>NC_051257.2:0-312750 GCF_015237465.2 Chelonia mydas
GTCCTATGAAGTGAGACGGCACTAGGACAGGCAAGAGGAGAGATTCCATGGGTCTGATCAATGGAGAAGTTCAGTAGACAGCCAGGGCCCCACGAATCACTGGCTCAGGCATATGAATGACTGCCTGGGATATATGTGGCTGGGGTCCATGCTGTGGGCTATGGGTCTGCAGGGAGACCCAAGATATGGGAACATAGCTATTAGGGATAGAGGGGTGTTGGATTCCCAAGGTGAACTGAGGGAATGTGGGATTTACAGGCCCCAGAGAGGAAGGGGTGGTGGTGAGGTTGGAGGGTCCCAGGGGAAGGGAAACCCAGCAGGTTCGGTGGGGAACAGGGATTGGAGATGTGGAACCTGGAGGCTGCAGATGGAGTTGGGGAGTGCAGTGATGAGAAAGTGTGGCCCAGCAATGGAGAAATAGGTTGGAGCCAGTTGGGGGTGGGGTGTCATGGAGGATGTTGGGGCACCCTGAAATGCGGAAGCAGATGGGGGTGGATTTGGAGGGCCAAGGAAAGCCACATGTATAGGGGCAGGGTGGGAGGGTGTGAATGAAGTGTTGGCGAGCCTGGGGATGGGAGAGCAGGTTGGAGGGCATTGAATGGGTCCTGGGGTAGGGCAGGCTGGGATGCACTGAAGGAATGTTGCAGGGCCTAGTGTTGAGGGAGAGGGTTGAAGTGGACTGCGGGGGTGTTGCTAAATATGATTATCCTATTTGTGTGCATGTATCATTTTTGTATCTGAAGTTAAGAATATTGACTATGTGTCTGTATTTCAAATGTGCTTACTCTGGAAAACACCCACAACTAGCCTTTCAGGTACAACAACAAAGAAGCCAGACAGTGATAATGGCTCATTAACAGACAATGGACTATGGAAGAGTTTAGCCTTCCAGTAACCTTTCAGCTGGCCTGTAAGTAATGGCTGCTATAACTCAGCAAGGACACGCAACCAGACCACACCTGTATTTTTCAACAAACTGGGCTGGGAACTCTCTTTGGAGCAAATGGTTCCTGCCATATGTTAAAACTATGTAAAGTGGGGTGTGACATCTTCTAGGGGACGCACTCCATAAACACAAGGACACTCCTGGAAACATCTGAGAAACAAAGACTGAACTGGGGGAAGTGCTAGTCCCAGGCTAAAAGGATTTCTAGCCTGTTTATGGAAACCTGGTGGACTGCTTGTATCATCAGCCAGGATGAGAGATTGCTAATTCATACACAATCTTTCTAGTATTTTATGCTTAGTTGACGTTTTGTTTATTTGCTAGGTAATCTGCTTTGATCTGTTTGCTATCACTTATAATCACTTAAAATCTATCTTTTGTAGTTAATAAAAGAGGAGGAGGGGGGGCTGAGGGGCCTCACAGGTGGAGGGATGGACAGAGGATGGGGGAGAATGGGGATGCAAGTTCGAGAAGGCTTTGGCAGGCTGTGGGGGAAGCATAGGGATGGGGGTGCAGGTTGGGGTAAGCTGTGGGGTGTTGGGAAAGGAGGAGAGACAGGGGCTGAGGGGCCCCACAGATGGGGGGATGGTCTGGGTGCAGATTGGGGTGGGATGGGGGGTGTTGGGGAAGGAGAAGAGAGGGGGGCTGAGGGACCAGATGGATGGAGGGATGGACTGGGCTGCAGGTTTGGGAAGGCTGGGGGATGCTGGGGAGGGAGGGGGGCTGAGGGGCCTCATGGGTGGAGGATGGACAGAGGGTGGGGAGAATGGAAGATGCACGTTCAGGACTCTTGTGGCAGGCTGTGGGAGAAGCGTAGGGATGGCGGCGCAGGTTGGGTAAGCTGTGGGGTGTTGGAAAAGGAGGAGACCCGGCTGAGGGGCCCCACGGATGGGGGATGTCTGGGGTGCAGATTGGGGTGGGATGGGGGTGTTGGGGAGGGAGGAGAAAAGGAGGCTGAGGGGCCCCACGGATGGTGGGATGGGCTGGGGGTCTGGGGAGGAATGGAGGTGCAGGGTAGGGAGGAGAGAGGGGGGCTGAGGGCCCCACGGATTAAGGGATGCACTGGGGGGGAAGGGTAGAGATAGGGGTGCAGGTTGGTCTGGGCTGAGGGGTGTGGGGGAGGGAGGAGAGAGGGGGGCTGAGGGGCCCCATAGGTGGAGGCATGGATGGGGGAAGGGTAGGGATGGGGCTGCAGGTTGGGAAAACTGGGAGGCTGGAGGTGAGAGGGGGCTAAGGGGCCCCACAGGTGGGGGGTGCATGTTGGGGAAAGTTGTGGCGTGCTTTGGGGGTGCAAGTTGGGGTGGGCTGGGGGGTGTTGGAGAGGGAGTTGAGGGCAATGTTTCCTCTAATTTTTGACAGGCCTTGTGTGCAAAAAATTTCTTCTGTGAAAATTTTTGTGCGTGCGGTGTTTCGCCATGTGCGTCGGGTTTAGGATCTGTGTGCGCGCACACATGCACAGCTTAGAGGGAACAGTGGTTGAAGGGTCCCCACAGATGGAGAGATGGATTTGGGTGCAGGTTGGGGTGGGCTGGGGGTTGTTGGGGAAGGAGAAGGGGGGGGCTGAGGGGCCCCACGGGTGGAGGGATGGACTGGGGTGCAGGTTGGGTGGGCTGGGGGTATTGGGGAGGGAGGAGACAGGGGTGCTGAGGGGCCCCATGGATGTGGGGATGGAATGAGGGGGAGGGTAGGGACAGGGGGGCAGATTGGGGCAGGCTGGGGGGGTAGGGATGGGGTGCAGGGTAGGCTTGGGTGGTGTTGGGAAAGGAGGAGAGAGGGGGCTGAGGGACCCACTGGTGGGGGGATGGACTGGGAGGGACAGGGTTGTGGGTTGGGGTGGGGTGGGCTGTGGGGATGTTGGGGAAGAGGAGAAAAGGGTAGGGATGGGGTGCAGTTTGTGGGGGGCTGGGGAGTTTTGCGGAGGGGGGAGGTGGCTGAGGGGTCAAGGGTAGAGGCATGGACTCTGGGGAGGATGGGGGTGAGGGTTGGGGTGGGCTAAGGAACCTGAAGGAGAAGGTGGCTGAGGGGCCCCAGGGATGGACTGGGGGGGCTGGAGGAGACCCCACGGGTGGAAGGATGGACTCTGGTGGGGGATGGAAGCGTTAGCTGGGGGGTTTTGGAGGAGAGGGGGCTGAGGAGCCCCATAGATGGGGGGGATGGACTCGGGGGGCTGGGGATGCTGGGGAACGAGAGAGGGGTGCTGAGGGGCCCCACTTGTGGAAGGACAGGGGGAAATGGGAGATACAGGGTGGAGAAGGCTGTGAGGAGTGGGGGGGGGCATTGGGCTGAGGGGTACCAAACGTACCCGAGAAGACAGAACGCTGGAAACTACAACTTCCATGATGCGTCGCTCATGGCCGCAGCAACTCGTGGGGACCCAAGACAATCCCCTAACACGCTGGGGTTGGCAGGAGCTTTAACGTCCTGAAGAAAGAAGTCACTTCCTCTTGTGGCCTCGCCCTGCAAACGGAAGCTCTGATACCGAAAGCAGCCCCGACCCCCGCGCCCAAACAGGAAACGCCGGGCCCTGCATACATACGCCCGGGCATATTACATCTCCCACAAACCACTGCACCATGACTCCTTCCTAATGCCTCCCCCCAGCCCAGACTGGCCTCCCCTGGGAATACGGCAATGATGGGGACAATGGGGGTGGAGGGGCCATGGCTGTGGAAGGGTGCCTGCAATAGGGGGTTTTATGGGGTGTGTGTGTCCTGAAGAGGATTGAGGCTGAGGGGCAAAAGGGCGCCAGGTAGGCGGGGTGTGTGGGAGATAGGGTTGAGCAGAGGGATTGGAGCTGCCTGCAGTTTTGGGATGCGGGGTTGTGGCTAGACCCATCGGGGTTGAAGTGGGGGCAGCCTGCTTTGGGACCCGCTAGGGGGGCATGGGCAGGAGGGCTGCGGGGATAGGGGAAGATTAGGGGATTTTGGATAAGAAGGATTGGGGTACAGGTGCCCTGGGGGAAGGAAATTGGAGGGATTAGGGGGGTTTATCTAGGTGATTGGGAGAGGATGAGAGTGCCTGGGGGTGGGGGAGCAGGAGATGAAGTGGTTTAAGAGGAGGAAACTGAGGCATGTAGGCCAGCAAACGTCCCAGAACATAGAGACCCAAAGGGAAGCAACTTTAATGTGAAGCAATGAGATGCCGCCTAATGACCCTGTTGAAGGGCTGTGGAGAACCAGATAAAGTGCAACTAACTGCAATGGGGAAAATCATAATCCACCAGGGAGAAAAACTGACTCCACTGGGAAATCAACCCAGCTCCAGATAGCCTAGGTTGCCCAGCAATTCCGGGTTGGAGCAGGAATTCTCCCCCACCCTCTCCCAGACCTGTTCATTGTCTGGCAATTACCAGGGAAGGGCAAGGCTAAAGAGTCCTGAACAAACAGCCCAGCCTGGTGTGACCAAATGCACCCCTGTATTCCTATCTTGCACATTGTTGTAATTATCTTTGGACAAAATATGCTTTGTGAGGGAACAGCTGAAAAGTAATAACTCACTGATCCACACTATCATGGTGAAATGTACATAGCAACATTCTGTGTAAAGTTATGAAATCCCCATGTAGGGTGTTAAAGGGTAGCCCTGATTAAGTAGCACTGGCCAAGTAGGCCTGTTGTGTTTGCCTCAATTTGCATATCAGCTGTAAACAGAGGCCACAGAGGACAAGAGGGGGAAGGAAGAAGCATTTCAGTATCCCCATGTGAAAACAAACAGCACAAAGCCTCCTTCCTACACCAGACTCCATGTTGTCTTGCTCTCAGCAAGAAAGAACTTTACCTAAGGGTCAAGCTTGAGCAAACACTTTTCAAAGGGTGACTGAATTAAAGTGAGGGGCAAAAACACCCCAAATTCTCTGTCCCTACCCATCTCTCTCTTTCACTTAAGATAAGAAAACAGCTGTTGGACTGTGGAAGCAGATCCTGACCTGAGAGTGTGGGCAGCAAAGTTACTGGTACCTGTGGGAAGGGACTTCATAAGCCTAGTTACATTTAGAAAACATTTTATCTTTATTTTTCTGGTAACCATTTCTTACTTTAATGCCTCATTATTTTTACTCATTTAAAACTTCTCTCTGTGTTGTGACCTGTGTGGATAATTCCATTTAAAGTGGCAATTTTTTGTACATTTTGGGGGTAAAATCAAGGATAGGGAGTGTGTTGGGTCACCCTGCATGTGGTAGCTCAGGCTGATGGAAGGCAAAGCGTGACTGGTGTGTTGTAGGGTTATAAAACACTCCCCATCAGAATCTGTTACTTTGCTGTTGACTAGCATGAAGAGTCCATGTAGAAAGGAGCATTGCCAAAGTTTCTCCAAATCATTAACTTCAAACATTGTATTGAGATGTCACAGCAGGGGCAAGGCCCTAAGGGCACTATGCAGGTGATTGGATTGAGGAGAAAAAGCTGTATAGTGGTTGTCATAAATATAAAGGGAAGGGTAAACCCCTTTAAAATCCCTCCTGGCCAGAGGAAAAATCCTCTCACCTGTAAAGGATTAAGAAGCTAAAGGTAACCTCGCTGGCACCTGACCAAAATGACCAATGAGGAGACAAGATACTTTCAAAAGCTGGGAGGAGGAAGAAAAACAAACCTTCTGCGTCTGTCTGTATGCTGCTTTTGCCGGGGACAGAACAGGAATGGAGTCTTAGAACTTTTAGTAAGTAATCTAGCTAGGTATGTGTTAGATTACGATTTCTTTAAATGGCTGAGAAAAGAGCTGTGCTGAATAGAAATGACTATTCCTGTTTGTGTGTCTTTTTTGTAACTTAAGGTTTTGCCTAGAGGGATTCTCTATGTTTTGAATCTAATTACCCTGTAAGGTATCTACCATCCTGATTTTACAGAGGTGATTCCTTTACTTCTATTAAAAGTCTTCTTGTAAGAAAACTGAATGCTTTTTCATTGTTCTAAGATCCAAGGGTTTGGGTCTGTGGTCTCCTATGCAAATTGGTGAGGATTTTTACCAAACCTTCCCCAGGAAATGGGGTGCAAGGGTTGGGAGGATTTTAGGGGGAAAGATGTGTCCAAACTATGTTTCCCAGTAAAACCGGATAAAGTTTCGTGGTGGCAGTGGAAATCCAAGGGCAAAGGGTAAAATTAATTTGTACCTTGGGGAAGTTTTAACCTAAGCTGGTAAAAGTAAGCTTAGGAGGTTTTCATGCAGGTCCCCACATCTGTACCCTAGAGTTCAGAGTGGGGAAGGAACCTTGACAGTGGTACATTGTGAGAGGTGTAGGATATCCTGGCCTATATAGGTTATTGTACTTTGGAGGTCGCATGGGAGATGGAGTGTCTTGTGCTTTCTTCCACCAGGGAGTAAGCAGCCAGAAACTTCTATCCAATGGGGAAATTGTAATTTCAATTCCCTTAATTACAGTTTTAAACCATACACTGTCAACAAATGCCTCAAACATGACACCATTACACATGGGCAATGAGGTAGTCCTGCTTGGCTGGACAGGACCAGCCCTGTACACTCAACAGGCAACAAACAAGATGAGATAGGATGAGACAATCCTCAGTGCTAAGGGAGCTAACAGTGGCTCAGAAAACAGTTTATTTGATTCTCTGAGTAACAAGAGATTTGGTGTTAGGCACCTTAGAAATACTTGAATTACAATCTGTTTCAAGAAGCCAAGTCCAAAAAGCATTTATAGCACTGAGCTGGGCTGGGGTTGATTTGTCTGTGTTTTTTGCATGTTTTCTTGTGTTAATCTGAGTGATGCGGAGGCCTCTGAATGTAAATAGTTCTTATTTAAGCCTAAAATGAGTTCAGGTTGACAAAAACATCACCAAAAATAGTCTCAGATTTAGGGTGACTCAGCTCTGCTGTCCTGTGCATTGTTTCAGCTTCTGGTTTGTTTAATTCTTAAATTTCATTTATAAATCTGAACATGCAGAGACAACAATAGCAATAAACAACAGAGCTGTGAGAGGGGGACAGGTTGGGAATGTCTCAGCATGAGTAAATTGCCAGCTGTACCTCATTTATTAATCCTTATATTGATCTCAGTGATCTGAGGTCACTGATTTTGTCTTTGGACTTTCAAGGTTAAAATGCTTTCAAATAGTCAAAGTTTGCAGAACAGATTTAGTCAGAGATTTGAGTTCTTTTTCTTTCTAGGAGAACATCTCCAAACAGGAATACTTGTGTGCCTTGGATCCATTATTTCCTCATTGGTGGTTGAGGAGAATTCCACATCATGGTGTTTCTGTTTTGATGCCCTGTAGTCTGCTTGACAAGAATTGTAGCTACATCATCTAGGGTTTGCGGAGACAAAATGTAATGCTGTAATGTTATTCCAGTAGAATCCTAGCTTTGTACATGCCCCATGTGATTAAGTCCCTTTTTGGTACATTATTGGCTTCTGTTTTTAAAATATTATTACAATGCATCAGAATAAGCTCTATATGTAGATATTTTTCTAATCAGAGTGGAATATTTTTATCCAGTGAGCAGAGTTAAGTTTTTACTGAGATTCCTGAAATTAATTTCATGTGACCTAATTCACTGCAGGTACTGTGTGTACAAAGTAGCTGCCAGCAATTAGACTGTCTTTCCTGTCAAGCAGACAACTATCAAGCTTGAAGAGATCTTCACCATGATAGCAATGTGTTCTGTCTTCAAGGATCTAATTTGCTAAACCTGGTATTTCCCAGATAAGACGCAAAGACGCAGAAACATTGTGTCTCTTCTTGCTTGTGTCTCAACAGCACGCAGTGGAGGGGAGGTGGATTTTCAGTGCACACTTTCCATATTCACACCTGTGATACCCTAACCCTAATCCTAACCCATATTGATTTCTTCTTTCTAAAGGTAGTTCTAATGTCACTTTGCCAGTGCTTGTATGCTGCATGTAGGAGACCTATGGCCCAGAATGCATGGATGGGCAGTACTAGTTCCTTATGTGGCTCCTTTTGTTATTCTGGCTTTGATCCTCCAAATTCCATCAACAGTTTGCAGGAGTAAAATTGTTAGATATGCGCTCACTGTATATAAATGTTGAATATTAAATTGTAAACAAAACTAAAGTAATTACAAATTCTACATAATAAACTTCCCCTTACATTTGTTATTATGTATAAATCTTTCTCCTTGGTGTTGTTGAACATCCGTGTTCTCAATAGAATGGTAGATATGGCAATAAACCTATCTTAATATGGGTTTTGTTGGTACAGTCATAATTTTTTTACCCTTGATAGGCATCATGTTCTGAACTTTTAACTCAGCGCCAGAAACCTAGCCACAGGGTACATAATAAAGGGTTAAGTACTTCCCAAGTGTGAGGGGCAGCATGAGAGAAAGCACAAAGTTGCTTGTTTGAAATTTTAACTGGGCAATGGAAGTTTGGCATCATGGACTGATTTGAGGCAAACACTGACAGCTCTACAGCATATAAAAGATGCTAGGTGGGTATCTTATGTTTGATGCAACAGAGAAGGGAAAGCTAGTGAAAAGATGCAAAGAGAGGGGAGATATGGTTAAAGCCATGGTCTAGGAAAATTATCTTTGTAGCAGCACCCTGAGTGGATACAGTGGGGCAAGATTGCATTTGTCAAGGCCAGAGAGAAGGATGTTGCAGTAAGTGAGACATGAGATGATGAGAGCATGGACAAGAATTTTAGCCGTGCAGATGGACTGCAGAGACTCTAGATTAGAAAAGTTATGCAGAAAGAATCTGCAAGATTTAGACGTAATCTAGATGTGAGGACCTAAAAGAGAGGTTATGGACTGAGTGACAGGCAGGATGATGGTACTGTCCAGTGATCAAGAAAGGAGGTAGCAGGGAGGACTTGGGGGAATGGGGAGATTAGGAGAAGTGTTTTAGCCATGTTCAATGGATGAGTGGACAATGTCAGAGGCTGAGGTTTTAGTTTGGATAGGAGACAGGTCTGGTGTAGATATGTCTGTGAGCTGTCAGCACAGAGATGATAGCTGAATTTGTGTTTACAGGTGAGATTACTCAGATAAGGTGTAGAGCAGGGGTCTCAAACTCCCAGCCCACGGGCCATCTGCGGCCTGAGAACCTCCCCACTGCAGCCCATGGAGGAGAGAGAGAGACATGCAATCACGCTGCCGGCTCTGTCTGCTGCAGGCACCGCCCCCCGCAGCTCCCATTGGCTGGGGGAGAGGGACAGAGATACCATCTCTAGTGGCTGGGCAGAGTCAGCATCATTAGTTGCCAGGCAGAGTCAGCATCACTTTTTTCCCCACAATGAATATAAACAAGTCAAAATACCAAACAACTACCTGATGAACACCTTGCTGCAGTCCCTGAAGGTTTCAACTGCTCAGTCACTGAGGCCAAACATCAACAAACTGACAGAACTGAAGCGTTGCCAGGTGTCTAGTAAACACCAAAAAAACCTCTGGCAGGCAAAGAATTGTATAAAGTTGTATGACAGTTTTATTATTTCTAAGAAATTCAAAATAAAAAACGTATTCTTTTCTGAACACCATCTTCAGTGACATTATTGGCCCGATGGGAGGATTTGAGGACTGGCACTGGCCCTAAGGTAAATTGAGTTTGAGAACCCTGCTGTAGAGGGAGAGGAGAAGGGCAATTAGCCACTACAGAGAAGCCACTTAAACCAAAGTGTTCATTAAGCTAACTTTTCCTACTGGGAACCAGACTGCGGCTGCAACAAGGATGAGATGGGATCACCCTGGGGAATACATTTTTAGGCCACCACTAGGGTCTTTGCAAAACCAAAATTACCAAAAAAACCCCACTGATCAATCACTGAGCAGATGTCCAGCTACATCTGCTCAAGCAGTGCACAGGCCCTCACAATCTTGAAACAGGACAGAGAAGACTACAACGCCCATGAGGCATCAGGGCCTGGTGGGGAGCTGCACTAGATACATAGAGGCAGCAGCAACTTTAAGTCCTTCTCTCACACCCTCTCCCCACCATATCTGTACCCAACATGACCACTATCCACCCCCCCTGTACAAACAGCTTTAGACCCCGTATGTCTGAATTGCAATGGGACATGGGCAGGTGCACAAGTCCGTGAAGGGAGACCGAGCAGGACAGGCAGGGAGACAGTGTGTTGGCCAACACAGAAGAGAGTAAAAAAGGAAAGCAAGAAAATCAACACCTGTAGTCACCTTCCTGGTTCCAGCTCTTGGCAGGGAGGAGCATGTCTTCCCAAACAACGGAAGATCAGCAGCTTCCAAGATGGGGAAATTCTCCTTCTGCACCCAGAGCTAGTTGGGAACCTTTTATTAGAATCTAAGGGAAGCACTCTATAGTCATCAGGGCTGTCACCACAGCCTTTATCAGACAGACACTTATATTAGTGACAGCAACAGCCACTTTCTGCTCAGATGGTCCTGCCTGGCATCTGTCTTGAGACTAGGCTGGTCTCACTCTTCATCTTGGAACAGAGCTGAACTTCAGCTCCACCAGTTTTCCCTTGCAGAAAACACAACCCAAAAAAAAAGTTAGTGGCAGAGACTTCAACAGTATTTGGCTCTGGTGTTTGTTATTTCAAGGGATTTTTCCTACCCTTCACTCCCCCGAGACAATAATGGCTAAATGAAGAGGCATCTATCTGCTCCTGGACCCAAAGTACTCATGCTGCACAGCAGACTGTTGTCCCTTCCCCTTAATCTCAGAGAGGTCTGTACCTAACCAGAACGCTCACATTCTCTGAAGGAAGCTAGAGTTGGTACAAAGTGCAGTGACCAGTTACTCACACCCAGTGATGTGGAAGAAAGAGAGTTGAGGATGGAACATCTCTGGTTACAGGCAATTTGCCCTGCAATTTTAACCATTGTGACAGGTTCCGCCCGGGGTGCTACCTGGAAGTGGGGTACCACTGAGCCCCTTGACTCACCAACCTGGGTTCCCTCTCACACTGTACTGCTGTGACAATCTGCAAAAGCCTCCAGCCTGCACTTTCACCAGCATCACACTGGTAGGGACACACCCAGCTGCAGTTACGCACAGGCTCTCTAACCACCAGCTTCCCAGACTAGGACCCCAGAGCAGTACCATCCTGCCCTAGTCAAATCTGGCCAGTATATGGGTTTAATACCTGGTCCACCTCTCCATCAACGTGAAGAAAACAGCGCACACTTGTGGTAACCAAGCAGAGATTTTCCCTAAGCACTCCAGTCAAAGATCACTGGTTTAACAACTACAAAAGATAGATTTTAAGTGATAGCAAACAGATTATCTAGCAAATAAAATATACAAACTAAGCTTAATATACTAAATAGATTGGATATGAATAGCAGATTCTCACCCTAACTGGTGGTACAGGAAGACTTATAGATTCTTGAGGCACAAGCTACACTTGCTTGCAGCTTGGAATCCCCAGGTGTTTCATATGCAGGCTAGAAATCCCTTTAGCCTCGGTCCAGCACTTCCCCCAGTTCAGTCTTTGTTCCTCAAGTGTTTCCAGGAGTCTTCTTGTGTGGGGAATGAAGAACCACAGATGATGTTACTATGTGCCTTATACAGCTTTTTGCAAATGGCAGAAACCCTTTGTTTCAAAGCTTGGTTCCCAGACCAGTTTGTGGAAAAATACTGATATCCCAAGATGGAGTCCAGCATCATGTGGCCTAGTCACATGTCCTTGTAGAGTCATAGCAGCCATCACTCACGGGCTGTCTGTAGCATTCTCAGGAAGGTTCACCACATGGGGGATAAACTTCTCCTAAGGCTTGTTGTTTTTCCTGGTGGTCCATTGCCCTGAATAGGTCCTTCCACACCCAGTATCTAGACTGAAAGCATCTTGTCCAGTGGGCATTACCCAGGAGTAACTATACTTGAAGTACTGATATATAGTCAGTATTTATAACTTCAGATACAAAAGTGATACATGCATACAAACAGGATAATAATATTCAGAAAATATAATATTTTCAATTACACCATACATGACCCATCTTGCATAAAATGCATCATAATGATGCCATAATCATATCATAGTAATATCACTGTGAAGAATATGTGGTACAATGTCACAACCATAGTTCAGGGAAACTTACTTTCCTTTCCCTGGGCCCTGACAACTTGCTGAGAGAAAAGCAAGGACTCCCCCAACCTTCACATGCCCCAGATTTATTCAGGGATTTTGCTCTCAGTGACACACCCTATGCTAATACAACACATTTCTCTCCACAGACAAGAGTGTTTACAGCCCTCTCTCAATACTTAGCTTAAGCAAATTTCCATTTGCATTTACTTCACAGCTCACTCTGATTTCCTTTCTGCTGAATGGGCTCAGAGTGGCTGCTCCTTCTCCCGGTCTCTGCCCCAGTTGGCCATTCTCTTATTGACCCAGTGTCATTAGAAACTGACAACAGAAAGAGAGAACACTTGTAACCTAGGCCAGCACTCATATGTGGAGGACACACACAGTCAGGTCACCTGCTTCTTGGAGCTTCCTTCCCTATTCCCCTACAGCCTAGCCAGTGCTTGAAGTGATCAGCACCGATAAGCGACTACAGTCCCCCCAGGTCTCTCCCTATCCCCATCCCATCCCATCCCACAAATCCCATGCCTGGCCAGGATGCTCAGGTTCTCTGAATGAAGAGAAGGCTGAGTACAACCAAGGTAAATAATGTTGTGACCAATGACTCACACCCAGAGATGTGAAAGGACAGACCAGGCATAACAGCGTGTCCCTCGTTGCAGGCAGCCTCCCTCCTTCACATTCAGTCTAAGGGAGCAGGGCAATGCTCCCAGCCCATTACCAGCCAAAGGCAGGGATCCATCCTCCCCAGAACTCATTCTATACGAATGAGAAACATCTCTTTGCTCTCAGAGAGGGCTCTGACAACTCAGACACTTGATAGAGACATAACCAAGGCTCCTCCCATATCGCTGTCACCACCAGGCAGGACTCTTTGGCTCCTCAAGTCCACTGCGAAGATGTCCAGGCTGCTCAAGTCCTCTTCTTCCAGCTCCTCCTCTAGCGGGGCTGCTCCATTGCAAGCACAGCAAATAACCCAAGAGCGAGCCATCACTGCCCAAAACCTGTGCTGGGGTGTGAGTGCCTGCCATCACACTCCCATCTGCACTAGAGCATACCCACTAGATTAACAGAGACACAGTCAGCAATGATGGGTCTCTTGTCTAGTCAATCCCCAACACTTTGGCACCCAGTGGCTAACATGATCCCACCCCATCTATAGGGGACTATTGATACAAGCTACCTAAATAAAACTACTAATAAATGACCGAGCAGATATCCATTGGCACCACGTTCTACAACAGGGTTTCTCAAACTGGATGTCACAACCACTCAGGAGGTCACACGGTTATTATGGGAGGTTGCAAGTCAGGGGCAGTACCATCCTCTTCCAAGTGAGGGGGCTGAGGTTGCTACACCAGCGGTGCACCTATTGGGGAGCACATTCGAGGCTCTCTGTGAGGGTCGCGAAGAAACTTTGCCAAAGTCATGTTTCACAGCAGTTTCTAGCGCCCCATTGCCACTGTGGTGCTTCTGGCATCTACGCTGCTTTCACTACTCACCATCGATCTGGCGCTTCCTCCTGGTCCCTCTTGTGGTCAACCCTCCCGTCCACAATTTGAATGCCATCTTTTTGTCTCTCCCTCTAGTAGGCAGCCCCTCTCTCACTCCAGGAACTGCAGTCTCCTCTTCGTGGATTGGCCCTTCATCCAAGTCACTAAGGTCCTCCCCTTCTGGGGAATTCAAAGTCCTTCCAGACCCACTGGCTGGGGCTGGCATCTCCAATGCCCTTGTCACTTCCCAGTGGGGAACCCAAGCCTGCCTTCAAGACTGGGTTCCAGCGCAGGACCCTGTAACAAGCAGCCAAAATTTCTGCATGGTCCTACCCCTTGCTACTGTTTCCCTGGGCTTCTTCCCAATTATCTGGCTTCCCCCTTTCTGGGCTTGCCAGCTTCCCAACTTCCTCCACTCAGGGAGTGACTGAAACCTACTTCCCTGCCTTCCTCCAAGAGCTTCTCTCTGCTTTCAGCTCCTGTGTTTTACAGAAGCCCCTCCAGTCCTGTTCCTGATTAGGTGAGCCTGCTTCCAATTAACCCCTGTGCCTTGGCTCCTCCTCCAGGTGCAGCCTGTAGAATTAATTGGCCTACTGTCCACCTTAATCCCTCCCACTACTTTTTGGGATGGGCAACCATCACAGGGGCACTAAGTCTGTTGTGAAACATGATATTTGTTAATATCACATTTCACAGACTCCCAGCTACCTACGAAGTCTGCTGTGAAAAGTGATACTTGTATATTTGTTAATATCACTTTTCACAACAGAATTCTAGGGCCCCATTGCCATTTGTATTTCTGTGCTATTGCTGGCCTTCAGAGCTGGGAGACTGTGAAGGTGTTTGTTAATATCACTTTTCAAGACATCCCAGCTCACTAGCAAGTCTTCTGTGAAGCAACATAGAAGTAATGGTGGCAATACTGCGCTAAATCTGCTGTGCAAAGTGATATTAACAACGTTTCTTCGCAAACCCTCAGTATTAAACAATAAACTATTTTAAAAAATAATTTTTCTGCTTATAACAATAATTTGATAAAAATTTGTTTTAGTGTTCAAAGTGGTGAGAAAAAGTAAATTAACTTAAACAATATTATACATTTAGTATTTAAAATAGTGTTAAATATTTTTCATTTCTCAGACGCTTGCTGTGTGAAAGGATCACCAATGCAAAAAGTTTGAGAATCCCTGCTGTAATCACCCACCTGGATCTAAGCTTCTTGTGGGGAGGACATATTACACCCTGTCCTGGGTATTAACTTCCCCATCCTACAAGCAGCTATCTTATCCTGCCCCCTGAACACGTAGGTAGTTAAGAACCTTTTCTTGTTTTAGAGTAGCAGCTGTGTTAGTCCGTATCTGCAAAAAGAAAAGGAGTACTTGTGGCACCTTAGAGACTAACAAATTAAAAAAACCTTTTCTTGGTAACCCAGTCCCACCTAACATAGGAAAGACTAGGAGGCCTAGATTCAAAGCTCTAACTGGACACTTATTTGAGGTTGCTCTGCTCCCATTTGGACCACTGTTGCCTGGAGCCATTTATGTGAAACAGGGTGGGCTTGTCGGTCTCCATCTTTCGAGCCTTGGCTCAGATTCTCCTATGGCAGGAAACCAACCACAACTGGAGCGTTGGTGGCAGAGACAGCAATGGGACAGGCTCATACTCTTGCTTCTCTCATGTGAACTGTCCCCCGCAGCCCCCAACAATACTCCCCCATGTAGTCATAGCTACAGTGAAGGGGCAGCTGGATGCTCCTGTACTGTGATAAACAGCATCCAAAATAGTTATCATTCACAGGAGACTATTGCCCCTCTCCCTTCTCTTTATCCCAGAGAGGACTCATGTTCTTTGAAGGAAACCAAGACCAAAGACAGAGAAGGAAAAAAAAAAAAAAAAAAGGTGAATAGTGACTCAAACCCAACAACTTGTATGAGGAGACAGATGAGGACTGAGCATCTCTATTTACACTCTTCTGGGAACCGGTTTTCCTTCGGAGAAGACATATGCCCTGTTTCAAATGTGGGGCCTGCAAAGTTGGGTGACAACAATATTTTAAAAACAATTCTGTTGTACAGCGTAAATGACAAGATAGTAAACACAGCACTGACATGAGCTTCAATCATCTTCCCAAATAATAATGTTTAACCATGTCTTAAAAGAAAAAAATTCTTTATAGTTACTAATTTTTTAGCCAAGGTTTTTAATTCAAAGACATATTTTAAGTCCCACACTGGCTGCCAACTAAAGTTAGGGTAATTATTATTTGAAAATTATAAACATTAAAGAGCTTTGGTTATTGCTTGAAAACAAGTTCAATCTGAAGGATAGTTTACAAAGTTGCTTGTCCTGGTGCAGTTAGAAACATCCAATGCTAATTAACAGTTACTCGAAAACTTGTTAACGCTGCACAGACGTTCCGTGATTCCAAAGGACGCAAACTACAAAGGCAAAAATCCGTCCTTGTCCTTCACAGACCGGCCCAACGGCTGGGCCCTGCTCCTGCAACACTGGTGAACCAGCGGTGCCACACACACGATAGTTACCGGGGGGGGGGGGGGGGGAATCTGGGGGAGACTTTGGGCCCCTGCCTGGAGGCTGCAGAGCCCGACACCAGCCCGCCCTCGGCTTGGGGTGGCGGGAGCTCACCAGAACAGCGCTGTGCAAGAGCAAACTTCCGCGCAGGCGCAACACTCTCCTTGCGGCCGATTGCAAATCAGCCTGTACAAGCCACTTCATTTTATTGACCTCCAAAGGGCGGTGGCGCCAGCCCAAATAGGTATGTCGGGGCGCTGAGGGAGGCCCTTTTCTTGTTAAATGTCGGTTTAGTTCGCACTGGGGCACACCCCCAGTCTCAGGACCTTCCTTCAACTGCCACCGATTACCTCTGACCTTCTTGTAATGGCGGTTGTGCAGCGCAGTACTTTCCCTATCCCCGACCGTCCCATTATGGCGGTTCCTCAGGAGAGCTTTTCTGCTTATTCCATGACCTTCGGTCAGTGGCTGCTCAGTGCGCGCGCATTGCAGGGTAACCTGGACCTTCTGCTTATGGTAGAAATGTCTCTACGGGGCATTTGAAATTACGGAAAGCGCCCTTTTTGCGCCCGCGAAAAGCGCTGACTAACCGCTTATGACCTCCTATGGCCGTGCAGTCTGCGCAGGAATATGACGTCCACGGATTGCGATTTTTTGCTAGCAGTGGCTCAGTTAGTGTCGTCACGGCTGGTAGGTGAGGTCAGCACAGGGGCCGCCATTTTGGGTGGCGGGGCTGGGATCGGAGTGGGGCCCTTGGGTGGTTGTGGCCCGCAGGGGGAGTTAGTGCGGCCCACGGCGTAGCGGCCCCCATGGCCGGGCAGTTCGACTCTGAGGACCGGGCGAGCTGGTATTGGGGGCGGCTGAGCAGGGCCGAGGCTGTGTCGCTACTGCAGGGGCAGCGCCACGGGACCTTCCTGGTGAGGGACTCGGGCACCATCCCCGGGGACTTCGTGCTGTCGGTGTCTGAGAGCTCCCGGGTCTCGCACTACATCGTGAACAGCCTGGGGCCGGTGGGAGGCCGAAGACCTGGCGGCGAGGGCCCCGGGGCCCCAGGTGAGTGCGCGGAGCCGGGCCGGGCTAGGGAGAGTGGCTGCTTTGATTGTCTGACCCGGGGATTGTTGCTGCACCCTGGCCCTGTATCCGACTTTGTTTTGCGTTGGGGAAAGCGCGGCCTCAGTTTCTCCCGAAACAGCGGGCAGGCTGCGGGCACCAGCCAAAGAGCCACATTGCCCCTGCCCCCGCCCACTCCAGACTGGCGTTTCGTCTCCTGAGGCCCGGCTGTGTCGTTCGTGTTTGTCTTTTGGTTCCGCACTGGGAACCGCTAATTTTGGGGTCCCTAGTTACTGGGGAGCGGCTCCAGGACTCCCATCCCCCGCCACATGACCTGCAGTATTCCTAGCTTTAAAGTCGGGTTCGACGTTATTTGGAGGACTAAAATAGTGCATGTATGGACACTGACCAAGATGGGGGCGTTTGGACTTCCATCCTGAAGTCATTACAGCTCAGATTTCCCATCACTGTATATAAGCCAGGTATGCAAAAGTAAACTGCTACCACCTATCCGGAGAAAGTTGAAACTTTATTGTTGTTTTACATTTTGAATTTGCACGAAACAATTGAAGACAATTGGCATATTAGAGACTTGGAGGATTTTGAAAAATGACATTTTAAATTCCTCATTTGAATGAGATATTCTTCAATGAGGGAGAACCCAAGATTTCCATTATTTAATTTCAAACCTCAAATGACTGATGAGTCTGAAAAGGAAATGATATGTTA
Source organism: Chelonia mydas (assembly GCF_015237465.2). Lineage (NCBI taxonomy): Eukaryota > Metazoa > Chordata > Testudines > Cheloniidae > Chelonia > Chelonia mydas. Next base: position 17,742 of record NC_051257.2, read on the forward strand.
ATTTAGTAACTTACGTGCTCCCACTGTTTAAATAAATGTTAAAAGTGGATGCTAAGCACAAATACCCTTTCATACTTGGAGAATAAGCAGACACGTTATGAATTCTAGAATGGATTAAAATCTGAGATATGAAAATACAAATGTCAAACTGTATTTTAATACAGTCAAACATCTAGAATCAAAGGACATTGGTCATACTTACAGGATGGAGGACTGAATCCAAAAGCAGTGCTTCTGAATTTAGGAGTCATGTTGAGCATGACTTCCCAATGCAGTGCTGTTGCTAAGAGGGGTAATGTGATCCTTGGATGTATAAATGGAAATATTGAGCCATAAGGTACTACTTTTGTATGGAGCATCACTTGAAACCATTATTAGAATGCATCCAGTTCTGGTGGCCGCTCTCCAAAAAGGATATTGGAAAAATTAGAAACAGTCCAAAAATTGGGATATTTTGAAGTCTGGAAAACCTGAAATCCAGCAGGAGACTTAATAAGTCTTTTATTTAATTTTAAGAAAGAGAAGGTTACAAGGTGAATTGAACCTGGTATTTAAGTACCTTTGGAAGCAGGGTAATTATTCTGGAATAAAGTCCCTTTTTCCAGAGCAGAGTGTCCACTTGGGGGCATTACATCAGCATAGAGCTATCAGAATGTTCCCCATATAGACACGTCCAAAGGTGTAACAAGCGCTAGCGGCTGGAAGTTAGTCAAAATCAACTGGAAATAACGTGCAAATTTTTGAGTGTGTGGGTAGTTAACTTTGGGAACAATTTAACAAGGGATGTGGTGGATTCTCCATCACTTGATAGCGTTCAGTCAAGATTGGAAGATGTCTTTCTAAAAGATATACCCTAATTTGAATACAAGTTTTGGGTTTGTTTCAGGAATTAATGAATGAAATGTTATGGCTGGTGTTATGTAGGACAGAATAGATTATCATAATGGTCCATTCTGGTGTCAACCCTTTGAGTCTATATGGGCATGGCAGATGTGCCAGCCTTTCTTCTGGGGTATTACCTTTCGTTTCGCAATGTGCAGGATGCTTGAATTATAGTAACATAGTAATTCTCACGCTGGGTCAAACTCATGGTCCATCTAAACTAACATCTGTTCTCTGACAGAGGCCAGAACCAGATGCTTCAGAGGAAGGTGCAAGAAACGTTGCAGTAGGCAGATGTGGGATAATCTGCTCCCCATGAAAACTTTTGCTAATTCCCTAATAGTTAGAGAATAGCTTGGGCCCTGAAGCCTGATGTTTTTATAGGAAATTTTAAAAGTATATCTTCAGTATTTACTATTATTACTCTGAATACTCTTTATCGAATATAAATATCCAGTCTCTCAGAATCTTGCTAAATTCTTGGTCTCAATGCCATTCAGTAGCAGAGTTCCACTGTTGCATTATGCATTTTATGAAAAAGTATTTAATTTTTATCAGTTCTGAATTTGCAATCATTTAATTCTTCTAAATGTCCCATTGTTAAATTAATTGCACGCTTTCACTTTTAGATAAATGTAATCGACATAGAGATGATCTAAAAATCAGACAGCTGGTGGCAAAGAGGAGTGAAGGATTCAGAACAGTTTTATATCTCATTTTGCTGCATGGACTTCCATAGTTAAGTAAATATCAGCAAGTCATCACATTTGCTTTAAATGGCTAGGATAAAACACTACAAAGTTAGCATAGTAAAGTTAGCCTTCCCGGTGTTTTATCCTAGCCGTTTTAAGCAAATGTGATGATTTGCTGTTATTTATTTGAATATGGAAGTCTGTGCACAGTGAAGAGTCAGGTGGGTGAGTGGGAGCTGGGTTTAACCACATAGGCAGAGCACTGAATACAGAGGATAATAAGACAATGCACATTAGAGGAAATATTTTACTCTCTTATGCATATTTGGAATTTGACAGATCACTTCAAGGAAAAAATCTGAAACATTTAGGGAGCTAAACTAAATCATCAGTTATTTTAAATTCTGTCTCTTCTAAAAGCTAATGAAGAAATCAACTATTAATTTCATTGGTTTGTACTGAAAGTGTTACTGATCAGTGTGGGAAACAAACACCCATTTCACAAAGATTCTCTCTCTCTCACAGGTGCTGGCTTCCTATGGGTGCTCAACCCCCCATCTCACCCCTTCCCCCAAACCCCCACCCCTTTTTCCAAGTCCCCACCCCTCCCCCACCTTTTCCCACCTCCACCCCATCTTTTCCTGCCCAGTTCCACCAGCCCTGGAGCACCCACAGAGTCAGCACCTATGCTCTCTAAAGAGAGAGAGTATGATAGGATGCAAAGTATATAGAGTGGGATTTTCCAACATGTCCAAGTGACTTAGGCACATTAATGCCAACATGTGCTCCTAAATCACTTAAGTGTTTTGAAAATCCAGACCATAATTTCAGGAATCAAGTAACCTTTACATAGAGATATCCATGCACAACACTGGCTGCAATTTGACGTATTACACATGTGAGCAATTTCTTTTAACTTGGTGAGGCTACACGCATGTGTAGGAATTTGCAAGATTGGGGTCTTGGAGGTCAGAGCCTTATGTCTACATCGCAGTCAGAGGTATGACTGCAGCACATTTAGTCATAGATCAGAGCTAGCTCACGTATGTCTACATGTGCTGCAGTTACACCTCTGATTGTCGTGTAGACATATCCTAAGTCTTTCCTCCCTCCTGCCCCAGCATATTCTCCTCGTGTAATTAGAACTCTGTTCAGGAGGCACTGGTTTATATTTTTCATAGGCTTTATGGATGATGTACTCATCTCTTCTGAGTAAGAAAATAGGTTTATGCTACCAATATTTCTGATCCTTTTCTTTTTAGCTGTAATGGTTCCGATGTTGCAATAGCTGTACTTCCAACTTAAATAGTAGAGATTTTTTTAGCAAACATTACATGCTTGAATGTCTTTAAAAAGTGGAGAGAATATTTTATATCAATAGATCCAAATCTCTTATACCACATTGTTTTGTTTGCCTCAACTTAAGACCTATCTAAAACAGGCCTGGAGAACAAAAACCTGAATTGTTGAAGTCACTGGGATCAGAAGGTCACGTGTTGACATGGAGTGAATGGTATTGCAAAAACTAGTAAAGAACTCATTACTTGTTCCGGCCTATAATATGAGAGTAAGGGACATGTTCTGTGAAATTGAAAAGGATCCCCAGGAAATATTTTTTTCCTGTGTTCCTAGGGTGCAATGTCACATTTCAAAGTCAATTGAATAAGCTCTATACCAGGCCCATTCATTTGTGCAGTTCTGTTATGTACATTGGCCAAATCGGACAGTCTCTACGTAAAAGAATAAATGGATACAAATCAGACTTCAAGAATTATAACATTCAAAAACCAGTTGGAGAACACTTCAATCTCTCTGGTCACTTGATTACACACCTAAAAGTCGCAATATTACAACAAAAAAACTTCAAAAACAGACTCCAAGGAGAGACTGCTGAATTGGATTAATTTGCAAACTGGACACCATTAAATTAGGCTTGAATAAAGACTGGGAGTGGATGTGTCATTACACAAAGTAAAACTATTTCCCCATGTTTATTTTTCCCCCCTACTGTTCCTCACAAGGTCTTGTCAACTGCTGGAAATGGCTCACCTTGATTATCACTACAAAAGGTTTTTTTTTTCTCTCCTGCTGGTAATAGCTCACCTTAACTGATCACTCTCATTACAGTGTGTATGGTAACACCCATTGTTTCATGTTCTCTGTGTATATAAAATCTCCCGACTGTATTTTCCATTGCATGCATCCAATGAAGTGAGCTGTAACTCACGAAAGCTTATGCTCAAATAAATTTGTTAGTCTCTAAGGTGCCACAAGTACTCCTTTTCTTTATGTCCTAAAGATCTGATATACCTTTACAGTTCTAGCTTGCAAAGCTGTAAGTATTTACTTGTGGTCATATAATTATCCAGTGATTATCTGTATGCCCTTCTGAAGCATTCCTGTTTCTTTTCATTTGTTGTAAACTTACTGTCTCTTAATTTAATTGAATGTATCCTTGTTTTGTACGTAAGATTGCATGAGTTTGCTTTGCTCGAGCTCCATAGGGAAGTGCTGTAGAAAGTAACAGAGAAGAAGCACATGGGAGAGTAGAAGGAAGCAAAATATACCTACAGTAAACCCTTATATAAAGCGCGTTTATACAGCGCGTTTTTGACATGACGCGGTTTTCATTTAGTGACCCGTTTTTATGTTGTGCGCACTGTTTTTATATAGTACACACTTATATGGACCTGTCCACTCAGGTCGGGTGAGAAAACCATCGACTCAGCTCCCTCCTGAGTCCAGCTGTACCCGTGGTTTTTGTGTTGTTGACACTGCGTTGTACCAATTTTTTGGACATTATATTATGACCACCCTCATCATTTGCGTTCATCATGCCACCTAAGAGGAGTAGCGGTCCTAAAAACAGTGAGAAGAAGAGAATGAGAAGGGAGAAGAAATGGGAAACGATGAGTTTAGCTAAGAAAATAGAGATACTGGACAAGCTCCGTGCTGGTGCCCGAGTCAATGTGGTTGGTCACGAGTATGGTGTGAATGAATCTACAATTCGCACCATTAGGAAAGGCAAAGAGAGCGTTAGAGCACGTGTTATGGTTGCAAGTAATGCTAGTCTTACCATCAAGAGGATGACGAGGGCAGATGTTCAGCTAAATAAAACAGAGGCTCTGTTGAACACATGGATTGAAGATCTGACTCAGAAACGGGCACCACTCTGTGGGACAGTCATTAATGAGAAGGTACAGAAATTGTACGCAGCCATGTGTGAGAAGGAAGGTGAACCATTCAAAAGAATGTCATTTAGTAGTGGCTGGCTTGATAATTTTAGGAAGTACTTTAACATCCGTAATGTGACATTTACAGGGGAATCTGCATCAGCTGACCACCAAGCAGCAGAACTCTTCCCTGCTGAGTTAGCAGAAATTATTGAGGACAATGATTATAAACCCCAGCAGGCTTTTAATGCTGATGAAACAAGTTTTGTTCTGGAAACAAATGCTATCCATAACCTACATCACCCAGCAGGAGCATTCAGCACCAGGACTTAAAGCTGCGCTGTGCCAACGCACCAGGGGATTGTAAATGTAAATCAATCAGGTGGATTTGATTTAAATCAAATTGATTTAAATCACTAGTCAGGAAGACTCGATTTAATCATGGATTTCTACATAAAAGTGCATTCTTGTTGGTTGTTATAACCTAGTACATATTATTCACAACTCAGAGATAGATGTAGGTTTCATTTTTAGAAGGTACACAGTATACGTTTTTAAAGTGATTTATTTTGAAAACTTTTCAGATTACTTTTACAGCTATATCAGAAAATGAATGATTGTTTGGTTATTTCATTTACCAAAGGTAATTGAAGCAGATATTTATGAAGTCACTGGGAGGTGAACTATTTCCAATTCAGCAGGTTAATAATTAATATTTGGAGGGTTTTCTTGCCATGCTGTATTAGGAGGAGAACATCACCAGACAGACATTTAAATTGTTTTATTTAACTAAAACAACGTTACATATTCTGGATTATTTTCTTCAACAGCAAACATAGTATTTTAACAAAACAAGCTTATGAATTTTTGAATTTAAACATTCACGTTTTTTAAAATCAGATTTGTTTTTGTTAATTGTTTTTAACTAAAATAGTCAATTTTTCTTTTTTTAAAATATAACTGTCTGCCAGGTCAACATGAGAAACTTAAAATATTGGCTTCTGCAGCAAACTCAGTTGTCTTCACCTTCATTTTCCTGTTTGTTCATAATCTGGAAAGAAAAACAAGCTTTCCTGCCTTTTCAGGTGTCAAATGATTTCTCAGTTTGGGATGAATTAGTGCAAAGGAAGAAAATATTATTTCTACACCGGCAGAAAAAGCTACTTCTGTTAAAAGTGAGATGGTCACTTCAACAGTCTCTGAATCCAAGTGCTTAAGTGACTTCCACCAGTTCACTGATGTGACTTTCTTTAAGACATCATCAGCAAACATATATTTCTTGAATGGTTCTTATTCCCAAACTGGGTCTCTTTTACGGCCTGCTGCCATTATAGGTTTTCCCTTCTAGTGAGAGAATGGTATGGTAGATCTCAAATCAATGAAGGCTACACTCAGAAAGATCTCCAGACTTCTGGAATGTGCTTCTCAAACAGTTTCACTTTTGTCTCTACTGCCTGTCCCTCCCTTCTCACATTTATCTCCAGACTATTTCTCCTTGCCCAGATCTATTCCACCCCCAACAATCGTCTATTCATGGAACTTTTTGAAACTTTGCACTTTTAGAGAGAGGTAGGGGATTGACTGTGTACACAAATTTGCAGAGGGACAACAGGGTTGAGGTCTGTTGTTTCTCACCTTTATTTATTGTATTTATTTACTTACTTACTTTTTTGCTGTTAGCAGGCATGTTATCTCTGGAGACACAAATCCACAGTTTGAGAACTGCAAAACTATGCATCTCTGATGGTATCTGCTAGACTGAGCACTGAGTCCCATTGGGTAGATAGAAAGATTAACCTAAATAATCTATACAGAAGCCCCGGAACCCCATAAGATTGGCTCTGTCATCCATGAACTATTGGAACTCATTTACAAAACTTTTCTTAAACATTACTTGAATATATTCTCCCATACTATAGAATTAGAATTTATAATCCTTATTCCATGATGAGATATATTTGAGCTATAATGTATCTTAATTAAAACTATCTTTAGATAGTTTTTTCCTTCAAAAAGCATTTTTTTCAAAAAATCTGATTTTAAATAAAAAAAAAAAATTGATTTTTATCCACCCTGAAACCAATGCTTGTTTAGCGTGCTCAGAACCCTGTGCCTTGAAAGGCAAGCAGAAGTCTAACAAAAAAGCCTGGGTTACATCTAAACTGTTTACAGCATGGTTTACTTTATGCTTTGTGTCTCAGGTAGAACTTTATTTAGGTTTTGTGACTTTATCTTTCAAGATTTTGTTATTATTGGACAATGCCCCAGGTCACTCTGCCAAAGCTCTACAGGATAAAATGAAAATGTCAAGGTTGTTTTCCTTCCACCTAACACCACTTCATTGTTGCAGCCCTTAGATCAAGGCGTAATCAAGATATTTAAATGTTATACAAGGTGCACTATCAAGAAGATGCTAGAGGCATTGGAGGAAAATTCAGAAATGGGCATACCAGACTCTTGCCGTTCATATAACATCGCACACGCAATTGAAGGGATCAAGGAGTCCTGGGATGAGGTCACTGTTCCTACCATCAATGCCTGTTGGAACAAGTTGTGGCCGTCAGTGATGAATAATTTCACTGGCTTCCCCACAGTACACAAGGAGGTTAGGGAGATAATGCAGATGGCCAGGAATGTTGGGGGTGAGAGATTCTCAGATCTGGAGGAAACTGCAGTGGAAGAATTGATAAACTCACATCAGGAGGAGCTGACTGAGGAGAAGGTTAGTGGAGATGCATGAGGCCACTGACAGTGAAAGTGAAGACGAGCAAAAGGAACAGAAACTCACAGCAGGCTATTTAAGGGAAAATTTACAAATCATAGAAAGTCAAAAGTAATTTGATAGAGAAAGATCCAAATATGAACAGGAGCCTAACATTCAACCGGCCCTATCATGAGCTCTACAAGTCATTGCTGAGTCAGGCAAAGCAGAGTCTCATCACTGACTACATCATGCCCTCTACACACCAGTCAATAGACGCATCAACTTCAGCATCCCAGTCATCAGCCGAGCATGAACCAGAAAATACCACTAGTACTTCATCAACACCACAGTAACAACATTCCCCAGCCATCACCTAGATCGTTGTCTTCAGCAAGTCACCAATTCATAGTTTTTAAGGTAATAAATAAAAAAAAAATCAACTTTGTCATGTCTGGGAACATAACAGTATTTTTCCCATTTATTCTTCAGTTTATATAACACATTTGTATATAACACATGGTTTTCCAGGAACGTAACTACTGCGTTATATAAGTGTTTACTGTATATGATTTTATTGCAATGCATATTCTCATGGAACACTCTGATTCTAGGCAGGAGAGGGTTACAAATACTGCAGGAGGGAAGTATCTTTCATCGCTCTCAATAATCCCTTCTAGCAAGGTGGCTGTTGGAACATGAAGGGAACTGCAAACAGCCTTCTTTGCCTGAGGCAAGGTCACTAAAATGTGGTGGCTTTCTTGGAATGGGACAGGAAGTGAAACTGAAAAATTGTGGTCCCAAAAGGACTTTCCTTTCCGCTCAAAAAAGGAATGCTCATAAATGTAGATGAAGGGACTGAAGAAATGGGACAGAGGAGAGAGATTCTAGTAGAAATATACTGACTAAGAACTTCAGGAAATACTGAGATCAGGTACATGCCAGCTGCAAGGAAGGAGAGTTAAGGTTGTACAGGCAAGAACTACTGGAAAGTATCAGCATGCACTCCTGCTGCATTTACTGTAGTAGTTATAGCTGTTTTGAGTAGTGGAGGGATTAGTTGGAGCAGCTTGGCAGAGCTGTGATTGTGATATGAGGCAATATGGGGGGGTACTCCTGTGAGGGGGGCTCATCCCCCCCACCTCTGTATGTCTGATCAAAGGAAAGAGGTGCAAGAGAGAATCAGTATGCCTCATTTCAGTGCTAGCCCTGACACAGGGGTGGTCAGCAGTTAGATGGGAAATGTGTAGCCTGTGGATTTCATGAAGGATAAGTGAAAGTATAGCATTAGATGGCATTATGGTCCCCCCAGATTCTGGCTTCCCATGTGGGGCAGGGAGAGGAGCTGAGAGCCCATAGAGGGACAGTCTCCGATTCCTGACACAAGGACAAAACTGACTTGGCAAGCTGATCAATTAATGTTTGTTGACCAGCTATTTGAGTACCATCAAATAGTTCAGCAAGAATGCCCTGATGTAAGCGGAGGCTGACTGTTTTGATTGCATCATGGTGCTATTCTTTCATTATTTAGAACTTAATTTTATTGTGTTTTGTATCTTTTGGAGTTAAAATAACTCACTTAAGTACCTTTTTGGTTGTAATTAGGAATAAATATCTTTCTAAGGTAAAGACTATTGGAGACCATGAAGTCTTACACCTTTTTTTTTTATATATATATATATATATATATACACACTGTTCTAATAAATTAGTGTTTTAAGTATTGACCAGTCAATTGACCAATTATTTTTGGACCGGTAAAATGACCAAACCTAGCACAAGGGGCAGGGAGAGGAGCATGGACTCCCCACCCTAGAAGGGCAAGGACCCTGCAGACCACACAAGGGGGGGAGAATGTGAGGCTGCCACATGCCCGTACCCTAATTCTTCCCATTCACACTGCCACCTATCTCCATGTCACCTTTTCCACTCCCCGATTTGAGCCCCCAACCCCTTTTCCAGGCCTACCCATGCCTCTCCCTCTCCTCACTGCAACCTCAAATCCCTGCTCCTTATTCTCAACACTGTTCAGCCCCCTAATCCCCTTTGCAGCACACATTTGCATGTGTATTTATTTTCTTTTAAAAAAATTATAGTAAAGCACCAACTCCACAATAGTTAAGATGAACACCAAGCATTCTGTTTAAAACTAGACTCTTCTAAGTGCTCTAAAATGAAGTGAGCTGTAGCTCACGAAAGCTTCTGCTCAAATAAATTGGTTAGTCTCTAAGGTGCCACTAGTACTCCTTTTCTTTTTGCGAATACAGACTAACACGGCTGCTACTCTGAAACCTGTCTTTAAAACTAGACTCTTCTAAGTGCTCTAAAATCCACTCAGATTGCTTTTGAAATTTTGTCTGCCTCATGGGGGCATGGAGTTTGGTCAGTGAACCAAATTTGGGGCCATTTGAACAAAGGGTTCCTGAGATTTAGCCCCTGGGAAAATAACAGCTCTTCTTAAAGCCGACATGTTTTGGCAATGAGTTTTGTGCATAGATAGAGCTTAAACCAGGGCTGAGATCATTATACCAGGGTCTCAAATGCTTGGAAGTTACCCCAACAGAGTACATGCCACCCACTAGCCTTTTGGGAGAAATCAAATTACGTTATTAGCCAAAGAGTAGTTCTTCAGTGAGGCGCATCAGCATTTGACGTGCGTGGCATTGCATCAAACCAATTCTGCTGAGCATGTGTGGGCAGACAAGGTTTTTAGCTTTGAAAGTTTCACACTAGCTGGATGGCTTGAGAATAAGCAGTAGTCCTTTGACCCAGACCCAGCCAGCTACTGTCAGTTGGATTCTTGCAGTAGGCAAAAGTCTGGAAAAGCTCAGAGTGCATATTGCTAAAATCTCTCTCTTGGTGGGAGGGGGTGGGGTATTTTTGGTGGCTGTAATCAAAGTATGTATATATTTTTAAATTATATATGCAAATGGTTACTGGCAGGGGAGGGGCATTTTAGAGAGTGGAGAACTGGGAGGAATAGAGGTGAAAGGGGGTTAGGACTACATAAAGGGGACAGGGATTTTGGGGATGAGTGGTAGGGGAGATGAGAAGGGTTTGGGGGCTTGGGGGGAGGGAGAGGGAAAGAGACACTGAGAAGGGGGCATATGGGGATGAGTATTAATTACTGTATTAATTTTCATGGGGTGTTTTCTCAAGGCTTGTCTACATTTGAAACACTACAGTGACACAGCTGTACTTCAATGTAGATGCTACCTACACCAGTGCAAGGGGTTCTCCTGCTAGGGTATGTAATCCACCTCTCCGAGAGGCAGTAGCTATGTTGATGGAAAAATTCTTCCATTGACCTAGGGATATCTACGCTGGGGGTTAGGTCCGCTTAACTATGTTGCTCAGGGATATGGATTAAAAATTGGCAGACTAGAAAGCTTCTTGATTATTTTGTCTGTATATGTACAATGTAGTCCATTGGATGCATGAGGCTGTAGGAAAATTAGGGTTGTGCCTATTTAGAGAGCTGAACTCTTTTCTTGAATAATATTTTAAATTTTGTTCTCTCAAAGGGGTAGTGAGTGCCATGCACTAGCTGGAGTAAGGGTGGGGTGATTGAGACCATTGTGCCAGGAGCAGGGCCCTGGTTTGATCCCCAACTCTGGGCAAAAAAAATTGGTAGAATCTGTCAACCTTGAGGAAAAGCTGGTTTGGGGTTTTGTTTGTTTTTTCTTTTGGCCCTCCTTTCCTGTCCTGCTCCCTTGGGGACGCAGGAACCTCTTGCTCATATGACCCTGAATTTGGATAAGTAACCCTATCCTATGTTCCCATGAGGCACACTAAATTTCAAGGCAGTCCAAGCAAGTGTGGATTTTAGAACTTGTCATTTTTTAAACAAAAAGATGTTGTTAATCTTAACTATAGCAGAGTTGGCCCTTCTGTAATAAGAGAATGACATGAAATCTAAAGAGACAAAGAATGGGCTGCTTTAAGGGTGGTTATGCCTTCTGACTACACTCTGAAAATGAAGTGGAATGGTAAGTATTTTACCCCAGAATAGGTTTCCAGACTTAGGAAGTGTTAAACCTCCCTCACCCCCAATAAAAAATCTTCCAGTATTGCTCCTATGAGTAATTATCCCCATTTTACAGATGGGGAAACTGACTCAGAAGTGATTTGTCCATTGTCAGAAAGGGAATTTGTCTCAACCTGAGAGATGAGTTGAAGGGTCTCTGGCTCTGACCTGTGCTTAGATTACTAGAACACCTCTTCCACATAATGTCTCATCCCTCCCACAAAAAATATAAATTGTTAAATTCTAGATAGTTTTTTGTCTTCAGCCCATGCCTCCGCTTCCTGATCAAAGGGAAAGATTTGGATTGCTGCTTTGACCTCCTGAGCAGGACAGAACAGGACAGAGGCCAAGTTGAGACACCATAACTAGTTAAGAAAAAATTCAGCCCTTTGTATGTCTTGACCAAATGAGCCAGCTGAAGGAGTTGGGGGACAGTGCTGCTGATTAGTTCTCTAGCTTCCTCCTCTCATACCCTACTCTTTCCCTAGTAACACTGGATTGGAGGTGGTGGGGGAAGGTGAGAGAGTCATTCTCCAAGTAGCCTCATGCTGGAACTTTTGCCAGGAGCTATCTCCTTTGACAGCAAGTTTACCTTGGTAGCTTGACACCTGATCCCCCCCACATTATTCCCTCCTTGAGTATTGTTCCACCAGAAGATGAGGGCAATGTGCTACTGGAACTGGCTCCTGCAGGAACAGACCTGGAAGATAATGGTTTTACCTCTACAAACAAACATTTCCCTTGCTATTATAATGTGTTCTTGTTCCTTGCAATAATATCAGAGTACCTCACACATCAGTTTATCCTCATTACAACCTCTGTGAGGTACGAAAGTGTAGTAAACACTTAAAAGTTTAATAGATTTTTTTTTTTAATTTTTTTTCTAAGGCCAGAGAGGAACTATATGTTAATCTAATCTGACTTCCTGTATCACATGGGCCTTGGAACTTTACCTAATAATACCTGTTAGTTAAGGGAATTATTCTTCCCTGCTATGTAAGTAAACCCTATCAAGCTCAATAACTTGTGGTTGAACTAGAGGATTCCTGCTTTACAGACTCTAAATAATGGAGAATTTACCATTTTCCTTGTGGCTGTGTTATTATTTAAACTAATTGTTAAAAAGTTACATTTTTCTAACTCTGACTTCTAGCTATGGGGTGTTATGACCTTTTTTGCTACAATTTATGTGGTATGTCCTCTCTGTTTCTAGGTATTTAGCTGGGGATTGTGTTGCTTCCTAATATTCTTTGATAAGCTAACTAGATTGAGCTGCTTAAGTTTTTCATTGTAAAGAGTTTCAGAGTAGCAGCCGTGTTAGTCTGTATCCGCAAAAAGAACAGCCGTACTTGTGGCATCTTAGAGTCTAACAAATTTATTAGAGCATAAACTTTCTGTAAAGAGTGTTTTCCAGAGTCACTTTTTTTTTTTGTAGTTCTCCTGTGATCTTTCGCCCGTTTTTCAACATAACTTTGAAAGTGCATGTGCTGGAAAAGGACACACTATTTTGGTAGGTTTCAGAGTGCTGTATACAAAGGTATTATCGCTTCCCTTCTACTCATCCAAAGATCATGTTAGCTGCAGTATTTTACTGGGAGCTAATGTTCTCTTAGTTATCTGCAATAACCTTTATATCCTCCTAGGGCTTGTCTTCACATCATCAGTTATCTTGAGTTAGTACCACTTGAATTATTGCAGACATGCTTCAAAACAATACTGGAGTTAAACAGAGTGATTAATTAGCAGCACAGTTGTTGGATTAGCGGCTGATGAATTGTTGTATGCTGTTGCATCCACACTGCATTACTAGCTCCAGTATCAGCATCGCTGGAGCATTAACACATCCCAAAAGGCCTTCTAGCTGGAGTTTAAAGCACCACTTAATGTGAGTTAGAAATTTTTGTGTGTGGACAGGAGTTAGGGGTAACACTAGATTTATAACTTGAGCTAACTGCTGTGAAGACACACCCTTAGAATCACTGCTCTCCAGGATACAGTTCTTCCACCTCCTACTCCCCCACTGATTTCAGAGGGGCCACTCATGGAGTTAGGTGTTACTCAGTGTGAGAGAGGCCGGGTCTACACTACAAAGTTAAGTCAATGTAAGCGGCCTAGTGTCAACCTAGCTGTCCGTGTGTATGCTTAAATTTGTCTCCTGAGAAGTATATGCCCCAATACAGTGATGCAGTAAAACCACCTCCCTGAAAGGCGTTAAGCCATGGGGTGGTTGATGTACTGCGAATGTAGACTGTCCTCTAGCAACTGTACTACAATGCCTGACACTGACCCCCTCTGGTCACAGTTGTGAACTCCACTGCCCAGGGGATACAGAGAATGGAAGCCACACTGCATATTTTTGAAATGCATTTTCCTGATTGCCCAGCTTGGCGAACACACCTTGCAGCCCTCCCTTGTTGTGTGCAGCTGCCCAACCGATCACGCTGGCTACATGCTCCAGATGTGTTCCTGCCTGAAGTAGACAGGAGGTATGGGTATTGGATCAGCTATGGAGCAGATGTAGAAACGTGGACATCTATGAGCAGATTGCACGGGGGATGCAGCAGAAGGGGTACAACAGCAGTGTCACGTGAAAGCCAAGGAACTGCAGCAGGCATATCAGAAGGCCAGGGAGGCCAACAGTTGATTTAGTGCCAAGGTGCAGACCTGCTGCTTGTACAATGAGCTCCATGTCAGACTTGGCGGAGACCTCACCAGCACACTGCAGAGCACCATGGATACCTCGGTGGAGCCAGAGAGACAAACCCCTGCTGTGAACAGCGAGGAGGATGAGGGACGTGTGACCTGAGGGTCAAGCTAAGCCTCAAGCCAGGATCTGTAAGAGACTCCACTGCAGTCTCGTCAGTCCCAGCAGCTAAGCACAGGCGAGTCTGATGCAGGGGAAGGAACCTCAGGTAAGTGTGTGAATGCATTTCCCATTACAATGTTTAAATGTACAAATGGTGCCCCAACTTAACAGGACCCAAGTAGTGACGTTTAATTTACTTATACTAGAAGTGGTAACTGTCCAAAAAAAAGAAAGGTAGAGCTGTTATCTGCTGTTCATTGTCCCGTAGATTTAAGGGTGGAGGGTGGCATATGGATCAGTTTGTTTATGTACACAGACATTCCTGGAATTCTCCAGAGAGATCTCAATGAAACTTTTGTGAGGGTATTCAGCAATTCTCTCTTGATAGTTTCTAGGGATGTCAGCCTTATTTCTTCCTCTGTGGTAAGATACTTTCCCATACCAGTCCGCGACTTTGGCAGTCACCACTGCAGCAAAGGCTAGTGTATGTGGGGCCAGGCAGCTTCAGTACACCAGCAGCAGCTGTGCTGTCTGTGCCTATGTTACCCTCAGGAGTGAGATATCAGCTAAAATTACCACGGTGCCTTTTCCATGCCTTTTCCATAAGGGCATAAGGGCAACAGAGGCTGAAAATTTGTTTTGTGCAACCGAATTCCCTTCCCCTCCAATGCCTCTGCTCGGCCATACTCACCATGGCTGGGGCTGGGGCTGGTGAGCACTGCTGTGCACAGGCACTCCCAGGCTGAAGTGTCAATAACCGTTTCTTGTTTAAAACTTTAGGGGAGCCAAGGGAAGGGTGTTATGAAACATAACTTTCACTTTTCCTGGTGTTATACACAGAATACCTCTGTATGTTTTGTCTGTAGCTGCTGCTGTTGTGGTGTTGAGAGGTCCCCCCTACACACCCATGGAACGTCTGAACATGATAAGGAGGAGAAAGAAGAGGATATGTGCAGAGAGATCCTGCAAGCTAGTGCTGCATCGGATCACGAAAAGAGGGCCTGGAGGGTGAATGTTGCAGACAGTATGGAGAGGGAAAGAGTGGATAGGAGAAGGAAATGTACCAGGACATAATGGGCCTTCTTCATCAGCAAACGCAAATGCTTTAGACCTAAGTTCCTTTTAAGCTGCGCAGCCATGCAGCAGCCTGTTTACTGCTGCCCCGCTGACCTGCCGCGGCCAGGGGAGGGGTGCGCCATAGGCGCCCACTTCCCTTGTAACCAGGGGGGTACATGACCCCCACCTCCGCTCTGGGCCCCGCCCCTACTCCATCTCTTCCCCCAAGTCCCCGCCCGCATCCCGCTTCTTCCCTGCCTCCTCCCCCGACTGTGCCCTGTCCCTCCTCCCCCTCCCTCCCTCCCGCAGCTTTCTACATGCCGCAAAACAGCTGTTAGCAGGGGCGGGAGGTGCTGGGAGGGAGGAGTTGGTCAGCGGGGCTGCTGGCAGGTGAGAGGCACTGGGGGGCAGGGGTAGCTTGGCTGCTGGTGAGTGCTGCTGAGCAGCACCCGATAATTTTCTCTCTGGAGCACCCATGGAGTCGGCACCCTAGGGGGGCACCCCAACTCAGCCCCGGACCTGCGTGACCGGGGCACCCCTCCTGCAACTCAGCCCCGGCTCAGACCTGCTGGGGGAGGGGTACCTAGCCCACAGCCCCAGCCCCCAAGCTGCCGCGCCAGGAAGAGGCACCTCTTCCCACCCCAGCCCAGGTGCTGCTGCGGGGGGAGAGAGCTGGGGGGAGTCTTCTCTCCCCGCCATAGCCCTGGAGCACCCTCCTGCACCCCAAACCTCTCATCCCCGGCCCCACCCCGGAGACCTCACCCTATGCACCCCGGCCCTGAGCTCCTCCGCCCACTCTTATCCCTGCATCCCCAGCCGGAGCCCTCACACCCCTGCACCCCAACCCTCTGCTACAGCCCTGAGCCCCCTCCCACACTCCGAACCCCTTGGCCCCACCCCCACCACATTAATTTTGTTATGTGCACCAATATGAAGGTGCTGTGTCACACACAATTTATTCTGTATATGTGTGGGAAAAATTAGAGGGAACACTGCTGCAGACTCTGGTTGACCTACAGGTTCAACAATCATGGGTTCACCTCCCTTTGCAGTCAGTGGAGAACTCCATTTTACACCTTTCTACACCTCCAGCTCCAACTTTCCACGGGGCATCAGGGGATGCATCCATATCCCCTACCACTCCACGCCAGTGGACAGTAAGGAGAACCATAGCTTCACATGCACTGATGCGTGAGAGCCACTATTGCTCTATGTGTAGCCAAAATGAACTGAAAAGGACATGAATGTTCTGTCTCCTTGTTAAGTTCTGTTAATTTATTTCAGAAGTTTTTATTGTATTTGTTTTTTTTAATTGTACCCTAGTTTTTTTTTACACTGGTTTTGGTTCTCAATAAAAAATATTTTTTGGTAAATAATTCATCTTTATTACTTCACAACATATGCTGCAGAATGCCTAGCACTTCTGAAAGCACTCACTACTTGTTGTACAGGTGGACAAAACTTATGGGATCAGTGACAAAAGCTCAGTGTAATAATTGTAAATATACAAAAAGCACTGGAAAATTAATAAGTCCATTAACAAACAGTGTTATATTCATAAATGTACAGCAAGCACCACACAATTCCTAATAGCCACCAAAACTCCACGGCAGATAGAGCACGTTCGCCCCTACCATCTTACTGTGGCTGACTGCTGAAATGCTCTTTCAAGGCCTCCCCCAGCTGCATAGCTCCACATTGAGCTCTTGTAATAGCCCTTGTGTCTGGCTGTTCAAAGGCAGCAGACAGCCACTCCACCTTTTCCGTCCATCCCAGCAGCACCTTTTTCCCCTTTGCCTCATAGATATCATGTAGAATGCAACAGGCAGCTATAACCATTGGGATACTTTTCTCATTCATATCCAGTCTTGAGTAAACAACCCCAGCATCCCTTCAGTCTACCAAAAGCGCATTCAGCTGTCATTCTGCACCTTCTGAGCCAGTAGTTAAATCTCTTCTTGGTGCTGTCAAGGTGGCTGGTGTATGGCTTCACGAGCCAGGGTTAGGCCAGGTACCCCAGGATCACTGTTGGCATTTCAACATCACTAATGGTAATCCGCCAGTCAGGAAAGAATGTCCCTGCTTGCAGCTTTCTGAAGAGTTCTGTGTCCTTAAAGATGCAAGCATCATGCACCTTCCGTGACCAGCCAGCGCGGATAGCAGTGGAGCATCTCCGGTGATCCACCAATGTTTGCATAATCTTGGAAAAGTAGCCTGTTCTGTTGATGTACTCGGTGGCAAGGTGGACTGGTGCCAAAATAGGGATGTGTGTGCCATCTAACATCCCACTGCAGTTTGGGAACCCCATTGCTGCAAATCCATCCAGTATGTCCTGCACATTACTGCGAGTCACAGTCCTGCATCACAGGAGACCATTAATCGCCCCCCCATTGTAGATTTTCCAAGTCCAAAGTGATGTCCTACTGACTGGTAGCAATCTGGTGTTGCAAGGTTTTAGAAAGCAATCATCACTCACTTAGCTGACAGTACGGCTATCATTCTAGTCTCCCTGTGCTAGAGGGCTGGGGTGAGTTTGGCATACAGATCCAGGAATGTGGTCTTTTGCATCTGACGGTTCTGCAGCCACTGCTCATCGTCCCAAACCTGCATTATGATGTGATCCCAGTCAGTGCTTGTTTCTTGGGCACAGAAGCAGCACTCTCTCTGGTCTGCAACTGCTCTGTGAATGCCACCACCATCCTTGAATTGATTTTTGCTATATCACACAGCAAACTGTCCTCCATAAAATCTTCATGTCACCCAATGCTTACTATGGCTCTGCAAATACCAGAGGATCATTCATCCTCTGCTTGCAACAGTCATGACAATAGTGCAGAGCTGTTTGGGCTTCATGCTTCTGTCAGAGATGGCAGACAGTGAGAAGTGCTTGTTACTCCTGTGGAACTTGTTTCTACCTCACCAATTTCCCAAAAGGCAGTGTGCTGGAGAATGGCAAGTTTCGCATTAGGATACCTACCTATGGTGCACCACACACTACATTGACACAAACACCTGGTGAGTATGTGAAGTGCCAATGCAAGGAAACAAGTATGTGCATGCACAAGTGATATGCAAACTGCAGTGGCTTTATGCCAACATAACTTGTCAATCAAAGTTTGTAGTGTAGATGTGACCTAAGGATGCCAGAATGTGATCCAGAATGTTTAAGTGATTTGTCCATGAGCACACAAGGAGATTGACAGAAATATGAATTGAACCCAGAACTTTTGAGTTCCAGATCAGTGTCTCCCTAGGAGTGACAAAGTTTTGATCCAGATAGTCCCCTCTAACTAGCCCACTGAGAGAGAGTTCTTAACCCTGTTGCAGGTGGCCAAATCTGATGCCACTGGCCTTAGATCATCACTTCAGTAGAGCACATTGTTCTCTCCCAACTTGGAAGCCTTCTCTTTAGTTTGGCTAGAAAGGATAGAAATCCATAAGCATGGACTCTCCAAGCAGGTGGCTTATGTTGTGGCATCTCAGAGGCCATCTACAGCTTGAGGTAAAAAGGTTTGCTGTGTGGTACATACAGGCCCAATTGGTCCCTTTTACTTGTCCGGTGCAAAAATGCTTAACACTATCCAGATAAGTTTGGGAGCTATTTCAGTTTATTGTACCCTAGCAGAAGTTAGACTCTACAGCTCTTTGTCATAAGGTTCAGACAGTTCAGGGCAACTGCGCCTGTATTTTTCGCTTAGTGGCCCAGTAAGGACATCCACACTCTGGCTGTCAGCTGTTGGCTGTCTTGAGTGGATCCCTGTCCCTCTCCCTTCTGACCCAGGGTATTTCTAGGTTACACAGTTTCTTGTGTTCACTGTGTATTTCCCAGTACAGATAAGTTGCCCAAGGATACCTGCTTCCTTTCTTTTCAGAGACTGTTAACAGGTGTAATTGCTACAGTTATAAGTAGGGCTGTCAAGCAAGTACAAAAATTAATCGTGCTGCTAAACAATAATAGAATACCATTTATTTAAATATTTTTGGATGTTTTCAACATTTTCAAATACATTTATTTCAATTACAACATAGAATACAAAGTGTACAGTGCTCACTTTATATTTATTTTTATTACAAATATTTGCACTGTAAAAATAAAAGAAATAGTATTTTTCAATTCCCCCATTGCAAGTACTGTAGTGCAATTTCTTTATCATGAAAGTTGAACTCATAAATGTAAAATTATGTAAAAAAAAACGTGCATTCAAAAATAAAACAATGTAAAACTTTAGAGCCTACAAATCCATTCAGTCCTGCTTCTTGTTCAGCCAATTGCTCAGACAAACAAATTTGTTTACAGTTGCAGGAGATAATGCTGCCCACTTCTTGTTTACAATGTCACCTGAAGGTTAAAACAGGCGTTCACATGGCACTGTTGTAGCTAACGTCACAAGATATTTGCGTGCTAGATGCCCTAAAGATTTATGTCTCTTCTTGCTTCAACCATCATTCCAGAGGACATGAATCCAGGTTGATGACTGGTTCTGCTCGATAACGATCCAAAGCAGTATGGACCGATGCATGTTCATTTTCATCATCTGAGTCAGATGCCACCAGCAGAAGGTTGATTTTCTTTTTTGGTGGTTCAGGTTCTGTAGTTTCCACATTGGACTGTTGCTCTTTAAAAACTTCTGAAAGCATTCTCCACACCTTGTTCCTCTCAGATTTTGGAAGGCACTTCAGATTCTTAGACCTTGGGTCGAGTGCCATAACTATCTTCAGAAATCTCATATTGGTACCACCTTTGCGTTTTGTCAAATCTGCAGTGAAAGTGTTCTTAAAAGAAACAACATGTACTGGGTCATTAGCCAAACCTGCTGTAACATGAAATATATGGCACAATGCGGGTAAAACAGAGCAGGAGACATCCAATTCTTCCCCAAAGAGTTCAGTTACAAATTTAATTAATGCATTTTTTTTTTTTAAACGAGCATCATCAGCATGGAAACATGTCCTCTGGAATGGTGGCCGAAGCATGCAGGGGCATACGAATGTTTTAACATGTAAATAGCTTGCAAGGCTCGCTACAAAAGTGCCTTGTGGACGCCTGTTCTCACTTTCAGGTGACATTGTAAATAATCAGGCAACATTATGTCCCGTATATGTAAACAAACTTTTGTCTTCGTGACTGGCTGAACTAGAAGTAGGACTGAGTGGACTTGTAGGCACTAAAGTTTTACATTGTTTTGTTTTTGAGTGAAGTTATGTAACAAAAATTCTACATTTGTAACTTGCACTTTCATGATAAAGAGATTGCACGACAGTACTTGCATTAGGTGAATTGAAAAATACTATTTATTTTGTTTATCATTTTTAGAGTGCAAATATTAGTAATAAAAAATAATATAAAGTGAACACTGTACACTTTCTATTCTGTGTTGTAATTGAAATCAATATATTTGAAAATGTAGAAAAACATCCAAAAATATTCAATAAATGTAACTTAAACCTATTGCTTAACAGTGTGATTAATACTGCGATTACTTTTTTAAAATCGCGATTAATTTTTTTGACTTAATCGTGAAAGTTAACTGCGATTAATTGACAGCCCTATTTATAAGTTCTCTACAGTTCTTTCTATGCAAACCTACTTTATTCTTAAGGTAAAAAGCATTATAGAGAAAACATTAAAAATAATAAAGACACCTACACAACTCTAACATGGAGTCTGGCAGGCATAGAACTTCCAACCCTACCCTAAGGATTGGAGCCCTCCGTGGACCAGGCGTCCTGTCCATTTTCTGGATCAGGAAGACGCCCATGAGCCAGTTTAAAAAACAGGCTATTTGTCCCCAAACCCTTTCTTTGTTGGTCCTAGTTTAAACAACTGTATGCATATCTCTCTGGGTGGGTGGCTTCGACGGGCTGATAATGGAGGAAAGTACATTAGCATCCCTACTCCCTGCCAAAGAAGGTACATACAATGTCCTAACAACACATATATAATTACATTTTTAGTACAATGTTCCCCAAAGGTATTAACTGTAATTCAGTGAGGTTTAACTTAATTTAGTACATTTCATCTTAATTCCATAAGGTTTGTTCAGGATAATGTAGGATATTGTCACATCTATCACTGTCACATCTATTTCAGTTTATTGTCTCTTAGTAGAAGTCTCTTAACACCACCCCCAATAAAAAGCCCTTGGTCATGGGATATTAATGTGGCCTTGACAAAGCTTATCAAAGTTCCTTTAGAACCACTTATTTCCTATGAGCTCAAGTTCTTTACATGCAGTCATTTTGCTGGTGGCAATGACTTTGGTCTAATGACCAAGTTACCTTATACCAGTCTTTCCTGAGATAAAGTGGTGCTGCAGAGTTAGTGTTCTCTCCAGTGTGGTATTGGAGTTCCACACTAACGATCCTATTGGCCTGCCAATGTTCTTCCCACACCTGCCTGCCCATTCCAGAGAGACCTTTCTCCATATGCTTGATCTTAAAAGATCCCTGGGAGGACTAAAACCATTAGAAAATCAACACAATTTTTGCTTCATTTGATACCAACAAGATAGAGGATCATGTCTTAGTGGATGCCTAATTGCATTTCATACTGGTGTGAAGTCCCCTGCCTCACCCACCCTGCCCTGAGCCCCCTGCCGCATCCCTCCTGCACCCCAACCCCCTGCCCTGAGCCACCTCCTGCACTCCGCACCCCCTCCTACACCCCAACCCCTTGCCCTGAGCCCCTTCCTGCACACCGCACTCCCTCCCACACCCTAACCCCCTGCTCCAGCCCTACATTTATGGCCTTGCATACAATTTTCCCACCAGATGTGGCCCTTGGGCCAAAAAGTCCCCCTCCCCACCCCCCTGCGATAAGGTAAGGGAGGTTAAACTCTCACCATCCACCCCACCAAAAAAGTTTTGTTTTGTTTTGTTATAGGATGTCCCTTACTTTCAGTTAGCTAATTTATACTTATGATAATGTAGGCATTTTGAGAGGTATCTTAATTCATACTTTCCTCTTTGTCTGCCCTATTGGCATTGGTCATGTTGGTGTTGCTCATTTGCTTACATTTCCTTGTGGATATCTCATTTCCGTGTGGATATTTCTTAGTCTGCCGGAATGTGCATCCTGGACTTACTGAGTGTACCTTATAATTTTGCTTCTCTGAAGAGATTATCTAGGTGAATTCTCTCACCACAAACACCTCATCCCATAATTCCGAGAGGTACTTTTTTATACACTTTTTCTCTGATAGTATCTTTTGCTAGTTGATCATCTTTTTTTTCTGGGAGCATTATCTCCTGCTCAGTTGAAGGAACTACTTGGAATATTCAGGAAGTCAGCCTGAGCCAATGATCCACCCTGGTAATGCTGCCCTTGATGGTCAAAACTGTCTTAAGAGCTAGGGAGAGTTCTTCTAGCCTTGCACTAAGGAACTAAGGCCCAGGAGCAAGAGTTCTGTTAGAGATCCTCTTTGGAGAAACAGATTTACAAGGTAAGCAACTCTTTTTTGATAGAAGGAAAATGGACTAGAATAGGAGCTTGAAGTATGACTGTGACCCCTCCTTGCTCATCATACTTATTGAAGTGTGAATCTCTTTGTCTCCATTCCTCCCACAACAACTGGTTATACAATATATGGAATATCAGACTTATTGTTTTCCAAATAAAGTGAAGAACTTAAAACCAAGAAAAAAGAGAAACAGACATTTGGACAACTGAAACCAAGATTGGCAATTCATCAGTTGTATGTCATTCATAATGTATAGTAGTATGGGATGTGATTTATTTAGTTGAATATCTGTTGATACATTTGATATTATGGTTTATAACTCACCTGCCATTTGACAAATGTGAAGAAGGTGACTTATGCTAAGAGAAATTAGAACTAAAAGGTTAACGCACTTGTTGCAATGTTTTGGAAATGTATATTGCTACATAGATTTGTATAAAATGGGTGTTTATGACTTTCATAAAAAAGTACACTTAAAAAAAGGAAGAATAGCCTCATTTGTGTTGGCTCCAAAGCCAAGCTGCTAAAAACTCTTTGTAGTGTTTAGTATCTGTCTTCAAACACTGTCTTAGGGCGTATCTTCACTAGCAACGTTAAAGCGCTGCCACAGTAGAGCTTTAACGTGGCTGTGTAGTTGCAGCACCAGTGCTGGGAGAGCGCTCTCCCAGCGCTATAACCGCCCCCCCATCTCCACAAGGGGAGTAGCTCTCCCAGCGCTGGGGGTGCCGCTCCCAGCACTGGTGCACTGTCTACACTGCCACTTTACAGCGCTGAAACTTGCAGTGCTCAGGGGGATGTTTTTTCACACCTCTCAATATTTTATTGCTCAAAAAATTTGGAGAAATAAACCCGAGCAGCGCTGTAAAGTTGCAGTGTAGACAAGGCCTTAGTGTGTTTTTTGACCAACTACTAGTAACTAATTATAACTGCAACATTGCTCTCTTGATGTAACATTCAGGACAGTGATGCTGTAAAGAGTAGAGGGCTAAAAAAGCTGAACGGTTCATTCTTTATCTTGGGCTTGTACCTAAAATTCATTCTATATTAAATACACAGATGTCTTATACTTTGGAAATGAAAATCCTGTACAGTCCCAAGTGAAAAGCTGAATGTGGCTGAGTTTATAGATGTGGTAGGTCGAAGACACACACAAGTAAGAAACAAAACTCCTTCAGAATAAACTTGGGAGTGAAAATCAGATACTTATTAAATAGTAAAAATCTTCATTAACACAGAGTTAAGGTTGTTCAGTGATAGCTTCCAGAACACCAAGTTCAGCAAAACTCAAACTTGTGAAAACAAGAAAATACAAAGTTAAGGTAAATGCTCATGCAACTGTAACTCTTCCCCTCTGGAGCTGGAAGGAGCCCTTGGCAATTGTCTACATGTTTTAGGTATAGAGGTACTGAAGAGTGGAAGCAATAGGTCGGGCCGATTGGTAGAGGTGCGTTTGTGATATAAGGAGATCTGTGGATTTGTTTGAGGAATGCAGAGGTGTGATTTTGATATGAGGGTATCTGGCTCTGTGCCCCCATGCGTAGGATCAAATGAAAGAGGCGAATGTGTAACTTGAGGTTCCAGTCTGCATCATTTCAATAGAGAGTTGTGTAGGGTATGTCAGTAGCAGGGTGCTGGGGTTGACTTTTCGTGGGTATGGTCAATAGTAAGAAGGGATATGAGAGCAGTCTGTGGATTTAATGATGGGTAAGGGAAGGTATAGGTTTAGGTGGTATAAAAGGGTGTTAAGTGGTCATTAAATTTTACAGGAGTCAACCAGTTAGAGTTGAACTTGGAACGGAAAGATGGTCTTAATCTTAACTATAGCATAAGTGGCCCACTGCTATAATTTAGTTCTAGTCTGCCTAGCCCCACCTTCCTAGTTTGACAAACTTCACTTCTAAAAATAAGATTCCATTCCATCTGAATAAGATCCACACATTCTACCTCCCGATTCTGGAAGGTACAGGTTACTGTTCACTTCACTATTCTACCATATCAAACTTCAGTTTTCTTCCATGTATGCATATATACAAATCACTAACTATGTACAAAGGTTAGATACAATGAACAACATTACTCTGAAGTACAGTGCTTAATTCTGCATCAAATTATTCATCGGAAACTTCAATAATTTTCATAGAGATTAAATTTCAACTTGTCACATTTTTATTATATTCTCTTTAATAATGTGCTGCCATTTTTCTTTTAGGGTTGAATCCCTCCAGATTCCGAATAGGTGACCAAGAGTTTGATTCATTACCATCTTTACTGGAATTCTACAAAATACATTATTTGGACACTACAACCTTGATAGAACCTGTTTCCAAATCCAAGCAGAATAGTGGAGTTATACTGAGGCAGGAAGAAGCTGAATATGTGCGAGCTCTCTTTGACTTTAATGGAAATGATGAGGAAGATCTTCCATTTAAGAAAGGAGACATACTGAGAATCCGGGATAAGCCTGAAGAGCAATGGTGGAATGCAGAAGACAGCGATGGAAAGAGGGGAATGATACCTGTTCCTTACGTGGAGAAGTATAGACCTTCCTCTGCTTCAGTATCTACTCTGATTGGAGGTAACCAGGATAGTTCCCACCCACAGCCACTGGGTGGGCCGGAGCCAGGGCCCTATGCCCAACCCAGCATCAACACTCCGCTCCCTAACCTTCAGAATGGCCCTATTTATGCCCGGGTTATCCAGAAGCGAGTCCCTAATGCCTACGACAAGACAGCCTTGGCTTTGGAGGTACATAATGGGCAAAAATTAGAAAGAAGAGATTTGTTCAAGGGATTTCCCTTTCAAACACATAGCCTTTGTAGGAATGCTGAGAGGGAGAAAGCATTTTAATATTACTCTTGATGTAAAACTAATAACTAGTTTAATGTTTTGGATGGAGACTTTATTTGAAATCTATTATAAATGACTAGAGAAGGTTCTGATAATTTATATTATAAAATGTTTAGGGTATTATATTCGCTGAACAAATAACCTATTTCACTTCAAGCATTACTAATATAGCGAGGCTTCCCCATCCACATTCTCATTCACTTCTTCATGCTTCTGAGTTTTTTTCCCCAATAACAAAGTTAAGAGTTCATAAACTGGTTAGTTTGGATACTTGGGCACGGTCTCTTTCCATTCCTAAGTAGGTATGCTGACTTCTCTCCCACACCTCCAGTTTAATAATACAAATGGTTCTATGGCAGGATTCATGTATGAGCTCCTTTAATAACACACTAAGATGGTGCTGATCATGCATGTGGTTTATCTAGAACATCACACGCTGAAATAAGAGCACCTTTTAGGTGATTGCTTTTTCAGTACCTCCCTATGTTTCATGTTGTCCTGGTAACTCTACATGTGGAAAGCATTGGGACGAGTGGATGCAGGATGCTTCTTGATGCATCACCACTTTTCCTTAAAGGGATTAATCATTTTTTGATTGTACATTCAAATAGTCATACATGAATTCTTTTCTTTTTTCCTTTAAAATGAAATGCCAAGGAAATAGGAGTACTGTATAGACACACTTCAACTAGATATCCTTAAAGTGAAGCTTGAGGGAATTGGGAGCAGGGCATTCTCAGTGGTAGGCTCTCCTCTCAGGATGGCATGTAAAATGCATCTCTTTATCCAGGCTTTCCTTTAACTACAGTCTCTGGATTTTCTTTATTTAATCTG
Source organism: Chelonia mydas (assembly GCF_015237465.2). NCBI lineage: Eukaryota > Metazoa > Chordata > Testudines > Cheloniidae > Chelonia > Chelonia mydas. The sequence continues at coordinate 44,220 of NC_051257.2, forward strand.
CTTCCTGTTATCAACCATCTTGGGTTCTTTCAGGGAAACTGAGACAGTTTCTGTGAGGAGGCACAGAGGAAGCGCTCCCAATTGTTGTGATATTTAGTTTTGTCTTGCATGGTATAAAATGTACCTAAATACCTCAGTGATGTGGACACTATACATAATTACAACATTATGAATAATGTTGTCATAGCAACAGTAGAAGTAATGTGGTGTTAATCAGATTATAGATGCATAACCTGGAAAATCCAAAACTTTTTTTCCTAAAGATATTGTAACTTGGCAAGGGTGCACGCATGTAACTTGTTACTATATATATTGTTGCATTTATGCTTTAAAGGTGAAATGGAAAGCTAAAATAAAAATTTAAGTAAATCAAGAAATGTGCCTAGAATTAACCCACAAACAATTTTTCCAGGGTTTGAGGGACACTCAGCACATAGTTTTTAATTTTTAGAATTTCAGAAAGCCCTAAAATTGTTTACTTTTCTGGGTTTACTGGAGATGGGCCCAGAATGATGGATTCTGGGATATCATAGGTACCAGATGTACAAAAGCTCCAATATTGATGTTGTGGCATCTCTAGCAAACCAAAAAGAGCAGGTTTTTTTTCCCCCCCGCAAAGTTCAGTGAAATTTTAAATTATGTGTTGAGTGACACCATATCCTCCAGTATCTCTAGCAGCCTTATTAGTGGGTACAGTTGTCACACATTTCTGGACTTCCCTCTTTAGGTTTAGTTCACATTTAAGGGAAAATTCCAGTGCAAAGTTAAAGCTTATAAGTAAACTTTAATTATAAAGAATTAAGCTCTGAAGAAAATGTATGTTAAAATTAAATGTACATTAACAGAAAGCTGCTGTGTTGATTGGTGATACAAAGTGGGATTGAAAGTATTTATTTTCCCTTAGAAAGCACTGGAAACGTAGGTTGTCTTGTGCAGTCCTTTTATAAGGGGCAAATTACATGCAGGTGCCTTGGGCAGGTCTTCCAGTAGTAGAGTTCATGGGATTGGACGCTCATCCCTTCATGATAAATGACCTATCGGCCTTCCAGAGTTTGTAAGGAAGTAGAATTCCATGGAGACCTTTTCTCCCCTGTTCCAAATGAATTTAGAGAATACCACTGACACAGGGGTTCTTAAACTTCATTGCACCGCGACCCCCTTATGACAACAAAAATTACTACATGACCCCAGGAGGGGGGATCGAAGCCTGAGCCTGCCCGAGCCCCACTGCCTTGGGCGGGGGCAGTGGGGGAAGCTGAAGCCCAAGGACTTCAGCCTCAGGCATGGGGGAGCATGTAACCTAAGCCCCACCACCTGGAGCTGAAGCCTTTGGGCTTCAGCTTTGGCCCTGGGCGGTGGGGCTCCGGCTTTGGCCCTGGGCGGTGGGGCTCCAGCTGTGGCTTTGGCCAGCATGTCTAACACCAGCCCTGGCAACCCCATTAAAACGGGGTTTCGACCCACTTTGGGGTCCAGACCTAAAGTTTGAGAACTGCTGAAATCTTCTTTCCTAACTAAAGCCATGAAGTCGTAGTGTCACAGGGTCTGCTCACCACTAGTGTGCCTCCTCCAGGTCACTCTGGGGATTAGCTGATTCCAGGTCCAATGCCTGTTTTCCATCTCTCACCACACACCCTGCCTTCTCTTCCTGGCTCTCAGCAAGGCAAGATGCTTTGTGGTCGTAGCTGAGCCCTCTGGCCAAGTCAGATGTGTCCTCCCCTTCCGGGTTATCAAAGTCTCTTCTTGTGAACGGGTGCAGGCAGTCTTCCCAGTCACTGCCCAGCCAGTGCCACTTCCCTAGTAGCTGGTAGGGGAACTTGGGCCTACCCCCCTCCTCCAAGTTCCAGCTCAGGGTTCCTCTAATCACCAGCCAAGGTCTGTTCCATTCTGGACCTTACTGCCTCTTCCCTGGACCTTTCCTAACCTTCTGACTCCCCCTCCTCTGGGTTTGTTAGCTCCAAAGCTCCTTCCTCCCACGGAGTGACTGTAGGGTACTTCCCTGCAGCCTCCTTCTGCTGCCAACTTCCCATCTTTATAAACCCAGCCCAGCTCGTTCCTCCTCAACTGGGCTCCCTTATTATTCAGTCAAGGCAGGAGTGCTGGAACAATTTGTATACTGGGGGTGCTGAAAGCCATTGAACCAAACTGTCAACCCTGCATTTCAATGAAAACTACTTCAAGCCAGGGGGTGCGGGAGCACCCCCAGTTCCAGCATCTATGAGTCAGGGGATTACTAAGACACCTGATTCCCCTCAGCTGTGGCCTGTCTGGTTAATTGACCCCCTTTTTATCCTACATTAACCCCTTCCAGGCAAGCATGGGTGAACACCCCATAACACCCTAGAGACTCAGCTGTTTAAAATAGGGGGTGGGGATTGCACTGATTGTGCTTGACAAGTTAAGGATTTAACTAAGATTGGATTCCCTTTTCCCTTTTTCATAGAATCCTAGAAATGTAGAGCTGGAAGGGATCTCCAGAGATCATCTAGTCTGCGCACATGCTGAGCCAGGACCAAGTATACCTAGACCATCCTTGACAGGGGTTTTTCTAACTTGTTCTTAAAAACCTTGAATGGTGGGAATTGCACAACCTCCCTTGGTAACCTATTCCAGTGATTAACTATCCTCATATTTAGAAAGCTTTTCCTAATATCTGATCTAAATTTTCATTGCTGCAAATTAAGCCTGTTACTTGTTGTCCTACTACCTTTCAGTGGACATGGAGAACAATTGATCACTGTCCTCTTTATAGCAGCCCTTGACATATTTGAAGACTTGTCCTTCTTCGGTTGTCTTTTCTCAAGATTAACACGTGTCCATTTTTTTAACCTTTCCTCATAGGTCAGGTTTTTTAAACCTTTGATCATATTTGTAGTTCTCCTCTAGAGTCTCTCCAGTTTGTGCACACCTTTCCTCAAACATAGCACCTAAAACTGGACACAGTACTCCATCGGAGGCCTCACCTGTGCTGAGTATAGTAGGACAATTACCTCCTATGTCTTACATGCAACACTTTTGTTAATACACCCCAGAATTTTCATCTCATTGTTGGCTCATATTCAATTTGTAATCCACTATAACCCCTAGATCCTTTTCAGCAATACAGTTGCCTAGCCAGTTATGCCGTTTTGTATTTGTGCATAAATTTTTTACTTCCTCATTGTAGTACTTTGCACTTATCTATACTGAATATCATCGTGTTGATTTCAGACTAGTTCTCCAGTTTATCATGGTCATTTTGAATTCTAATCCTGTCCTCCAAAGTACTTCCAAGTTCCAACCTCTCCCAACTTGGTGTCATCGGCAAATTTTATAAGCATATTCTCACTCCATTATCCAAGTCACTAATGAGAATACTGATTAGTACTGGACCCAGGACAAACCCCTGTGGGATCCCACTAGGTGCATCCTCCCAGTTTGACAGCAAATCATTGATAACTATTTTTTGAATGTTTTTTCAACCAGCTGTGCACCCATTTTATAGTACCTTCATCTAGTTTGCTTATTTTATTTACATTTGAACTACCATGTATGTAGGGCTTGAAAATTTTGTGAAACATCTACTAGCCCAAGGGCTGAGCCTACCGAGGGTGCAAAATACCAATTCTGCCATGTCCCTCACAATTTAAAGAAATACAAATAGTTGTATGGTTCTTGTTCTTTCTCTAGTATTGGCAATTCTGATTTTTAAAAAAATTGCCCTTACATTTCTCTTCCCCCTTCCTGGCTTCACTCCACACAATTTTTTTTTGTCTCAAATAGATCACTGTGTATCTTACTGAGTTGTTTCCACTGTGTGTTTCGTTTCCCTATACCCTGTGCACTCTACCTCCTCCCAAATATTAGTGTTGATCTCTTCCCCCATCTGTCTCTTAGTACCATATTCCTCTAATTTCCTTAAATCTTTCTCTTTTCTCTCCAGTATACACTGTACCCTATTTGTGCATCTGTACCCTACCCTGGTCATGCACCTACTCTGTCCGCACTGTGTCTGCTGTCTAAGGAGACAGCACTCCATTGACTTATATTCAGTTAATATTTGGAAAAATTTCCACATAGCCATAAGGGCAAGAGACTAATGTTTTTTAATGAAAGCTTTGATCCTGCAGAGGCTGACTGTGCTGCCTGGGAAAATTTTCTGCTTGCCCCAGGCAAGTGGCTTTTTCAAGCCCTGTATTTGTGATCCAGACTACAAATAGTACTTTTGTACTGCTTCCATAAGATTAAAAATAGTGTATTTTAGAAAAGCCCAAGAAAAGAGCTGATCTCTGGAGGAAGTGACACCCTGACAAAGGATATACTGAATATTGGAAGAAAGATAGAATATGCATATCAGATGTTGTAAAATTAAAGCTATGTTGATATGCAGAAATGTTCACTTTCAAACATAGTCAAGGAAATGAAGGTTTAGAATCTCACTAAGGATGTAAATGATCCTGAAATACCGTCAACCCCTCTTCCTCACTACTTTGTTACAAAGGGTATACCTTGTTTAGATCCTTTATGGAGCACTAGTGGGACTCTGTGTAACTCTCATTATATTTGGGCCAGTGGAGATCATTATGTGGTAAATGCCTGGTTTTTGCTGTAAAAGTATATCAGCTACAGCTAGTGTAATGAAGACGGTGTTAAAGTTCTGAGGTAACTGCATCTCTGACCTTGTGGCCTCCTTGAGGGCACTATTCTCAGGCCTCTAGCCATTTCCTTTTTCGCAGCAGGAACCTACATTCTTCTCCCTCCAGACAAGGGATTTAGGCTGCAATTTCCTCCTACAGCTCACTAGGATCACTTTAGCACAGTGGTTCTCAAACTGGGGGTCAGGACCCCTCAAGGGGTCACAAGGTTATTACATGGGGGGGGTTGCGAGCCGTCAGCCTCCACCCCAAACCCCGTTTTGCCTCCAGCATTTATAACGGTGATAAATATATTTAAAAGTGTTTTTAATTTATAAGGGGGGTTGCACTCAGAGGCTTGCTATGTGAAAGGGGTCACCAGTACAAAAGTTTTGAGAACCACTGCTTTAGCAAGTCTGAGTTAAGTTCAGCAATTACTTTCCTGCTACCTCTTGCGGGCTATGACGGTTAATCAGTGGCCAACCAGCCTTCATGAAGCAAAGTATTTATATAGAGAAAACAAAAAACAGCTTATATATATTCCAGTCTTACTAGGTGTCAGCAATCTTCCACATGGGGACTCTGGTGTGTTTGAAAATCCATCAAACCATTTCAGCAAGGTTTGCCCCAGTTGGTTACAGTTTCATGTTAGATCTTGGATCCAATGAGTGATACCTCCCGCCCCCCACCCATAGCAAGCTGACCACTAAATACAGTTCTCATTTCTTTGTCTGCTGGGCCTCTTGAAGTGGGTCAAAACCAGTATATGCAGTTTCCCGCAAGGTGTAGTACTTCTGCAAACTTGTTAACCTTCCTAGAGATGTGTAGTAATTACCCTTAGAGACAGAGGTTCCTAATAGTTCATTCCTGTTTAGTGACTTCCCTTCAGTTATTGTATTGCTTGTCTTGTTTCAAGAAGGAAATTAACCTCTTTACACCCAGCAGAGAACAATACAAGATGCGAGGGAAAACTGAGTTGCACATATTCTTTCATAAAAATAAATGTTTCCCAATTCTCTACAAATGGGATCGATAAACTCTCTGTAAAACCATTCTTTAAGGACATCTAAGCAAAGACAGAGCACTGTCTTCTTTTGTGCATTACCAGACTCTGTCAAATATTTGAAACAAAGCATTGGAATGCCAAGTTTTGAAGCTGATTTAAGAAGCTCTAACTTAACTTTGATTGGTTATTGAGAGTTAAATTGTTAATTTAAAAACAAATTAAAAGCTATTGTAATAACTTGGAAACTGATTATACCTGCTTTCCGGTGAGGTGAAGATTTTTTTCACTCTCACTTTGCTTTATCAATCTAAAGAGATTGGAAGTATTACTGACAGGTCACATCCAAATGAGAGAGCGCTCCATTCACTAAATGGAGACAGTGAAACAGTGACTACTAAAGACTACTAAAATATAGAAATCTCCCCTTTTGATAACCTTCATTGAAAGTCTCTAAACCAGAACAACTGTTTTTCTTAACTGTGTACAGTGGGACTGTGTGCCAAAGGGACAAGTTAAATTTGCCTTGGGAACCATAATTCTTACTTTACTGACTCTGGTTGCTATTTGAAATATATAACAATGCACTAAAGAGGCTTTATCATTGTCATATATTGTACATTCTTGTGAGGAATGGGCAAGGGAACACGTCTATAAAAAAAAAAAGAGGTGCCAAGATAAGTTAATACAAGATTTATAATATAAAAAAACCTTAAAAACCAAATTATCTGTTTTGTAGTATATTTTATCTAGAATTTAATTATAGATTGTTATCTAATCACAAGCTTTGCCTGTTATTGCTTACCATCTAAACATATTGATCCATATATACTGGTGTCTCACAGCCCATTTTTTCAGGTTATGCCAGCACAGAGGAATTGCAAAACAGCCATAAAGCCCCTTGAGAATACTTCCAGTACAGTGGGATTCTGACAAGCTCAGAGCTGGCTCCATTGTCTCCATGCCTCCCCCAGTGCAGAGTGCACTAGTAGAAGCAGGAGGTCAAAGTGGGGGGGCATGGCTGAGGGTACCCCTTTGCTCCATCTGTTTCCCAGTGCTGCTAGTCCTTCATTCACCACCAGGTGCTGCAATGTCTTCAAGGCTACCCCAGTGGTTCTCAACTTTTCCAGACTACAGTACCCCTTTCAGGAGTCTGATTTGTCTTGCACATCCTAAGTTTCACCTCACTTAAAAACTACTTAGTTACAAAAACAGACATAAAAATATGAAAGGGTTACAGCACACTATTACTGAAAAATTGCTAACTTTCTCATTTTCTCTGTATGAAATTTTAGTTTGTACTGACTTCTCTAGTGCTTTTTATGTAACCTGTTGTAAAACTAGGCAAACATCTAGAAGATTTGATGTATCTCCTGGAAGACCTCTGTGTACCCCCTGGGGTACGCATACCCCTGGTTGAGAACCACTGGGCTACCCTAACCTGCAGTCCCAGTATAGGAGAGATGCAAACCACCTCTGTTCCACTGTTCCTGTGTGGTGAGCTCTGAATTGTCCCTCTTCAGCACTCTCACTTCATTTCCAATTATCCCTTTTGAAATTCACATACACTGTCACATCTAAAACAGAAGATTTAACCTTATCAGAGAAAATATTTGAATCTATGGAAAAACTTGATTATAACACATTGGTAAAACCTTTGTTATACTAAAGGCAAAATAAACTGAAAGTAGTTTTCTGGAACATTTCAACAATGGATGAAACAACAAGAGCTGTGCAGGTGATGAAAGAAATGGAGACACACAATTTTGAAATTCTTGAAGTACATTAATGTCAATGGCCAAGAGCTGATAAAAAGCATTTTTTAAAAAAAGGTCAGTGTAATTGGGAAGGCAAGATGGTTAGTGCTCAGGAATAGCATTAACTATGACTTCCAAAGAAAAAAATCATATAGACAGTGGGAGCTGATTAACCGCAGATTGTTTCAAACATGATACGAGTATGACAATTATACAGTGTTATGCACCAACAGACAACCACAGTAAGATCAGTGATCATTTCTACAGTTGCCAACAAACTCTGACAATATTTCCAAGCATGACATTTGCTTAATAATGGTGGACTTCAGTGCCAACATTGGGGATTATGATGACAGAATGGATAAAGCAATGGGCAAGCATGACCTTGGTTTCTAAAATCAGAATGGAGAAAGACTGATAGAACTGTCTGGTATCAGGGCTTGTAATTGATGGAATACTATTCCCAGACAAAGTTATACATAAAGTAACTTGGACTTTCCCAGATGGAATGGCAGCATTAGATGGCAAAGGAGTTTTAAAGCTCTCAACAGCTATTCTGGAAAAATTTCATTTGCTAATGAAAGCAGTGTTAACATACTATATCTGCCTCATAGCGTGTTGCAGCATTTCAGTCTGGAGGTGATGAATATATGGATCATTTTGGCCAGATCATCATCTGGGAGCTAGGTGTGAAGTTCTACTTGTCAGCTGAAGGTAGAAAAAGGCATATTTCACCACTGATACAACATGGGTGTCTTGATCTAGTGATGAGCTGAACAGGACTTGAAGCTTTGTACCATTTTGATGAATAGGGGTTAGATGCTTTCTGTGGAAGGGGAAGATCAGCATCTTGGTTAGTTGTCTGAAACATTTTCCCCTTTTCCTAACTACTATTGCTTAAACTAAACTCAGGCAAGACCAATGGAAACTGCTCTCTTGAAGATGTTATGATATCCTAGTCATAGCATTGGCTGCTTCTATGGAAAGTGACATATAGCTGAATGTCACCAGCATATTGCTGGTAATGAAACACATGATATTTTGCCTCTTCAACTCTTATGTAGATATTGGGTGGGAAGAGAGGATAAATCCTTGAGGGGAGAGGAGAGGAGAGATACTTGTCGGCACCATGACGTGAGGGTTTTAGCATTACCACTCTGGGTCCTGTTCGAGAATATGTAATTCTATACTGTCTGCCACCATGCATGGTGGTCACCAGCACCTTATGATCAACTGTCCTGAAAGATGCATTAAAGATTGAGTAATATGAATGTTGACCTATGGTCTCTGGAGGAGAGTTTCAAAGGCACAAATAAAAGTTAGATCCCTAATTCGTATTGAAAGTCATTTGAAGTCAGGCCACCTGAGGCCAGATTTAAAAAGGTATTTAGGCACCTAATGATGCAGACAGGCATCTAGTAGGATTTAGAATACTGAGGTTGGTTGCCTAATATGACTATTCACTCCAGTAAATCCCACTAGATGCCTGTCTGCAATGTTAGGTGCCTAAGTACCTTTGCAAATCTGACCCCCAATCACCATTTGTGCCTTTTGAAAATCTCCCCCTATATTCATTGTCATAGATCATCATTTAGTGCTATTAGGACTGTATCCTAGTCTGAAGCCTAATTGCAATGAATCCAGGATGTTGGCAGATGTTGCATGCTCTTGAAGTCTGGTTGTGTCTAATCTCTCAATGATTTTTTACTAGCAATTGAGATTTTCTGTGTCTAGCATTGTTGCATCCACCTGTTGTCTCATGCTTGGCAAATTGAGACCAACATATTATCTGTTTTGGTCAACAAGTTGTTACACTGTTCTGCCAGCTCATCAGCCTTGTTTTGCCTTTCTAGGAGATGCTGGAAATGCAAATAATTCATGAGTTTCCACCAGGTTTGGATCATTCCTCTTGTGAGGTAGAAGGACTGCTTTGGTCTTTGCCTAGAAGAAGACACAGTAAGAACAGCAAAGCAAAACCATTCATGTACCATGCCCAGTTCTAAGACAACAATCAGATTTATCATGTAGCTCCAGAGATGGCATGTGTGCAAGGCATCCTGGATGTTGACATTATTGTATATTGTTGGAGTTTAGTTGTCTTATCTCTTAATGATTTTGACTAGAAATTGAGAGGTTTCCTTCATCTACTATTATGGAACCAGCTATTGTCTCATTTTATATCTAGATTATAATCTCAGTGTTTATACATGACCTAACACAATAGGGCTGTGATTTATGACACTTCTGCAATACAAATAATGCATATTAATAATATTAGCTTCCTGAGAGTTAGGCAGAATACTTCATTTTTCAGGAATGTTGGTAGGCTTGCTTTTCTGTGGCAAATGCATTTTGATTTTCATTAGAAGTTGGCAGCGTTCTTTATTGTCATTCACTAGGCAGAATGGGAGTGCAAGACATGGATCTGTTTTGCACTGGTGGCTCACATATTTCTCAGGTCTTGATCATGATTTTGAGCCGTACTCCACACAGATGGTTAAATGACTAATGCATTCTGGTTTGGTTTAAAGTTTTCTATTTAATAATGAATTCCTCTCATATTTGGTAGCTCTTTTTTGTAAAGTAGGATCAGCGCTCTTTCCTTTCATGTTTGGATTATTCAGTCTGGATTAAACAGGCAGTTCACTATACAGCATAGCTCTGTTGGCCATGGTTTATGCTGTGGTGATGATGGAGGAATAAGTTCTCTACTTTTATTATGAGAAGTCTTTGTGCTGTTAATGGATGGATTCAAAGTGGATTTCTTAGTATCAGTATTCTATCTGCCTGTGTATGCACTTCATCTGACAAAAGTTGTAAGTGAACTGTATTGATCTATGTGGAGGACAAGCAAATTGGATCAATATTTCCACAAGCTCAGTAGCTTTGGCTCATTCCCCTGGACTCTTCCCCCCTCTCCCAGGCATATCACACTGTAAACCTTGTGTAATTGCTATCCACTGTCATTCCTAGGTGTCGGTCAGTATTACTGTTTTCCCAGATTCCTGCTACTTAGGGGTTCAGATTTTTTCCCCCAACTGCATTTTTCCAAAATTAATCTTTTTGTTTTTACCCTGTTTCTAATCGCTAGTTCCCTTTTTATTCTCTGATCTCTCTGGTGTTCAGTTCCTTTCAATTTCATATCTTTAAATTGCAGTAGTGTGCTGTCTACCTCCTCTTCTGGATCATTTAATTAAGTAGTTAAATAAATCCTAATTTTGATCAGTATGGTGTCTCACTAGACGCGCACACTCTTCTGTTCCCCATTTCCCAGTTCAGTACTTTCCATTGTCAAGTCTTTTAAGCCAATTTTAATTCACCTGAGTGTTCTTAGCCAAGACAATGTAACTAAAGCCCTACAAGACACAAATTACATCCGGTGCTTGAAAAACATCAGATACCTAACAGCAAGAGGCTGCTACTAAAGAGCTGAAGGCGGGCCACCAGCAAGTCCAGGTGCCACAGCTCTAGTGCCTTGACTGCTATAGAAGCAGCAAAGAGACATATATAATTCTTAAATTTAAATTGTACAGCAATTGAGTTAGGAGCCCTGATTGGTCATGGAAAGCTTCCTGTTTGCCTGTGGCAAATAGATTAGTGGGTTTTTTCCAAATGTGCTTTTCATGGAAACTTCTTTATTAATCATATTACAAAAGAAAAACAAAAACAAAAAATCCTCAAGGTGCCTCTATCGCCAAATGATCATATTGTTTCTGTTCATGCACTCCTGATCCTTTTCCTCTGATCTCATTTTAATTTAAATATGGATTGTAATCTCCATGGGAGGCAGGAATTCCATGTTTATCTGTTCTATAAATGTGCATATGTGGCACAACGTTAAGTAATACAAAATTGAGCACTGTTGCATCTGCTGTGCCCTCGTCATTCCCTAAAGAGCAATGAATTTTGTCTGATTCACTTGATGGTTCAGTTGTCCTATAGACAGTTCAATCAGAAAATGGAATTTGGAGAAGCTGGACTTTGAAAAAAGGGGATAGTTTAATTTCTTACATCTTAATATTTTTATAAAAGCCCTATTTTAAAATTGGCTTTGTCTAGAAACAACTTCATATTTACTGTTCATCCTGGGACTAGTTTTGATAAGGATTTCCCCTAGGAGAGCTTAAATAAACTTGCCTTAAATAAAAAGTACCTATGGCAAGGTAATTTCAATGGAGCATTCAATCCCCGTTGTCATGGCTTTGATGACAAAGGATCACTTTAAAGCAGTCTTACTGGTAGAGAACTTTTGCAGATATCATGTGTCCAAATCTGTTCACACAGATTCAGAGTGCCTGGCTCACTGAATTTTGGCTTAGCTACATAGCTAGTAAACCTTGTCAAGATATATTCCTCTAGGTCAAGAAATTTGTAAGCTCTGTTAGTTAAGTATTCATAGCTTGATAATTTACCAGCAGATAATTGATGAGAGATTGAAGAAAAAAATATTAACCACCTTTGGCTGTTCAGGAGTATTTGAACTCCCAAACATACGTATTCCATCACTAATTATATGAAATAGAAAAATATCCATGGTTGGTTATAGCGGAAGCAGCAGCAACCCTTTTTGTAGGGTGCCTAAAGCTTTCCATTATTTAAAAATAATAATCTTACAGTTTTTCTCTAAAGAATTCTAATACAACCATGGGTTAGAGCAAACTTAAATTTGGTAGGAAGACAGTCTTGGGGGTAAGGAGCTGGCTTTTGTTGGCCTCATGAAAATCTGTTCACATTAGACAGAGTTATAAGCTATTGAAAACTGGCCATTGCCTGTCTGTGCTTCACAAGTTACAGCTTGTTTTTAGTTTGCTGCTAAACCCCTTCAAGATTCCACTGTCACTGTGCATGCACTGTCCGGTTTTTCACATTAGTAGTGCACACACAGACTAGAAACTCTGAATGGAACACAGCCAAGTGGATCATCCATGTCTATCTACATACTGCCGCGGCTTCTGTACTTACACAGTCAACTTACTTCTGGCTCAGGGGAAAACAAACTGAACAGGGAACCAGAAGACTATTAATTCTAATCTAATTTCTACCAACTGGTAGTAAAAATGCTGTGTCCTTCACAACCCTTTTTACTGAGCAGAGCCTTACAGGGTGTGTCTACATAGCATTCTAGAGCCTGCCCATGAGAGTGAGCCTCCCAGTCTGGGCTGACTAGTGCTCTAAAACTAGCTGTATAGACAGCACTTTTTAATTGTGGCTTGGGCTCTTCAGCCCATCCCCTCCCTAGGGTTCAGAGCCTGAGCTCCAGCCTGAGTTGCAACTTCAAAGTGCTGTCTATACAGCTAGTTTTAGAGTGCTGTCATGAGCCCTGCTTACCCAATCTGTCAACCCAGGCTGGGAGGCTTTGTCATGTGGGCAGGCTCCAAAATGCTGTGTAGACATAAACTACATAAGTACAAATAGAAACCAGATCCAAATCTCGGCCATTTACTGACACTGTGTCTCTGTGTGCCAAATATTAGTGCTTGGCTAAACTGTTAAATAGCACTAATCTAGCATTTGTAAAGCATGGGTAACAGTGCTGAAGGTTTTGTGCTCAAACCCTGCTGCTGATGCATGATATTTTTGGAGGATTGGGGGGTAGGATTTGTGACAGTTGCATATAATAGAACTTGGTTATGCCCTTTTTAAAAAGAGAAGAATGGCCAAAACAAAATCTAAGAAATCACATACAAAAAATCAGATTAAAATTGTTTAGGTTGCAAAGTCAAGCACTGTTTCTAGGAAATGCCAGACTTAAGGTTGTCTGGGCAGTGCTGAGGGAATTAATTAAAGTTGTGTAGTGAATGAGGTTGTCTGTACCAGTCGCACATGGCTCCCAGTTTCACTTGCTCCAAAAACATTGGAAGGGGTATAGAGATTGATGCAGGGGACTGCAGGAAGAATGATATAACATAGGTTAATGCCACTCAGGAGAACTTAGTTCTATTGCTGCCTCAGCCACAGACTTCCACTGTGATGGTCGTCAAGTTAATTGACCAGAATTTTTTGGAGGGAGTGTGTTCCGCATTTTCTGAGTGTCTAACCTGAGCTACTTAGACGGTGAGTTTCAGAAGGGCTGAATGCTCAATGACTGCAGCTGAAATACATGGAAGCTCTAGCTGCTCAAAAACTCTGGTAGTAAATTGCTTGGAGAAGTGAGCACAGAGTTGAAAGTCAGGAGGTCCCGAGTCTCTGCCACTGATATCACTGTGACACCTTGGATAAGGTTGTTTGCCTTTTTCTCTCTATTTTCCCATCTGTAAAATGGCAATAAATATACTTGCCCATCTGATACTCAGGGTTGTAGAAGATTAATTAGTAGGACTGTCGATTAATCGCAGTTAACTCATGATTAACTCAAAAAAATTAACTGCGATTAAAAAAGTTAATTGCGATTAATCACACTGTTAAACAATTGAAATTTATTAAATATTTTGGATGTTTTTCTACATTTTCAAATATATTGATTTCTGTTACAACACAGAATACAAAGTGTACAGTCCTCACATTATATTATTTTTTATTACAAATATTTTCCATTGTAAAAATGATAAACAAAAGAAATAGTATTTTTCAATTCACCTTATACAAGTACTGTAGTGCAATCTCTTTATCTTGAAAGTGTAACTTACAAATGTAGATTTTTTTGGTTGTTACATAACTGTACTCAAAAACAAAACAGTGTAAAACTTTAGAGCATACAAGTCCCCTCAGTCCTACTTCTTGTTCAGCCAATTGCTAAGACAAACAAGTTTATTTACATTTACGGGAGATACTGCTGCCTGCTTCTTATTTACAGTGTCACCTGAAAGTGAGAACAGGTTCCCATGGCACTTTTGTAGCCAGCGTTGCAAGGTATTTACATGCCAGATATGCTAAACATTCATATGTCCCTTCATGCTTCGGCCTCCATTCTAGAGGACATGCTTCCATGCTGATGATGCTTGTTAAAAAAAATAATGCATTCATTAAATTTGTGACTGAACTCCTTGGGGAGAACTGAATGTCTCCTGTTCTGTTTTACCCACATTCTGCCATATATTTCATGTTATAGCAGTCTTGGATGATGACCCAGCACATGTTCGTTTTAAGAATGCTTTCACAGGAGATTTGGCAAAATGCAAAGAAGGTACCAATGTGAGATTTCTAAGGATAGATACAGCACTCGACCCAAGGTTTAAGAATATGAAGTGCCTTCCAAAATCTGAGGGGCACGAGGTGTGGAGAATGCTTTCAGATGTCTTAAAGGCGTAACACTCTGATGTGGAAACTACAGAACCCGAACCACCAAAAAAGAAAATCAACCTTCTGCTGGTGGCATCTGATTCAGATAATGAAAATGAACAGGTGTCGGTCCACTCTGCTTTGATCGTTATCGAGCACAACCCGTCATCAGCATGGACGTATGTCTTCTGGAATGGTGGTTGAAGCATGAAGTGACATATGAATCTTTAGTGCATCTGGCATGTAAATATCTTGTGATGCTGGCTACAACAATGCCATGTGAACACCTGTTCTCACTTTCAGGTGACATTGTAAACAAGACGTGTGCAGCATTATCTCCTGCAAATTGTAACCAAATTTCTTTGTCTGAGCTATTTGCTGAAGTAGGACTGAGTGGATTTATAGGTTCTAACATTTTGTGTCGTTTTATTTTTGAATGCAGTTATTTTTTGTACATAATTCTACATTTGTAAGTTCAACTTTCATGATAAAGAGATTGCACTATAGTATTTGTATTAGGTGAATTGAAATGTACTATTTCTTTTGTTTTTTACAGTGCAAATATTTGTAATAAAAATAAATATAAACTGAGCACTGTACACTTTGTATTCTGTGTTGTAATTGAAATGAATATATTTGAAAAGTTAGAAAACATCCAAAAATATTTAAATAAATGGTATTCTATTATTGTTTAACAGTGCAATTAATTGTGATTAGTTTTTTTAATCACTTGACAGCCCTGTTAATTAGTTAATATCTGTACAGTGTGCTGAACATAACTGTTATAACAGTTCCAAGTACTCTAAAAAATCATCCCTAATTACAGGACACAAAAAATTAGTGAAGACTTGCAAATTCTTGTCTTTATCTCCCTGTACCTTGACTTCCTGGCTGTCAAATGGGAATATTGATACTCTGTCTCACAGAGCACTTACGAAGATAAATTAATTAATGTTTGTGACACTCAGATATGATAATAAGCACCATAGACGAGCCCATGAGTAAATTAATAACTACATATTCAGTGTGGCATTTGGATGATATGCAATAAATAGGACATAGGTCCACATGTAGTGGTCAGACTGGATAATTGTAAAGGTCCCTTCTCGTCTCAAACATCTACCCATTCTCTGAGCATCATCCATCCAGTGTACTGAATTAGGTGAGTATTGAGGAAAAAATGATGTGTTTGCAATCATATAATTAAAAAAGATTGTCATAATGTCTATGCACAAGTGAATAAAAATAAAGTTCCACAAGCAGCCTTACATTTGGCATTACCTATAACTCTTGAGGGTTTGACTTTGCAACCAATTTACATTCTTCTAATTATAGATTTTTCTGTGTAATCAAATATCTGCTATATTAATTGATCTGCAGCGTAGTTGTAGGCATGTTGGTCCTGGGATATTAGAGAGACAAGGAATAACTTCTGTTGGTGAGAAAGCCACGCTTTAGAGCTGTTTGAGACTGCAAGTAAGCACTTTTCATAGAAAAATACTAGCATGAACAGTACCAAAATGAGTGTAACAAGGAATCAGATACTTTTCTGCACTATGTAGTAACAATGTACTTGTTCTTGTCCTGTAGGTTGGTGATCTGGTAAAGGTCACAAAGAAGTTGGTCCAATAAAAGATATTACCTCACTCACCTTATCTCTCTAATATTAATTGAACAACACTTAAAATAAAATACGAAGGAATAACTTATTCAAACACTGAACTTTTTAAAGTGTGATTAATTTTGGAATGTGGTAAAATATAGACCTAGAGTGTAGTCTGACATTTACACCGACTTACTGTATGACTTTGGGCAAGTCACCTAATAGCTCTCTGTATTTTTCCTGTCTGTCAAATGGGGATAATGCTTGCCATACAACTGATCAAGCCTTAATGTTTGTGAAGTGCTCAGTCATATGGAAGATGCTCTAAATGCTGCTATTTATTACTATTAAAATGTAATACCTTTAACTTGCTCTCCCAAACCAGAGAATTTCACCACTATACTCTTATAGCTACCATTATCACCTTTTTCTGTGCTCATGGTCTTGCAACACTCCTTTGAGGAATTGTCGACACTGAGCAGGGCTGTTGTATCTGACCTATTATTTCTTAAAATGTTTTGCTCAACCTTTCAGTTGTATTTGAGATGTCCCTTTTTTTAAAGAGCTGTTAGGTTTCCAATATTGTAATGTATTTCCTTTATACACTTGCAAACTGTCTTCCCTCTTATGTTCAGTTATTGGTCCCACCCAGGAGAAATGCAAGCATCTAATGTTAGTTCAGCAATAATTAATTTACCACAACAGGAGGGCTGATTTGTCAAGCCACAAGAACACACTGAAAGAGACTGGTGCAGGGTTGCAGAGTCTATACTGTAGGTAGGGTGACCACATGTCCCGAGTTTATAGGGACAGTCCTGATATTTGGGGCTTTTTTTTATATGGGCTCCTATTACCCCCTGTCCCGATTTTTCACACTTGCTATCTGGTCACCCTAACTGTAGGTAGTCTATCCATACATTGCTGCATTTCTCTCTCTGTTTTTCTGTTTTCTTCAAGAGTTTAATAATTTGGATTAGGCTGTTCTGCCAAAGACTGACTATTTGAGACAGCAAGTAAGCATTTTTAATTGAAGAGTACAAGTGTAAACTGTACCAAAATGAGGTTAACAAGGAATTAAATACTCTTCTGCCCTATGTAGTAACACTTTGTTCCTGTCCTGCAGGTCGGTGAGCTGGTCAAGGTCACAAAGATTAATGTGAGTGGTCAATGGGAAGGAGAGTGTAATGGTAAACGTGGTCACTTTCCATTCACACATGTCCGCCTGCTGGACCAACAGAATCCTGATGAGGACTTCAGCTGAGTGTGGCTCAACAGTTTTGCTTACAGATGGGAACAGTCTCTCTGTATTTCACTGCAGCTGCCATTTAGACTGTGTTCCTACAGATGTCGAAAGGAGTATTGTTTATTCGAGCATTCTGATACCTGCGAACCCTGGGACTGAACACCACCATTCCTTAATCAAAACTGATGTTATTCAGGGTACGAAACTAGATAACCTATGTGACAAGTGGCAGAACTAGTATATGATTGTAGGTTGTAATGCCTGCTTATGTTCATGTGCAGAGCATACCGTACCTTACCTGCAGCAGCAGATGGAGAAAGCAGCAATACATCTGTTGATTAGAGGTTTTAGCTTTCTCCAGTCTCATTGCTTTTGTTGCTGCTTCCACAGGCAATGCAAATCAAACTTAGAAAATTCAGTGTATGGGTAGGAATTTCACAAACAGTTAATTCTGGAGCTTTTGCCTTTGTTTTCGTTCTTTCTTTGCCCTAACAAGTCTACATAATGTTTTGCACCAAGCAAATAATCTTTTTAGATGTAGAACATACATTGGGATAGCTTTGTGACTTACAGATATCTACCACTTCAATGGTAAATAAGAAATCAAATCCTCCTCTAGGTCTTCAGATGAGTTTGAGGACACTAGAGATTGGTTTCTTTAGTACTGTTGTTTCAAACTTTCCTAGTAGCTAATTTAACTTCAAGTTGAGATGTTATATTAACACATCCTGATATTTTTTACCCACAAATACATGTTTTAAGGAATTGTAGACCTCCATACCAGTGCTGACAAATGTGTGCATAGCACTTTACTCATTAATTCATAGCTTCAAGGTAGTATTTGATTAATAAGTGTACTAAAATATGCAGCATTGCTCTGAAAAAGTGACACAGAGAACATTAGCCAGTTGTAAGAGATAAAATTAAATTACATTGAGACAGTTTCATAACTCCTTTATCCTTAGTGAATAGTCTTAGTCATTGGCTAGAGCAAATCAGTGTCAAATGTCTTGAACTAACAAACCAAACATTACCTTTATTTTAAAATAACTTTTGGGACTGCTCTGCTTGTTTCCATCTGTAAAGCATTTGATAGTGAATTCATGAGAAGATTTTATTTGTAATAAACTAATAGAAAATACTTTTGTGCTTCTGGACTGATTATAAAAAGGCATAATAGAGTAAAATACTACTTCATAGCAAATGATAAAAATCAGTGCATTGACTAGGTTATTATGCACTACTTGAATTTTCAACTTTTTCTACTAATCCTTATCTGATTTTCTTTAACATTAAAATTAGAATGGATGCAGTAAGTTTTGTAAATTAAAACAATGAGGTAACTATCCCTTGCCTGTATCTTAAATTAAGTTATCCAAATACAACAATCTAGTGACCAATATATTCAAAGTTATTTTGTAACTTTTGTGGCTACATTGTAAACGATTTTTCTAAATGGTTTAAAACTGAAACACCTCTTGGACATGTACAAGTAGTTAAATACCACTAGAATGTCTCTGAACAGTTGTAAATGCTTTAAGGGCTAGTTCCCACCACAGAGGCTACTGCTGAGAGGCATGGGCCCATAAATTAGAATACTGTTAACATTTTACCTCAAAACTATTACATGCTGGAAACAGTAATACTTTTCCTTTATCTGTTACATAGTTGCTTTATGTTAGAACTAAGTGAGCAGTATGTCTGTCCAATTTTCAGGTAGTGGGGACAGATTACTGTAGAGAAATCCTAACAAACAATGATTTTTTTTAAAAGTACTACTAAACCCTCTGTAGAAAACTTACAACTCATCTATTTTTGTGATAATTACTTGACGGACAGAAGTAATTAAGTGACCGCATTTCTAATCTAATTTGAATTGATATTGTGCTTCTAAGTTAGTGCTCAATGTGCTTAAAAATGCTTAAAGATAAACTAATCATGGGCTGGTAAAATGTTAGTTTCTTTACATATAATTCAAACTTTTTTCCCCTGAACTTGCTACCTACAGGAATTGAATACTTGATACAGGCAGTCTCTAAATATGGTATCTATACATACAAATTAATTGCTGATAGATGCATATATTTTTCTCCATATATCACAAAAGAAGCATAAATAAAGGAGAGACGTGTTCAATATTCTCAGTAAGGCAACACAATTTAGTCCACTTCAACTGATTCTTCCAATCATAATTAAATCATCCTGCATATCCGTAGTCATGTCTACAAGATTCCATTCTCCAACTTTTGTAGATAAAGTTCCTTTAAGAAAATATGGTGTTTGGTATGCAGGTTATTTTTTAACATGAATGGGATATAAAGAAATTTTCATTGCTAAATAAATGCCCTATACACTCATTTAAACTAAAAATACAAATGTATTACTATGTAGCTATGTTTTTCTGAAGACCATATGATTGCAAATACTTTACTTTTATTATAGACTTTGACAGAGCAGAAGAACAATCATCCCTACAAAGTCTTAATATCTGCTGTTATTTTAGAAGAATAAGTTCTTGTGAAATAAGATTTTCTTAGCCCCCAGTATACTAATTGCTGAGTTTTCAGATGAAATATAAGTTTGTTCATCAGATAAGAGGCCTACAGGATAAGACTGCATTTGTACAAGATACTGATTCAACCTATCTCACCAATGTCTTAAAGCAGACAGATAAAACTGAATAATTCATAAGTATGTAGATGGAATCGTCTTGTGGCCTTTGTTCCCTCTTTTGTCCCCCCTACCCTCCAAAAAACCAAACTCATTAGTAAGAATGTTAGAAGTCATACAAGTTTTAGTTGTCTATGTCAGTGTTTGGGTTTATTCTGCACAGGCAGGTTCTAGAACTAGAATACTAATGGTTTCTAGAAATACACCATGAAAAGCAGAATGCTCAACTACACTGTGTTCTCCTAGTGCATTTACACATTATATCACACTAAACGAAATACAACTTGGCTGCTATGTTTTTTTTAATATATATTTCATTTCTGTAAAACCCAGACTTTAATACTAATATATGACCTGATTAATCTGTTTCAATTGTGTTTGTTAATGCAAATATTTCTAATCATTTGAGTAAAAACACTTCATGTTCTTAATGGTTTTGGGGGAAAGATGCTAAGCAATCCAATTTGAAGTAAAAAATATGAACATGTGCCACTGTATTATAACACTATTCACTTTCTTGACAGTTAAAATCTACTTTTTTATTTTTTGTAGCATGTAATGTATATGTTCATAGTATGTGAAGTAAATAAAAAATATAGCCAAAATATTGGGTCGGTATAATTTTGGAGCAGCTGTCTTTGGAAGTTATTCATTTATTTTCTAATGGTGTAAATATAAATTTATAAGGGCACAATATGATTGTGTCTACAGTAATGGTTTACTCAATTATGTCCTCACCCAAAAGAGGCTATTAAACATGACATCTGGGAGAAGTTGATAAACGTTAGCTTTGAGTAAACTTAACTGACAAAAAAAATAATACTCAGGCCTCTTGAAAAAAAGGTGATTTATTCATTTAAAAAACCCTGAATGTAGTCTTAACTCTTACCGAAAAATACGAATGCTTATTTTCCATGCAGAAATTAAAATCACATGCCAAATTTCCCCCATAATAAAAAACTTTTACAATTCTTAGATATAATATTCTAGCAATAATTCTCAGTCTTGCAAATAAATAATATTTTGGCAATCTGAATAGGCTCACTAGGAAAATTCAGCCCCTTTAATATACTTTTAGAAATTATGAAACAAATAGTCCTTGTTGTTTTTGCATATTAAATTTAATTCTATCTTGGTCTCACGCTTTCATCTTCAGACCTTTAAAACTATCATAAAGTTGTATGGGGAATCTGGGTAAAGGACAGTGGCAGATTATGGGATAATTTTTAGTTGAATATTTCTACTAGAATGATCATCAATTAAACAAATTTAACAATATTCATATTTAAATTATTTTTATGTGTCACAGTTAAAACCTCGGAGATTAATGGGCAGTCTTGTACCTCTGAGCGCCTGAACATAATGCATCATCCTGATACGATGAGTCTGCACAGTTTCAAGATTATTTTCACAACCATGGTGATTAGTGAGAGAAATTTTTCTTAATTAAATGTTAAAGTGTACAAGTTAAGTCTGTGGAAAATTCTGTGGCCATAGAGTTCATAGTGGGCATCTACTGTTCTGGAGAGTACTTATGGGTTAGAGATGGCCATTCCATCATAATTACTAATGAGCTGTGGGGCCATCTGGTTAATAGATCTAGGCTTTGGGTCCCATAAAGAAAGTCTTAGTGTTCATTTTATTTTTTAAAAGGTGTGTGTTTAGCAAAGGTAGCCTTAAAAGTATAAACTGGTGCAAAAAGAATGAAACAATTAAAAGCACCGCTATGGCCTACTCCTGCAGCACAAGAGTAGGAGGACAGAAACCAGATACTCCCCATTGCCACCACCATTACACACTTTATGTAAAACAAGTTAGTTTAGTTTGTGGGGGTATACCAAAGAATCATTTTACTAATCCTCCCACCCCTTGAAACCTTAGTCTAGCCCTGTATATAGCGGTGTGAAAAGGCATGGGCACAAACTGGCTATAGTTGAGGGGTGGTAGCAGAAAACTTTTTTTTTTCCAATGTATGCCTATGGCTAGTGTTGCTTGATATTTTCAACCCTCTGAGTATACTCATTTATTACCACAACCACTGCTGCATGGAGAGGTTTCCAACCAGTGTCTCTGGAGCAGTGGTGGGCAACCTGCAGTCCCTCAGGGTAATCCGCTGGCGGGCCATGAGACAGTTTGTTTACATTGACCGTCTGCAGGCTCGGCTGCCCGCAGCTCCCAGTGGCTGCAGCTCGCCGTTCCTGGCCAATGGGAGCTGTGGGAAGCAGCGCGGGCCATGCTGGCTGCTGCTTCCTGCAGTTCCCATTGGCCAGGAATGGCGAACCGTGGCCAGAGAGCTGCAGGCGGCCATGCCTGCGGATGGTCAATGTAAACAAACTGTCTCGCGGCCCGCCAGCGGATTGTCCTGGCAGGCTGCAGATTGCCCACCACTGCTCTGGGGTGTATATGGAGGACATACCAAATACTCCCCACAAATACACCCTCCCCACCACCAGGTGCTTCCAGATGTGCACAAAGAATGGCCTTGTTGTATACAGTAGTAATAAGCCATTCCTCATTCTTCTTGTTATTCCCTTGCTTATACATCTAAGGACAGTATTTGTTCTTTCAGCCTCCACGTCACACTGAGAGCTTATGTTCAGCTGGTTTATAAGTCCTTTTCTGAATCAATAGGTTCCAACATACGGTCCTTTATCCTATAAGTGTGACCTACGCTCTTGGTTCCTAGATGCTCTAGCATCTAGCTAAAGTAAAATGCATATTGTTGAAGGGAGTCCACCCCACTATTGTAATTACAGGTTTTGCATGCAAGCTTCACTGAGAAATGTGTGTGTGCATGAATGGCTCTTCTCACAATGCTCCTGAATTTAGGGAAATAATAGCCCTTTTTTCAAATCGGGAAACTGAGGCACAGAAACTAACTTAGGAAGGCTAAGACAGAACGAGAAACACAGTCCAGATCTCAAATACCAGTCTAGTATCTTAACCACAAAACCAAGTGAGAGACAAACTTATGATCCATATATTTAAACATACAAAAAAGGTTAAGAGGTAACTTGATTACAGACTATAAAATACTTACATTGGGAGCAGATTTCTGATAGCAGAGGGCAGGGCTCTTTAATCCAGCAAACAACGGCATAACAAGATCCAGTGGCTTGAAGGTGAAGATAGACAAATTCAGAATGGAAATAAAACACAATTTTTAAAGAGTAATTAATGAGGACTGTAATAACATATATCACTTGAAATCCTTAAGCCAGAATTTGATGTCTTTCTAAAACATACTGTTGGTTCAACCAGAAGCTGTGGGCTTGATGCAGGATTTATTGGTTGAAATTGTATAGCATGATGATAGGGAGATGATTGTAATGGTCTTTTCTGGTCTTTAAATTGCTGAGAGGGCCCTCTCAGCCCACCACCTAAGGGATCTGATGCCAACCCTATAACTACAAACTGCAGGAGCATTTATTAACTGCTGCCTGTGAGAAGCAGCTACCAAGCAGGCTGAACTGGAGAGGAGAGTGGTGAAAAGGTTGATCAATATGGGAAGGAGAAGAGTGGAACTAGGGTTTGTTTGTTTATGGGAGAGGGAGAGTATCTTACCCAGGGAGTGTTTTGTGTATCAACAACTGCAGTAGAACATTTTAAGGGAGCCCCTTGTTTAAAAATGTTGCAAGCATATCCTACGGCAGTGATTCTCAACCAGGGGTACCCCTGGGAGTATGCAGAGGTCTTCCAGGGGGTACTCAACTCATCTATATATTTCCCTAGTTTTACAACAGGCTACATAAAAAGCACTAGCAAAGTCAGTACAAACTAAAATTTAACACAATGACTTGTTTATACTGCTTTATATACACTATACTCTGAAACGTAAATACAATATTTATATTCCAATTGATTTATTTTATAATTATATGGCAAAAATGACAAAATAAGCAATTTTTCAGTTAACAGTGTACTGTGAAACTTTTGTATTTTTATGTCTGATTTTGTAAGTAAGTAATTTTTAAGCAAAGTGAAACTTGGGAGTACACAAGACAAATCAGACTCCTGAAAGAAGAAAAGGAGTACTTGTGGCACCTTAGAGACTAACATTTATTTGAGCATAAGCTTTCGTGAGCTACACGAAAGCTTATGCTCAAATAAATTTGTTAGTCTCTAAGGTGCCACAAGTACTCCTTTTCTTTTTGCGGATACAGACTAACACGGCTGCTACTCTGACTCCTGAAAGAGGCAGAGTGGGAGTTTAAGTTTTTTAACCCTTCCTCTTGAGTTTTGCCTCCATCTGCTGGACTGCAGCAGCACTGCATTCCTGATTCTCTACCTCCATCTAATAATAATAATGACAGAGGCTCACTGCTCTCCATAGTAGATAGCTTGTATGATAATGTATTTCACAAATGGCTGGGGACTCCAGATTAACTGGATGGTCAGTAACTGAAAACTGGTGATTTTTCCTATTAGGACAGACTAAGGATTCTGTGTGCAAAGTCTGCCTCCCTTCCAGCTCCTTCACCAGGAATGTCAGTGCCGTCTGCTACTTACTCACACCTACCACTGTTTTCCGTTAGCAGTGGAGAAAACCAGGCTAGTCCATACCACAAGCTCATCTGAGCCAGCAAATATCCAAATATGTGGAAGCCCCAGCAAAAAGTTCAGGCTACATTTCTCTGCTCCCAGCATTCTCTGCCTATATATCAGCATGGTGGGATGATTCGTATGAATGCAATGTTAAAAATCAATGGTTATAACCTATTTAAGAATGATGCAATGAGCATATATATTAAAAATATTACCTGTTTCTGCATCACTAAGTGCTCAGAAGAAAATAATCTTGAATACTAATGGATCAGTGTCCTAAGAGATTAAAGCACAAGATGTGGTACTACTTGGTGTCTGTTACAGACCACGAAATCACATGTGGAAACAGGATGACCAGCTGCTTAATCACCTATCTATAACCACTAACAAGTACTAAAAAAAAACCTCAGTGACCACAGGGAATTCCACGGGGGTCTCATGCAGCCAGTACTAAAACAGCCTAAGAATTTCTAAAAGTTAGTGAAAAGAACAGGAGTACTTGTGCACCTTAGAGAGTAACAAATTTATTTGAGCATAAGCTTTCGTGGGCTACAGCCCACTTCATCGGATGCATAGAATGGAACATTTAGTAAGAAGATATATATATATATATATATATACATACAGAGAACATGAAAAGGTGGAGTAGCTTTTATGTATATAAGAACATAAGAATGGCCCTATTGGGTCAGACCAAAGGTCCATCTAGCCCAGTATCCTGTCTTCCGACAGTGGCCAGTGCCAGGTGCCTTAGAGGGAATGAACAGAACAGGTAATCATCAAGTGATCCATCCCCTGTCACTCATTCTTAGCTTCTGGCAAACAGAGGCTAGGGACACCATGCCTGCCCATCCTGGCAAAAAGCCATTGATGGAACTATCTTCCATGAATTTATCTAGTTGTTTTTTTAACCCTGTTATGGTCTTAGCCTTCACAACTTCCTCTGGCAAGGAGTTCCACAGGTTGACTGTGCATTGTATGAAGAAATACTTCCTTTTATTTATTTTAACCCTGCTGCCTATTAATTTCATTTGATGACCCCTAGTATATATATTTGGATCATAATTGTTTTGAGCTTTTTGCAACTGGCCTTTTAAACCACCGTGTGTGTGTGTGTGTGTGTAAAATACACACACACACACACGGTGGTTTAAAAGGCCAGTTGCAAAAAGCTCAAAACAATTATGATCCAAATCAGCTGGTTGAGAGAATTTAAAGAGAAAAATTTGAATGATAATTGGGAATCATTTATTAACACTTTACTAGATGTCTCAAAAGCCATACTCAAGAAAGAAGGCAGCATTGACTAAAAAAATAACCTGGCTTAGTGGGGAAGTGACAGCTGCACACTCTCTCTCTCTAAAACAAATGGAAGATAGGTAAAGCTGATAGTAATTAATATAAATTAGAAGCTAGAAATTGTAGAAAATTGATAAGGGAAGCAATAGCCAGCAGAGTTACAGACAGTAAGAAGTATTTTAAAGTATATTAAGAACAGAAAGACTCCTAACAATAGTATCAGTCCATTACTAGATGAAAAATGGTAGAATTTGTCAATAATGCACAAAAGGCAGAAGTGTTCAATAAATATTTGTTTTATACATGTTGGAAAAAAATGCTATATCATATGATGAGAATGAAACACTTTCCATTCCAACAATAACTCAGGAGGATGTTAAACACCAGCTACTAAAGCTAGACATTTTAAAATCATCAGTTCTAATTTGTATCCAACAGTTTTAAAAGATCTGACTAATGAGTTTGCTGTACCATTAATGTTGATTTTCAGTAAGGCTAGGAGTGCTGGGGAAGTTCCAGAAGACGGAAAGAAAGCTCATGTTGTGCCAATATTTAAAAAGGGTGCTTGGGGAATTATAAGCCTGTCAGCCTGACATTGCTTCCAGGTGAAATAATGATGCAGTAGATATGGAATTTGGTTAATAAAAATTTAAAGGAAAGTAATATAATTTAGATCAATCAACAATGGATTTTGGGAAATAGATCTTGTCAGACTAATTTAATATACATTTTTTGACAAGATTACAAGTTTGGTTGATATAGGTAATAATGTTGCTGTAATATACTTAGACTTCTGTAAGATAGTTGACTTGAATACCAGGTCTAATTCTCATGCCCACAATTCAAGAAGGATGCTGACAAATTGGAAAGGATTCAGAGAAGAACCACGAGAATTAATAAAGCACTGGAAAACATACTTCACAGTGAAAAACTAAAAGAGATCAACCCATTTATCTTATAAAAGAGAAGGTGAAGGTGTGAGGTGATACAATGTATAAATACCCATATAGTGAACAGAAAATTTATAATAGAGGGCTCTTCAATCTAGCAGACAAAGCCATAACAAAAACCAGTTGCTGAAAGTTGAAGTTAGATATATTTGGTCTAGAAATTAGGCACAAATTTGTAACAGTGAGAGTAATTAATTATTAGAACAATTTAGCAAGATTTCTGGTGGATCTCCATCACTGGAAATTTTTAAATCACAACTGGAAGTTATTCTAAAAAATATGCTATGATTCAAACAGAAATTAATTTGGGAAGTCCTATTGCCTGTGTTGTGTGGGAAGTCAGACTAGATCACAGTGGTCTCTTTTTGCCTTTATAATCTATTAATAAAAACAAAACTGTAAATACTTTTCTAATATTATTTCTTCATGGAAACAAGTGCTGTAGTTGCCACAGGGATATTAATTAGAAATTAGAGGGGAGATGTCTATGAGACAGTTTTTTAAGATATGGCTATGAAAACGTAAAACATACCTGAGTGTTTGCTTGAAATTGCTCAGTGCTATAAGTTTCCTTCTCAAAACCTTAGCATTGCCAACCCCAAGCACTGAAAAATCATGAGTCAGGCCCTCCAAGATCATTATATTAAAAATAATAATAAATTTGGAGTTTTTTATTTGCATTCTAGGGCTGAAACCTTATGTGACCCCTGGGTCACATTTTCAAGGTTTTCTTCACAACTATGAGGGCAGTCCTATCAGTCCTCATCCTCAAAGAAACCCAAACACTTTCAAAAGATGAGCTTGGGATCTTAAATTAATTACTTTGCTAGATACCAAAAATCATGGACTGAACAGAGACTCTGGATTATTACAACAATCGGTAACCCACTAACCCCCCATTTTTATCCTCTGACTTCAAAGGTTTTAACAGACCACTCTGCCTTCCTTTGAATGGTCCCTTACAATATGTGCTAACTACTTATACAAAACAATCTATTCCACCTTGCATTTAGATGTGAAGTGATGCTGGGAGTTATTTTCCTCAGACCTGAAGAAGAGCTCTGTGTAAGCTGCAGGGCCAGGGTGGGGCAAGCTGGGCAGCCACCCAGGGCACAAAGCTACGGGGGGTGAAAAATTATGAAAAAAACCTGGAACGGAGCACAAATATGCTTGCTCGCCCCAGGCATTAAAATGCCTAGTTATGCCTCTGGTAAGCTTGAAAACTTGTCTCACTCACTGGCCATGTCTATATTAGTGAGCTTACAGCTACACAGCTGTACCGATGCAGAGAGCTCTCCCGCCAACATAATTAAACCACCTCCAATGAGCACCAATAGCTATTTCGTCAGGAGAGCACCTCCCGATGACATAGCTTTGTCCACACAGGTGTTTCAGTCAGTGTAACTTATGTGTCACTCCAAGGGGTGTTTTTTTTCACACCCCTGAGCGACATATACTGACAAAAGTGCTAGTATAGACATAGCCACCAACAGAAATTGGTCCACTAAAAGATATTACTTCACCCACCTTGCCTCTCTATTGTAAATGAGTAACACAGACAGATGTTCCCTCAGAGCTCAAGGGCTATGACAAAATGCAACAGGTGAATGGGTGTGAGCGGACAAGGGAATAGTAAAAATGAGTGTGTTGGCATAAATCAGTAGGCTCAGTGGTCACTGTAGTTACAGGTATGTATCAAGCAAACCCACAACTCACTGCCAAGGAACCCTTACCCATCCCAATATTTCAGTGCTGGGGCCTTTCAGCCCCCCTGGCACATCTGGATGCCCAGGCCCTTGTCCCTCCCATTTCCAAGTAGCGCCAGAGGCCCCTCACTCCCCATTACCCATGCCAAGGGCCCTTTACCCCCTATATCGTAGTGCAGGGGCCCCTAAACTCCCATTTAAGCCCTCAGGGCCCCCTCTCTCCCTCATTTCCCAGGAGCGCCAGAGGCCCCTCATGACCCCGTCCCCCATATATCAGTTCCAGGGGACCCTCAACCGTTATATCCCAAGAGTTATATCCCAAGAGTGTCAGCAGCCCCTCACCCTCACACCGCCATCACAGTGCCAAGGACCCGTCCCCTCGTAGCCCAGCCACAGTTCCCTTCCCGCACGCTTCCGGGGCCTGGCAGCCGCAGGAGACTCGACGTCCCATCGGACCCCACCCCTGAGTCTCTCTCCTCCCGCCGGTTGCCAGGGAGCCACTGTTGCCATGGTGGTGCGCGGGATGCGCATGCGTCCGCTGGCGGAAGTACCCGGATATAGCAGGAGGCGGCGCTATCGCCGCCATCTTTGCCAGGAGAACAGTGAGCTGGTAGCGGCTGAGCATCTCGGACTCATCAGCCTTCATCCACCCCGTGTAGTCCCCATCGCCGCCCCGTCTCTTGGACATGGACGATCGGGAGGACCTTGTGTACCAGGCTAAGCTAGCTGAGCAGGCTGAGCGCTATGATGGTGAGAGCCGGGAGGACGGGCGGGCCGGGTAGTGCCGGGGGAAAAGGGAGGGAGCGGCCACAAAATGGCGGCGGCTGGGCAGGGGGGCAGAGGCGGCGAAGGGGGGGGCATGAACAAAATGGCGACAGGGATTGCCCCGCGGGTTGAGGGAGCCAGGAGTAGGGGACTAGGGTGAACGGGCGGCCTAGCCCTGGGGGTTGGTGTCTCGGGTCGGCTGTGGCAGGGGTCGGCGGCGGCAAAAGCTGGGAATAAAATGGTGGCTGGGAAGGGCGAGTAGGGGGAGGGGGCCCACCCCCCGGCTCGATGGAGCCCGACAAAGGGACCCTGCGTCCTTTCTTGTGCCGTCACTAGCTCGAACAGAGGTGGTTCCTCTTACTCGAGCCCTGCCCAGCACCTGGCCGAAGACGGCTGGTTCAGAGTGGCTGAGCCCCGTGTAGTGGGGGCCAGGTCACTTCGTCGCAGTCAACGTCCAGTCCCCCCCCTCCCCCCCATCTGTGATCGGGGTGCCTGGCCCTTAGTGGGCCCTTCTTTACCTTCTCCACTTCCTTCCCAGACCTGGCCCTCGAAGGTGCCTCTCCCTTTTTTGCCCATCATAGTTTAGTGATGTGTCTTTTTAGGTTATCGATTTTTTTTTTTACCCTCTCTACTCCCCTGGCATAGGCTATGGAGTTTATTAAATACAGTGTACTTCTCCCTGCTTGAAGTAAATGTAAATCTTATTAGTCTTTCATTTTACGCTTAAAATTATTGTAATTTAGAATGTTTTTCCTAGGCCTTGTATTTTTTTCTTTAAAGTTCATGGGTTATGCTGATTAAATATTTGTAAGGTGTTAAATATTTCTGAACACTAAGGGTATTCTTCCTGAACCTACACTTAGGTAATATATGCTATCGGTGGGATTTGAAAAATCTGTTTGTCATGCTTACTTTAAACCCTTACCTCTCATTTAAAACTAAATTAGATTTGTCACTTGTGAGTGAAAACAAACTGAACGTGAAAGTAGTGCAAACCTATAGAATACAGGCTTTCTGATCGGTAGGCAGTCCATTCTGGTGCCTTAGTTGCTGCTCATAGCTTTCCCAAGTGACAAGACAAAAATTGATCAGGATCTTTCCTACCATTACTGCTGTTCAGAAGGGGAGGGAACTAGGTCAGGTTCTCTCTGGAGCTACTACCATTAGCAATATATGCAAGCACTGGAGGAATATATTGTGGGGGCGGGGGGAGGACACAAAATGGAGCCATAAGAAGTGATAAGTCAAGGAAGTGCTTTCCTTTGGAATAGCCATGAGGCTGGGGGCGTGCTAGAACAGTGGTTCTCAAGTGGGGGTCTGTGTACTCTTGGGGGTACGCAGAGGTTTTCCAGGGTCTACGTCAACGTAGATATTTGCCTAGTTTTACAACAGACCACATAAAAAGCACTTACAAAGTCAGTAAAAAACTAATATTTCATACAATGACTTGTTTATGCTGCTCTATATGCTATACACTGAAATGTAAGTACAATATTTATATTCCAGTTGATTTATAATTGTGTAAAAATGAGAGTGTAAGCAATTTTTTTAGTAATAGTGTGCTGTGACACTTGTATTTTGATAGGTTTCAGAGTAGCAGCCATGTTAGTCTGTATTCGCAAAAAGAAAAGGAGTACTTGTGGCACCTTAGAGACTAACCAATTTATTTGAGCATAAGCTTTCGTGAGCTACAGCTCACTTCATCGGATGCATTCAGTGGAAAATACAGTGAGGAGATTTATATACACACAACATGAAAAAATGGGTGTTTATTATGCACACTGTAAGGAGAGTGATCACTTTGATGTCTCAATTTGTAAGCAAGTCATTTTTAAGTGAGGTGAAACTTGGCGGTACGCAAGACAAATCAGAATCCTGAAAGGGGTACAGTAATCTGGGAAGGTTGAGAGCCACTGTGCTAGAATAATTCAGAATTAAAATATTTCTTCTTTGCAGTAGCTGTAGAGGGATTTAAAAATATTGGCTATTTTGTAGACAGTAGCTGATACATAAGGCCTTGTGGTTAAATGGTATATTGGCAAATCATAGTGTAGATGCAGCATATATTGGCAAATCGCTTTTTGCTGGTATAACTACATCAACACTAGGGTTTTTGCTGGCATAGGTATATTGGTTAGGGGTGTGATCTTTTTTTAAATTTTTTAAAATTTTTCTCCTTCGTGGTCCTAACCAACCTAGCTGTGCTGTGAAAACTTACATGTAGATCAGGCCCAATTTGGAGCCCCAAGCAGGGACTGTGAAAAGCACTCTGGTAGGTATTTCTCCGTCCTTCTCCATAGCTTTTTGAGGAAGAGGTATGCATCTGCATGGCATTTCCCTTAGTGTCTGGTAATTTTTCAAATTCTGCTATAGGCATCTGCAGTGCAAAGTAACCAGCCCTCCTGATAATTAAAATATTAATTTGTAGGATTTGTATCTTTGGATCTTTTAGTGAGAAGATTCCCCATCTCCTTTTTGTGCCTCTGTGAATGTCTGTTCAGGAAAAAGGAAGCAGAAACTGGATAGTTCAAGAGGTGAAAGGTTATGCATTATTACACAGTGGTATGGCTGGTAATGAGATTTTCAGTTAATCAGGCTTTGCTAGAATGCAGCATTTTTCTGTAGAGTCCAAAGCAATTTGTTGGAATGGCTTTGTAAAATAAAGGGACAATGTCAGGTTAAAATTATTGTTAGAAATGCGTTTATCTGTGCTTACCTTGCCATATCATTGCATATGTGGGGAGCACATGCACCTACATTCCAATATCCAGTATTGTGATGGTATCAACAATGCAAAAAGATGATGAAATAAGTAGATAATCTTGATTTGTCATGAGGATGTGAAGACAAATGCAATGACTTCTAAACTATTTAGATATCTGTATAGCACTTTTTATCTATAGATCTTGAAATGTATCATTTCAGTTTTACAGATGGGGAAACCGAGGTATAAGGATTTGGAAATGGTTTGTACAAGATCACACAGTAGGTTGATGTCAAAGTTGGGAAGAGACCCCAGGTTTCCTGACTCCCAAGTCTTGTGCCCTGTCTATTAAACGATGCTCTCTCCTGGTGTTTTTATAAACCGCTTACCAAATAATGCATCTTGTAATGTAACTAAAAAAACATAAAGCGTGCCAATTCTTGGAAGATCTCACTGGTTTAAAGCTGTTACCTCAAAGTAAAGAATAACCTACTTGAAATGACATCGTTGATACAAAACATTGTTTGGGAAACAACTGGTAAATGAGATCTGACCAACTGACTGACTTAGCCAAAATCAAGGTGAATTGATTAAAATCATAGGTTGTAGGTTTTTGTTAAATTTTAATTGTCATTGCACTAGAGACATCTTGTTCAGGCAATGAGATTGCTTTGTCTGTTAATGCTGTTTCTTCATTTTACATACTGTGTTTTGTTGTGTATCAAACTGAAGCTTTATTGTGTTACACTAAATAAGACCATTCTTAAATGTTCATATTGGTTGAACATAAATGTCTTGTGAAGGTAATAAATATTACAGAATATCACTGAAGCAAAGACCTTAGTAGGATATGGGTAAGAACATTATACAGAAATATAATAGCAAGATTTAAAAAAAAAAAAGTAAACTCTCATGCATTACTGTATAAACCAGCTAGCCAAAGACTCAAAGTAATAGCAGTTTTTTTTGTTTTAAGTACATTAGAAGCAGGAAGCCTGCTAAACAACCAGTGGGGACACTAGACAATGGAGATGATAAAGGAGCACTCAAGGATAATAAGGCCATTGCGGAGAAACTAAATGAATTCTTTGCATCAGTCTTCACGGCTGAGGATGTGAGGGAGATTCCCAAACCTGAGCCATCCCTTTAGGTGACAGATCTGAAGAACTGTCCCAGATTGAGATGTCATTAGAGGAGGTTTTGAAACAGACTGA
This sequence comes from Chelonia mydas, assembly GCF_015237465.2. NCBI lineage: Eukaryota > Metazoa > Chordata > Testudines > Cheloniidae > Chelonia > Chelonia mydas. Next base: position 77,507 of record NC_051257.2, read on the forward strand.
TAAATTAAACCGTAATAAGTCACCAGGACCAGATGGTATTCACCAAGAGTTCTGAAGGCACTCAAATGTGAAATTGCAGAACTATTAACTGAGGTTTGTAACCTATCATTTAAATCAGCTTCTGTACCAAATGACTAGAGGATAGCTAATGTGATGCCAAATGTTAAAAAAGGGCTCCAGAGGTGATCCTGGCAATTATAGGCCAGTAAGCCTGACTTTAGTACTGGGCAAACTGGTTAAAACTAATGTTAAAATTATAGTACACAGGGTAAGAAAAGAGTGTAAATCTGGGTATAGCGCTTAGATTATCCACAAATACAAAGTTTGTTTTAAAAGTCATAAGATACATGTAGTGTGTAATCAGCAATAACCCAAATTTAGGTGAATAAAATTAACAATACAGTTTAGATATTAGCATCCAACTATTTGGGCATATCACTCATGAAAAGCTTATACAGAGTTGGTTGTGGAAAGCAAAATATATCAATGAGTGAAGATTGTCCCTCAGTAATTGAAAATTTAGGGTAGGTTGTCCATTTAAAAAATACAATCAGAACAGAATTGTTAGACACACAGATGAACATAATTTCTTGGGGACAAGTCAGCATTTTTTTTTTTTTTTTTGTAAAGGGAAATCATGCCTCACCAGTCTACTAGAATTCTTTGAGGGAGTCAACAAGCATGTGGACAAGGGGGATCCAGTGGATATAGTGTACTTAAATTTTCAGAAAGCCTTTGAGAAGGTCCCTTGCTAAAGGGTCTTAAGCAAAGTAAGCTGTCATGGGATAAGAGGGAAAGTCCTCTTGCGGATCGGTAACTGGTTAAAAGATAGGATACATAAGGTAGGAATAAATGGTCAGTTTTCAGAATGGAGAGAAGTAAATAGTGGTATCCCCCAGGAGTCTGTACTGGGACCAGTCCTATTCAACATATTCATAAATGATCTGGAAAAAGGGGTAAACAGTGAGGTGGCAAAATTGGCAGATGATACAAAACTACTCAAGATAGTTAAGTCCCAGGCAAACTGCAAAGAGTTACATAAGGATCTCACAAAACTGGGTGACTGGGTAACAAAATGGTAGATGGAAAATCAATGTTGATAAATGCAAAGTAATGCATACTGGAAAACATCCCAACTGTAGGTATCAAATGATGGGGTCTAAATTAGCTGTTTCCACTCAAGAAAGAGATCTTTGAGTTATTGTGGATAGTTCTCTCAAAACATCCACTCAGTGTGCAGCGGCAATCAAAAAAGTGAACAGTGTTGGAAACCATTAAGAAAGGGATAGATAATAAGACAGAAAATGTCATATTATCTCTCTATAAATCCATGGTAAGCCCACATCTTGAATACTAAGTGCAGATGTGGCTGTCCCATCTCAAAGATGTATTGGAATTGGAAAAGGTTCAGAAAAGAGCAACAAAAATGATTAGAGGTATGGAACGGCTGCCATATGAGGACAGATCAATAAGACTGACTTTTCAGCTTGGAAAAGAGACTGGGGGGGATATGATAGAGGTTTATTAAATCATGATTGGTGTGGAGGGAGTCAATAAGGAAGTGTTAATTTTTACTCATAACACAAGAACTAGGGGGTCACCCAATGAAATTAATAGGCAGCAGGTTTAAAACAACCAAAAAGAAGTTCTTCACACAATGCACAGTCAAGCTGTGGAACTCTTTGCCAGAGGATGTTGTGAAGGCCAAGACTATAACAGAGTTCAAAAAAGAACTAAAGCTTGCGGAGTATTGGTCCATCAATGGTTATTAGCCAGGACGGGCAGGGATGGTGTCCCTAGCTTTTGTTTGCCAGAACCTGAGAATGTGGGGGGGGCGGAGGCGTGGATCAGTGCTGCAGATTACCTGTTCTGTTCATTCTCTCTGGGGCATCTGGCATTGGCCACTGTCGGAAGACATGATACTGGGCTAGATGGATCTTTGGTCTGACCCAGTATGGCTGTTCTTATGTCATGTGTTCTTAATTCCTAATTAAGGAGGGGGGGGGTCAGAAAAAACTTTCTTCCTTAATTAGGGAACTTTCCAAGATGGCTAGATCAGGGGTTCTCAACTTTTTTTTCTTTCTGAGCCCCCCTCCACCTGCAACATGTTATAAAAACTCCACAGCCCACCTGTACCACAAAAACTTTTTTCTGCATATAAAAGCCAGACCCGGCATTAGTGGGTAGCAAGCAGGGCTGGGGCCCTGCAAAGCTAAGTTGCTCAGGCTTCGATTTCAGCCCCAGGTGGCAGGGTTCGGGGCCCTGGGCTTCAGCCCCCCTTGGTGTGCCTTCGGCTTTCCGCCCTGGGCCGCAGTGAATCTACTTGGCAGACCACTTGAAATCTGTTTGCAGTCCCCCAGGGGGCCCCGGACTCTTGGTTGAGAACGACTGGCCTAGATGAACTTCTAGTCTGATCTGGTATGGCAGTTTTGGTGTTTTCTGTGTAAAATGGGCTAATGCCCTTTTCTGGTTAAGAGGTAACTTGATTTTGGTCTGTAAGTACCTATATGTGGAAAAGATTTTTTTGATAGCGTGCTCTTTAATTTAGCAAACAAAGGCATAATAATAACCAGGAGCTTGAAACTAGACTAATTCAGACTAGAAATTAGGTGAAAATCTTGTAACAGTGAAGGGAATTAACCAAAGGAGCAATGTGTGGGGGGTGAATTTGCTATCACCTGAAGTCTTTAAGTCAAAATGTCTTTCTAAAAAATATGCTCTAGCTTACCCAGAAGTTATGGTTGTGATGCAGGACTCACTAGTGAGATTGTGTGGCCTTTGTTATGTAGGAACTCTGACTAGACTAAAATAGTGGTCCAATCTGGCCTTAAAATCTGTTTACATGTGAAGTTAGAGTCTACTATGGAAGCATGTTTAGTTTGTACAGTCAAGTACTCTAATCTTAGGAAATGCCAGATTTACAGTTGCCTATGCAAGCTTAAATCTGCTCCCTTCTGCATACGCATTATGATAAAATTGTTTAATTACATGATCACATACTGTTTTTTCCACAGGATCGTTGCCTCAGTCTCTGTACAAGATGGATGGTGCTCAGGGAATGAGGCAGCTCTTCAATATTTCCTTGAATCCTTGTTCAGTGGTTAGCCCCATACGTTTTTCACTGTACAGTATCCAAATGCTACAGTGAAAATACAATTAATTTATTCATGGCTGTTCTGTGGTCCTCACCAATCTGAGCCTCTCAAACATTAGTGAATATTTCTTCTCCATTCCCTTGCAAGATATCAGAGTATTTATTCCCATTTAACAGACTGGGACTTGAGTGCTTAATGTAATTTTGTATTCAACTTCCTATACTTGAAAGAAAAATGGCACATAACAGAACTTGCTTTTGTAATTTTAACAGCCCCAACTGCCATCATGCACCAGCAGCAGGATTTGTTGAGCTGTAAACACCCAACACTACAGCACAGACCTATACCACAGCTAAAGGGCTAAATAAGTTAGCTATCAGAGAAGATATGTGGCCCAGCCATTGGAAAAGGATACAGTGCATTGAAAGAGCGGTTACATATGCAGAATTATAGCTCCATTTTACAGACAGTATAGCCACAAACAAATACATAATAAACTTTGTGGGGGCAGTATGGGTATGTGACTGAGATTTGGATATGGGTTCTATTCCCATCTGTGGAGCCTGTTAAGGCTTTGCTCTATCTTAAAGATTAAGGACACAGAATTAACACCAGTAGTGAGCCTAGTTCAGGGGTGTTAAACTCATGCAGAGGAGAGGGCTAAATGTTTGTTTATCCATAGGCTACAGTTTAAATTCAGGATTGTCTACTCACATTGCACAAGGGATGCCCATTAGAGATTTGCACAGAGATCTTTGTGAAAAACTAAATATGATTTCCAGCTCTCATGTCTGTCGTTCAGTGAGGAAAATTCTGCTCCCCTTTTGGCCATCACTATTTTGGGCCTTTGTTTCTCTTCCTTACCCACCCTCCTTTATCTGTTTTGCTCACCCTTCCTTATCTTTGCGTCTCCTGTTCTCTCTGCAGCAACTTCCAATTCCAACCCAATGGGCTTCCCTCCCACCTCCTACTTCCATCTGCTAAAATGATCAGCGAGTCAATACTTAATCTTGACACTGTATTTTCATCATTGGGTTCTAGAGTTGACATTCCAATAAGATTAATAGGGGAGGGGTTAGGTTGCCCCTCTCATTGTTTCAAGCGGTCTGCAGACTCAGGCAGACATCACTGCATTGTTTATGCTTGGTTCATATTTGGAAGGTAATATCTCTAGCCATAAGGACTCGAAAGAGTTTTTTAATATGAAAACTGAGATTATACACAGACTGGGTATGTCCTGTGTGCCTGATCTCGTTTATGGTCTGTATGTTTCACCCTCCCCCCTCCATTTGGAAATTATGGTATCCTGGTTCCCTTCAGTGTCTCTTTCCAGAGGTCAAAAGGTTAGGAGGTGTCTGTCCCACCCAGAGATTCTCCTGTGTGTGGACTGCTTATGTTAGAACTTGGGATAATGCATGCATAATAGTAATGGAATAGTGAATAGGCTTTTGTCAGGAATCCATAAGAAAGCTGTGCTGTTTGAAATGGAGATGGGCATTGACAATTTTAAACACTATAACTCTCCTAAATTTGAACAGATTTTCATGAGGTCAGAAAAAGGAACCACTTCACCCCAGGAGTACCCTGCCAGATTTCAAAATGCTGCTACAAACCATTGAGGGTTGTTTTTTCTTTCTTAAAGATGCAAGAATTTTTTTTATAACAGATAGTGATGGTCAATCTAAATATAGGGAATACTGTCACTTCAACTTAAACATTTTCTTTTCTTTTCTTTGGTGTTTTTAATTTCTGCTTGTTCTTTACATTTGACATTTAGTTCCTGTGAAACTTTGTAGATTATATGATGAGTGGAGAACTAGTGAAATTATATCATCAGAGCGCAGATAGTGAAAATTGATCAGTTAAGAGACAGAACTTCTAGTTACTATTTGTATGCTCTTCTAATACCTTTTTCACTTTAAGTGACTGTCATTTTGGAGAACAGATGCTTTGTTAAAGGACCATCCCCTCCTCCCTCATATCCCTGTACTCCATTTAAAGTGTGAGATCTAATAATACAAGACATCTAGTAGGTTCTCCTGCAAAACAAGAGTAGATCAGGCCTGGCAATTTCTAAAATGAAATACAAGCTGAAGTAAACCTTTCAGGCCTCTTTATATATAACAAAAAAGGTAAGGAATTAAATGTCCTACATTAAAAACCTTTTTGCTGGTCTGCAGATATGTTAGTCTCATTAAATAAGTTTACATTAATATGCCATTCATCATTCAAATTCCCAAAGTGTGTTGCAAACTACATATGCAGCTCTCATGTACCATTGGAATAGAGCAACTTCTAAAGTAGCACCCAAGCTGCCATGTTGAACCAACCTTGGTGGTTCTTCGGGAAGAGGAGGCTGGCAAACTTCAGAGAGGGAATTTAAGGTAGGCAGAACACAGGAACTAATGCCTCTGTGCTTGCAAAAAGTTGTGTTGTGGAAGATTGTGGCATGTGCTCTTATGATATGCGTACCTGTTAAACGTTTCAGTCATGACAAACATAATTGATTGTAGGGCTTAGGGTGCACAATTTCTGGAAGTTTTGAAGGCATGGAAAAAACATTTTTCCTTTTTTTTCCAGGGGAAAAAATGGGAATTTTGTTTAAAATAGAAATATCTTTAGTAGTTACTTGCTTATCGCAACTAACTTTTTTCTTCTTTAAGAGTTAAAAATGAATTATGTATAGTTTACTTAGCACATAAGTACTGATTTGTATGTTTGAATCAAAACTAAATTTATACTTATTTCATAATGACAGATATACCTAGTGTTAGGGATGGAGCTGCAGCTGCACACTAAGGTACTTAGGTGTATTTTTTTGCTGTTGACAATGGGGGGTGTGTGTGTGAAATACAAAATATTGACAGTAGAAATCATCAATATTGTAAACTAAAATGAAAGTTAATCTTTTGGGTTCAGAAATAGTATATTAATAGACTTGACCTGACACAATAATGGGGCTTTGGGACCCAGAAGAAACTCATGTCTAGAGAAACATTTTATTAATTTTAAATAAGTTGTTAATAGAAGGCATTCTGAAGGACAGCAATAACATTATTTTAAACATTACCCTAAATTTTTTCACTGTTAATTCTGAGAGAATATTTCATAAATTGCTTTGCAATTTTTTCCAAAATTCCCAACTTTTCCATAGTGGGTCTTATGGGAGGTGGGTAATTTTTTTCTGAAAGTTTGTTTTTTTCTGAACCTTCATATTTCTAGTAAGGCTGCAGCTGAACCGTTCACATTTGCTGCTAATATAATAGATTTGGACCTTTTGAATTTGCAGAATTCATTGACAGTCTAAAGGACTTTTTTCTTTAGTTTGGGGAGCAGTCTAGGTTTTATCTGCTGTAACCTGTTAGGGACTAAGTAATTTCCCCCAGCCACTGAGCTATGGGATATTCTGGTGTGGGATTCTCTCCCATTCTCTCCTTTTGAAGCTGTTCCACTTTGTATAGAGTCCTTGGAGTGGGGTGGACTAGATCCTGGGTCTCTGACTCTCTGAAGTGGGTTTACTAACCACTAGGCAGGAGAATAATTCTCTCTCTGGACCAATGACTCTTCAGATATTTAACTCAAGTGGAATAGCTTCAACAGGACATAGTCATTTTACAAAAATCTGGCAGGATTAGAACCCCAGGGGGTGGGAGGAGCGAGGAATTCTGGTTATGCCAACTTGGGTTCACCCATGTACACTTCTCAGTTTTAGCCACATTGAAGGGAAAAAAATCCCCCCCCCACCCAGACCATTTGTATCAGCTATAAAGATCAGGTTTTTCACCCAGACCAGAAACTGCTTAATCTGGTTGCTGGGTTGTTAAATCTTTATTTCTCTTGGTAAGACGCATCTATATTTGTAAAATCACAGAAACTTACCAGTAGGTGACCAGTTGTCTAAGCAGTATTAATAGTTTAAAATTTTGGAGAGCCTAAAGGAATTGTCTTTCTCGTCCCTTTCCCCTCCACCTCTGCATTTGAGATTCAAAGGATGTGCTTGGAGTTAGGAACTGAAGGAAATTTGGGGGCTGGTGACGTTTATACCCTTTGTACAAGTTTCCAAGGAAGGGTTTGATCTCTTACCAGAATTTTGTTCTTGGTAGCTTCCACTACCATCAGGTAATCCAGGTTTGATTTATCCTCAACTGAATCAAAACAGTTGGATATAATGGGGCACAAGGCTATTCCTCTGCATACCAGACTCTGAATGTGACCAGTTACTGAGTGGTCATGACCCTTTTAACTTTGTGGAACAAGGGTGCTTCCTGGGCCATACTCATTCTGGGGGAAGAGAGTTAGTGAACCCCTCTTGGAGTAGGTCAGGAGGTGGTGTCAAGGCATATGCTGGGGGCATCTTATGAAGGACCAAACTGTACCAAGCTTCTTATGCTTTGGCCATGGCTTTTATGAAGACCCATTTGGCTTAAGAATTTGAATTTGTCCTTCATGGCCCATGCAAAGGTTTCTGATCTCCCTTTCAAGGGTTTTCAAACCTCTTCAGTCCAAAGATGGATGAGTTCCTGGGGAAACTGAAAACAGAGTAAAGAAGTTTTTTTTTTATAGCAGTTATTCACAGAAGCACTCTGAAAATCAGTCTGTCCTCTATCAGAGAACAAAATGTCATAATTCCCTTTAGCAGTCTGTCAGGCAGAGCTGCATCCAGGCAACAGATTTGAAGGTAAGAGAACCTGCAGCAGGACTGATAAAACCAGTTCTTTCTGTTTAATTTGTCCCAACTTATTTTGGTATGATATGTCATTTCTTCATATGGATGGGTCCTGGAAATCATGAAATGGGGATATGCCTATAATGGCACGTGCTTTAACACCTCTTGGCTTTCTGTGCAGATTCTTAACAACTGGATAGATAGGGAGAGGGTTATTAATCTCTGTCGGGAGACAGTTTGTGGGATAGGTTCAATGTTAAGACCCTGTTCGCTTTTCACCTAACTGTGCTAAAAAGCACTGTAGTTGATCCCATTGGAAAAGTATGGGGTTAGGGTTAGTAGCTAATAAAACCTTTAGTGGCACATCAGTTATTCGTCATGTGGGATCAACTCTGGCCATAATCTTATTTCTCACAACTGGCAAATGTGGGGTCATGCTCAAGAACAGACAGACCTGAATTGTGTATTGAATGCCATTCTTTTGAATTGGAGGAAGGAGCTCTCCTATATGCCTTTGTCAGTTTCTTTTGGCCCCCCAAGACTCTGAAGAAAACTTGCTAGGACAGAACCAAGTTGATGCTGATCTAGCCTGGGGATAGCAGCTTGATTGTCAGTATCGATACGTAATAATAGATAAAGTGCAGAAAATGGGTGACAATACCATATCAGTGAACAGCTGACAAATCTTATTGCTAAATTGGCTGAAGTGTTGTAAAGCAAGGGAGCCCCACAGCTGTCACAGGTATGTGCACTAGCTAAGGTTGCGAAACAGTTTCACTTATGTATACTTTACATTTCTCTAGTTCCTCCCATCTGAGGATCTTAAAAGCCATATTTTAAAAATTAAGTTTCATCACACTTATGAGGTGTAAGGTAGCATTTCCATTTTACAGATAAGGAAACTGAGACTCAACAATGTTAGCTAACTTTGCCCAAGATCACACAGCAAGTTTATGGCAGAGCTGGGATTAGAATGCAGGGCAGAACCCCAGTCATGTTCTCTGACCACAAGACCCAGTGTTCTGGAAGGCAGAATGCCTTGCTTAGTCGATATGTACCTATACTGGTCAGAAATATTAGGGCATATTAGATTATTCTACCTAAAAATGAACATAGAAATATTTTAAGGTGTCTTTTTTTACAAGCTTAAAAATCAGTTGTTTGGTCAGAGTTAAAGCCATTCTTTAATCAAAAGCAAAATAATTTATAGAACCTATCACACAAGCTACAAAAAATACATATTCTAATCATAGTTTGGTAGTACTGCCACGAGTTAAGGTTGTAAAATGTTTGTTTGAAAGACCCTGTTTTTAGTTGCTTATGATTTGGTCAACTTCAGCTGTTTGGACCAAAATGTTCCATACTAGATGAAGTTTCAACAAAATGGTTAAGCTATTTCTGAGAAAGGAAAAACAGTATATTTTTCTGTGACCCCTATGTTAAATTCTTAAAATGTTTTAATTAAAAAACACTAGTTGCTCCATGCTTTCAAGTGGGGATTTGAAATTTGACCGGGGGGGGTCACCTTACTACTAGGAACATGTCTGCTATCCAGGTGAAAATCTGCCCCAATTTGGTTAAATTGTAAGTCTCTGAAAATCTCAGTGCATATGCTCTTAGTAGAGGGTTTTTTAGGGACTGGCAGCATTAGTCTCCCAAGGATTCTGTCTCCACTGAGCATGTGCTGTACCAACATAATTTCTGCATGCAGACTGGATCATCCTTACAGAGCAACTGAGCATGTTCCAGCTTGGGGCTGCAAAGGCCTGGTTCCTAAAATTGCTCCTCCTGGCCCCAGAGAGCCACTCTGGTAACTGACCACAAGGAGATACGCTGCTATGGTTTGTGCTCCCCTAGCTGGTGACCAGTTGGCATGGAGAATGAGTAGGTAGTCTGACTTGCTTGACTGTAGAGAGGTGAGGTGGGGAGGTTAGCACTGGGGCAGGCTGTTGGTGGCAGCAGCGGCAATGGGAGCAGGGGTATGGAGACAGGATGGAACAGGCTGGGGATCAGGTAGGTGGGGGGAGGGGCATCTGCAGGAGACAGCAGAAGTCTAGCCACTAGAACATGGTTCTCTGCAGAACCTAGATTTAGAACCCGGGACTCTTGAGTCCCAACAGTCCTCTGCTGTTGGCAGATTGCCACTGGGTTTCACTGCTAAGTGTCTTATCCTCCTATTAGATTATATTTATGCTGCAGATAGACACCCATGACTGGCCTGTGGCACCTGGCTAAGGTGATGCTTTAATTGTGGTGTAGATGTTCAGGTTTGGGCTAGAGCCTGGGCTTTAGGACCCTGTAAGGTGTCTCAGCCTGAACCTGGAGGTCTAAACTGCAACTAAACAGCCCCTTTGCCCAAGCCCCGCAGTCCTGAGTCTGTACAGGCCAGTGGCAGGTGTCTAATTGCAGTGTAGACATAACCATCGTGACTGAAGTCCATATACAAGATAAGTCTATTCCTGTTACCAGTTACCCTGTTAACTGTCTGGGCTGTGGCTGTAAGGGTACTAACCTTGATATAGACCTGCATGGGAAGGAGTATGGTTCCACGTGATGGAATTTGTTTTTTGTTTTTTTTTTAAAGCAAGAAATTACATTTAAAAAACCGCCCTGAATTAAAAGATCTTTGATTGCAAAGTCAAGCAATCAAAAGCTAGAAAATGTAAGAATTTTCTGTGCAACCTTAATTTGGCCCTCTTGTGCATAAGTGTTGTGGTGCAGTAGTTAATTTATGATTACGTTCTGTTTTTCCTTAGAATCCTTTCTCATTAAGACAGGTTTCAGAGTAACAGCCGTGTTAGTCTGTATTCGTAAAAAGAAAAGGAGTACTTGTGGCACCTTAGAGACTAACCAGTTTATTTGAGCATGAGCTTTCGTGAGCTACAGCTCACTTCATCTATGCATCCGATGAAGTGAGCTGTAGCTCACGAAAGCTCATGCTCAAATAAACTGGTTAGTCTCTAAGGTGCCACAAGTACTCCTTTTCTTTCTCATTAAGTGCACAGGATAGATGGTGCTCAGGGAACGAATCAGGGTTATGTAGTGAATGAGGCTGTTTGTGGAACCTGTTGTGATATTTGAGCCTACAAATGTACCCTAATTGTAAGCTCAATTGTAAAAAGTATGTGCAAGTTCATAAGTTGTTACAATAACCTGTAATAATAAATATTGATGGAAAATGTTTTGTTGCTTTCAACAATGGATGTTGTAAACAGGTTGTGACGAAGTGGGACTGTTCTTAATGTTTCCTCCGAATATTGTGGGGGTGCCTCAGTTTCCCCTATGCAGTTCTTAAGTATCTAGGGGGTGGGAGAAGGGTGTATGATCATTGCAGAGCCCTAGAGGGCAGGTGTGTGCAGGGGTCTGGACACAGAGAATGGCCGACACCCTGTTTCCTGGCAACTGATGGCCTGGGCCCTTCCGCCCTGCAAGGTGAGAGCTAAAGGGTTGGAGAACAAAGGAGTCAGGTGACCTCCTGGCCGGGGAAAGGAACAAAGCCCAGAGGAGGAGGGGCTGGAGTGTGTCTTTCAGTTTGGGGCTGGCTGGGACATGGAGTGAAGGGCAGACGTGGTTGTCTGGCTCACTGCCCCCCAAAATGGACCCAGCTGAGGGGTCCTGTTCTCTGCACCTGCAAGCTCTGTTTTAGACCATGTTCCTGTCATCTAATAAACCTCTGTTTTACTGGCTGGCTGAGAGTCAAGTCTGACTGCGAAGTTGGGGTGCAGGACCCTCTGGCTTCCCCAGGAGCCCCGCCTGAGCGGACTCGCTGGGGGAAGCACACGGAGGGGCAGAGGATGCTGACTGCTCCGAGGTCAGACCCAGGAAGGTGGAAGCCGTGTGAGCTGTGTGTCCTGCAGACAGGCTGCTCACCGGAAGGCGACCGCCCCAGAGTCCTGACTGGCTTCATGGGGAGCAGTTCCAGAGCATCGCCATTGGACTCCGTGACACAGGTGCAAGAAAACCAGACAGACTAAATTAGTTCAGAGAAAAAGGCCATGTTAAAATTCAAGAATTATGTTGAAATCATATTTGGTAAAAACCAAATATGTGGAACCAAAAATTAATTAACCAAAATTAGTGTCAGATATTAGACCTAATGGATGGACAAAATAATGAGGGGATGGGCTATTCTATCCATCACTTCCTTGTTGGGCTCTTAAAGGCAGAATGGAGAGGAACAGATGAAGACTACTAAAGTGCGCTTCATCATGGCTGCCCCCTCCACCATCTCCTAGGACCCTGAACTTTTTTGTCCTAATCCTAAGTGATGTTCTGACCAGGATGGACCAGAGAGAGGGATCCAGATGACTTTGCTAACCACTACCAGCTGAAGCCGCAACACCACCTGAGATGAAATGGGATTGGACTTTAAAAATAGGAGCAACTCCAGCTCATCTCTGCTAACTTCTCTGTTCCACAAAAGGACAGTTATTACCATCTTTGTTACTATCTCAGGCTATGTGTACACTGGCACTTTTGTTGCTCACGGGTGTGAAAAAACACCCACCTGAATGACACAAGCTTTAGCGATGAAAAGCATTGATGTGGACAGTGCTTCGTTGTCTGGAGCCATTCTCCCATCAACAAAGCTACCGCCCCTCGTTGGGCTGGTTTTATTTTGTCGGTGATAAAGAGCAGCCATACAACGCACCTTACAATGGTGTGGCTGCAGTGGCACAGCCGCACTGTTTAAGATGTGTTGTGTAGAAATAGCCTAAGACTGTAAAACGGGGTTTTCCTTCTAAAAACACTCTCCAGCTAAAAGGAGAGGGAACAAGGGATATTGTTAAAATGAGAGCCTTATTTAATGCTATGTTTTAAATGCTTTAACTATTTTTTTTAAATGGTTTAAAGGATTTTAATGGTATATTTACTATGGTATTAAGCAGGCTGAGGTCTCTGTATATCAGCTGTTCTCAAACTATGGGCCGGGCCTCCGAAGGGAAGCACGAACTGTGTACTTTTTTTAAAGAGCTCTGGGTTCCGCCCTGGGTGTCTGGGGCTCATGCGGAAGGGACGTGCACACTTGGATAAAGGGGACAGCTGGAGCACTGCCACCTGGGCTTGGGTTCTCTCCCTCACTGGAAGGCAGCAGGGCTCCAGGTGTCAGCCCCGAGGTGGCAACAGAAGGCGGCAGAAGTAAGAGTGGCAATAGGGCGCTAAATCTGCTGCAAAAAGTGATATTGATCAATATCACTTTTAACATTGCCACCCTTCTGTGCCACTGCTGGCTCAGCGCTCCTTCAGAGCTGGGTGCTGGTATGTGTACTGGCAGTTGGTGGTGTAAACTACTACAGACACAAAGAAGGTGGTCCCAATCAAATAAGTTTGAGAACCACTATTGACCCTACCTCATTGCAGAAATTGGAAGTTGTTCAAAAATAACTAGGCGCTAGATGTTTCAAGTTGGGCAACCAAAATTAGTGGATGCTTGACAACTTCAGCCTTCTCTTGGATACTCATCTGTAAAATTGGGATAATGCCCTCTTGTCTAAGGGGTGTTGTAAAGATAAATTCACATTTTTAAATCATTCACACTCCAAAATGAGCATCACAGGAAAATCCATATTTCTGTATTGTATTCTGTGTAGAGTTTAAGTGATGTTCAGTAAGTAAAGCATGGAACCATACAATGAATGACAAGGCTACAAAGAAATATTGAATAGCTAGCTCTTCAGTGGACACTGTCCATCCCATGCACTGAATGAGGTAGGCATTCTGTGGAAAAAATAGTATGTGATCCTGTAATAAAACATGTATCCTAATACATACAAGGAGGAAGAATATGGTTGCACAGACAAACTTAGTTTTGGCATGTCCTAACTTTTGAGGGTTTGATTTTGAAGCTTTAACATTATAAGAGAATGTTTTAATTCATTTTAATATTTATATTGTAGGAGTGCTCAGGCACCAATGAGGATCTTGGCACTGTACAAAGAGGTGGACCTGATCCCTACCCAGAAGATTTTAGTGGTTTAATGTTGATGTGGGAATTGTCTAATATTTTTTGAGTTGCTTGTCTAAGTTGTCACCTGTCATCTAAAAGGTGAGGAGTCAGAGGCGATGAAGGGTAGGACTGAGCCCAGTTTGTTGAAAATGAAGATCAGTGCATAATTCTGAAAATTTAATCTTTTACTGAATGGCTTAAAAGTCTCTGTTTTGAGAAGGAATGAAGTAAATAAGCAATTCAGAAGTCTGTGGGGAAACTCTGTTTAATATGCCTAATCAGTAACCTTTTCCTCCTAGAAATGGTTGAATCAATGAAAAAAGTGGCTGGAATGGATGTGGAGTTGACAGTGGAAGAAAGAAACCTTCTATCTGTGGCATATAAAAACGTGATTGGAGCTAGAAGAGCTTCATGGAGAATAATCAGCAGCATCGAACAGAAAGAAGAAAACAAAGGTGGAGAAGATAAACTAAAAATGATTCGGGAATATCGGCAAATGGTAAGATCTAGTTAGCGAGATAATTATGTATTTCATTTTAAAATTTTCTTCTGCTAAGGCAAAATATACCGTTTCTGACTGTCTGGCCCTGGGGGCTAATGAAATCTTGTTGAGTTCCAGTGGGTTTTCAGGGAGAGTACTTGGCTAAAAAAAACATTTTACTGATGGTTTAATCAAATGCAGGTTGTCTTCCTCCATCAATATTGTGATGCCTAAACACCCTCTTCCTCCTCCAAATTGCTGATATACAGGTGACATGACAGAAGCAGAAGAGAAGACTGTTTAGAGTGCTCTTGTCAGAAGTTGTTCCAAATTGTGGATCTGTTTCAATTAGCGTTCTTGAGGTCTTCTGCTGTTGGTGTGCTGGAAACAAAGCAGAACTGTGATGACTTGCTAATCCAGTTGATTTGCACCAGGTGACAGTGAAGTGGGGTTTTTTTTTTTTCTCTGAATTTTCCAGTTATTTCATAGATACAGTTGCTTTAAGGACGCTCTTGTCTCTGAAATTGAATTTTCTTCTCTGGGAGAAAACGTTTCTGCATGAATTTCAGTCTGTGACTCTTAGAGGAGCTTTAGACTTGGTAGGGTAACTTATTGACTACCAGCTGGGAAATATTGAGGCCATTTTAATATTTGGCATAGCAACACAAGGGAAGGCAAGGTGCTGGTTTGATCAGGTCTCTGTTTCCAGTCATTTTGGTTTTAGTCCTTGTATAGCAGAAGTTGTCAGTTGTGGTGGTTGATCTGCTTGGATTAATGAGACATTCCGGTTCTCCTAGTCTCTCTTGTCTTTGATACTGTAGTTGTCTGCTATGCAATTTATGAATTGACAGGGCCACTCTTGGGTGACTCTTATTTCTGAAAGGTCCTAGACAATAGTACCAGGCTCATCTACTTTGAGGACACTTGCATGTGAGGTTCCACAGCATGCCATTTTGTCCAGCATATATTTGGAGCTGTTGATGGCATAGCATCATGTAATTGGTAATAACGGGACCCAAATTATATGGAAGTGCCTTCTAAATTTTGTGACATGTTGGTGTGACACAGTGAAATTCTGTAGCAGGTTCAGGTAAATTTAAAAAAAAAATGGCTTTTTTTCAAGGAAGCATGAAAATTAATACAATCAATACAATGTTCTTTATGATTTTGGTATTACATTCTATTTATTTTATGCTGCATACTTTATTTTTTGACATGTCACAAACTTTTGGTAGACAGTTGAACATATTAACCAAATACTATGTCATCACTAACACACACACCCTCCCCCGCAAAGGGTGTGTTTTCACCACGGGATAACTAAAACATGTTAGTTTTTCTGCAGTAAAAGCATAGAGGAGACAAGACACTTATTTTACTGTGAGGTAAACTAGGTCAGGGTTATAGCGCTGATCTTGCCTACTTACCTCATGATAAAATCTTTGTGATTTGAAGTGTCTGTAGTAATCCAATATCCTTCCTATGCTTGATTATTGTAAAGTGTTCACTGTATGCATGTTTTGGCCTGATTCAGTAACTGGATGGTCAGGAAACATACAGGGGAACACCGGCAATAGTTAAGTTACTTGGCAAATTCTGGGTTACAAACAATGATGTATGCTACATCAAGGAGTATTGATCTGAGAAGTACTTAGCATAGGTCTTGCTGTCACCTCCCAAGGCATCCCATTAGGGATGTCTAAAACAGATGGGACTAGAGCACTTCTACATGCGCTTGCATGTTCCGCACTGTGAACATAACTCAAAATCTGGTTATGTGGGGATGAGAGGAGAGAGACATGATCATAACTTTCTTTGCATCCTTGCTCATGTCCATTCCAGTGTGGTGGTGTGTGCATGCGCTCCGTGTATTGCCATCAGAAAGTTTTTCTCTCTATGGAATCTGTTGCGTCGGCTCTGGTGCCCCCTGGAGTCGTGCCCATATAGTGACCCTCTCTCTGCTTACTTTAAGTGCTTGGGAGAGTCTCACCTCTTGGAGCACTGCAGGATTTGTAAGGGGTTCAAACCCCATACCAAAAAGGACAGGGACTAGAGATTCAAATTCCTTCTTATGGAGGTGGCTCTCCATCTGGCCTCGGAGCCAAGTCATGCTGACTTGACACTGCGCATCTCTAACCTGTTGAGAAGTGCACTGGCTTCTGAGAGACAGGCAGTATAGCTCAGCTTCTTCAGCACTGAGGAAGGATTCCATGTCCCAGGACACTCTGCACCGACAGAGCTTTCCAATACAGAGGCGGTCTACACTGCACCAGGACACGCTGCACAGATCTCAGTTTCCGGTGTGGAGGAAGAAGCAAAGAAAAACAGATGGAGTGCTCCCTAACTCCGAGACCCGCTGGTCACAGGAAGCTGGCAGAATGAGGCCTGTGTCAGGCCACTTGGACTCAATAGCTGTCAGCCTAGTACCATTGATTCCGGCCCAGGAAACGGTCCTGTTGAGTCAGTACTGTTGGACTCTCCTCCGAGGGAGAGCCATCGGACTGCAGCCCTGGTGCTTCCATCCACACCAGAGGTGTTTGAGGCAGCAAGGGAGCTACTATGCCTCCTGTGCTGCCATTCCGCACCAGGCATGAACAGGCACCAGAGATGAATGACTATGGCACCGAGGCCCCACAAGGCAGGGAAAACCGGCAATGATGACACGGCACCTGTTGCCTACCTCTTGGCACTGCTCTTGGGTGACTCCTCGCAGTCGGACTCTGACGTGGAAACTTTCACCTCCCATAGGAGCTCAGACTACTCTGACCACTGATACCTGACAGCTGATATGGGCCAAGAGTTCTGACCAATGGCCTGACCAGCACAGTGGCAAAAACTGGTGCAATGGCCTTTCTGGAATCCCTGGGCCTTCCATCTGGTCCAAGGGTCTCAGTCAAGGAGATCTTACTCCATTTTGTTGGAGCATACAGTTCCCCCACCACTTCCTTTGGTATGGGAGTCAGGACCTGGTACCAAGCCTGGCACTGAACTTCAGGACCCGGTACTGTGGGATCCTTCAGCTGCTGAAGGACAGGAACAGGGCCCTGTACCTGTCCTAACATCCTCCTTATGGGGTGATAGTGGGGACTTCATTTGCACCTGCTCAGGATGATTAAAGGGCACCCCAGGAGCTCCTCAGGAAAGTAGCCCAAAACCTGGGGATCCAGGTGGAGGAAATCTTGGAAGCCTCCCATGCCCTGGTTTACATCTTGGCCCCTTTGGGACCATCGCGAGTGGCTTTGCCTCTGAATGGTGCCATTCTAGAACTCGTTAAGGCACTGTGACAGACTCCAGCATCCTTGCAACCTACTGCGAAGAGGGGTGGAGAAAAGATATTTTGTTCCCCCAAAGGGGTTTGAGTACTTATACACCCATCCTTCTCCAGGGTTGCTAGTGCTGTCAGTGGTAAACAAGAGGCAGAGACAGCAAGGATCTACCCCCCAAGGCCAAGGATGCCAAGAAGCTGTATCTTTTTGGCAGAAAGATGTACTCCACTTGGGGGGGGGGGGCACCAACTTCAAATCACCAACCAACAGATGCTCCTGAGCCACTATGACTTTAATTCCTGGGGCACAATGACTAAGTTCAGGGAGTTCCTGCTACAGGAATCTAGTGCCGAGTTCTTGGCTCTAGTTGAGGAGGCCAGAGCAGTGGCAAGTGTACTTGTAAGCAGCATTGCTTGTGATGGACTCTGCTGCACAAACCGTGGCTTTGGAAGGAGAAGCTCATGGCTACAGGCCTCGGGCCTCCCATATGAAGTGCAGCAGACTGTCGAGGGCTTCTCTTTCGAGAGCGCATTTCTCTTTTCAGAGCAGACAAACTTGAGCACCGCAGCTTAAAGGATCCACCCTAAAGTCGCTAGGACTATACACTCTAGCCCCATCAAGGAAGCACTTTTAAACCCCAGCCATTGCCCTGTTTCAACTAGCCTCAGTCAAGGCAGGATTACAGTACGAGGCGGGGTATGAGCTATAAGAGGAGGCTGCCTCCCCAGTCCTTGTCTACCCTCAGGGCTGGCCCCACCACACATTTGGCTGGGTCTGAGCATGCCTTTTAAGGGTACATCCAAGGACGTTGTACCAGGACAATGTCTGGATCCACCTTCCCCAGTTTTTGTGGACCGGTTATCCCACTTTTATTGGGCGTGGGGCCGTATCACCTCAGACTGCTAGGTGCTATGCACATAGGATATCCCCTGCAGTTCAGTTCTCCCTTCCTCCCTGTCCATCTTTAGGGACCCTTCTCATGAGCAACTTCTAATCCAGGAAGTGCGAACGCTTCTGCAAGTGGGAGTAGTAGAGGTGGTTTCTCTGGAGCTAAGGGGCAAGGGGTTTTACTCCTGTTTCCTAATCTTGAAGGCCAAAAGGAGTCTCAAACCTGGACTTGCAAAACTTCAACAGATTCATGCGGAAGCAGAAGCTCCGTATGATTTCCTTGGCCTCCATTATCCCTTTGCTGGATTCAGGGGACTGGTATGCCACCCTCGACTGGAACACTTTATTTTCATATCTCAATCTTCCAAGGTCACAGGAGATTCCTCCAATTCATTGTGAATCAGGTACCAGTGCTCACATTTGACCTGCCAGCAGCCCCATGGGTATTAACAAAGTGCATTGCAGTTGTTGCAGCTTTCCTAAGGAAACAAAGGGTTTAGATATGTCCTTACCTCATTAACTGGCTGATTGGAAGTCAGACTAGGGCCCAGGTGGAGGCAGACATATGGCTAATACTGTCAACCTTCCAGAGGTTAGGCCTGTTGATAAACATGCAGAAATCAACACTGTCCCCATCCAAATGATAGAATCCAAGTCCTTGACTTGGTCCAGGCCAGAACCTTTCTTCCAGAAGCCTGGTTCCAGGCCCTGGGTTCCATTGTAGAGAGCCTCAGAAACCAACCCATCAACACAGTAAGAAACTGCCTGAAACTCCTGGGGCATATGGCATCATGCACTTACATAGTGAAACAAGTGAGGTTGTGACTCAGACCTCTTCAGATCTGGCTAGCATTAGTGTACTGACCCTGCTGGGATCGCTTGGACATGACTCCTTGGTTCCGCCCCGCCTCCCCCCCGACACGTTCTTGTTAAACCTTGGATTTGTGCTGGAAATGGCCCACCTTGATTATCATACACATTGTAAGGAGAGTGATCACTTTAGATAAGCTGCTACCAGCAGGAGAGTGGGATGGAGGGAGACAAAACCTTTTGTAGTGGTAAACACCCATTTTTTCATGCTTTGTGTGTATAAAAAGATCTTCTATACTTTCCACAGTACGCATCCAATGAAGTGAGCTGTAGCTCACGAAAGCTTATGCTCAAATAAATTGGTTAGTCTCTAAGGTGCCACAAGTACTCCTTTTCTTTTTGCGAATACAGACTAACACGGCTGTTACTCTGAAACCTGTCATAGTAGAGAGAGCTTCTCCAAGGTATTGAAGTTAGGCTGACTGGACTATAATTTCCCTGGTCCTCTTTTTTTTTTTTTTTTTTTTAAATTCTCTTTAGAGAGGTACTACATTTGGCCTTCATCGGGCCTTTGAGGCCTCACCCTTCCTCCATGAGTTCTCAAATATAATCTTTAAGAGTTCAGAGATCAATTCAGCTAGTACCTTAAGTATCCTAGAGGTCCTGCTGACTTGAATCCATATAACTTATCTGAATAGTCTTTAATCTGTTCTTTTCCTATTCTGACTTGTGCTCCTTCGCCATTATTAACATTAATTGTGTAAGCACTGGGTCATAATTAAGGTTTTTAGTGAAGACTGAAGCAAAATAGGCACTGAACACCTCCGTCTTCGTGATGTCTTCTGTATTTAGCTATTCTTCCCCACTAAGTAGTGGACCTTCATAGAATCATAGATTAGGGTTGGAAGAGACCTTCAGAGGTCATCTAGTTCAACCCCCTGCTCAAAGCAGGACCACCCCCAACTAAATTATCCCAGCCAGGGCTTTGTCAAGCTGGGCCTTAAAAAGAAACTTTTTGAGGATGGAGATTCCACCACCTCCCTAGGTAACCGATTCCAGTGCTTCACCACCCTCCTAGTGAAATATTGTTTCCTAATATCCAACCTAGACCTCCCCCACTGCAACTTGAGACAATTGCTCCTTGTTCTGTCATCTGCCACCACGGAGAACAGTCTAGCTCCATCCTCTTTGGAACCCCGCTTCAGGTAATTGAAGGCTGCTATGAAATCCTCCCCCACTCTTCTCTTCTGCAGACAATGTAGGCCCAATTCCCACTCTGCTTGATACCAACTGCCAACTAGACATTGAGCCCGACGATCTAGCCAGCTTTCTATCCATGTTTATAGTCCATTATCCAATCCATACTACTTTAACTTGCTGACAAGCATACTGTGGGAGACCATATCAAAAGCTTTGCTAAAGTCAAGGTATATCACGTCCACCGCTTCCCCATATCCACAGAGCCAGTTATCTCATAGAAGACAATCCGGTTGGTCAGGCATGACTTTCCCTTGGTGAATCCATATTGACTGTTCCTGATCATCTTCCTCTCCAAGTGCTTCAAAATGGATTCCTTTAGAACCTGCTGCATGATTTTTCCAGGGACCGAGGTGAGGCTGACCGGTCTGTAGTTCCCTGTATTCTTCTCCTTCCCTTCTTTAAAGATGGGCACTATATTTGCCTTTTTCCAGTTGTCCAGCACCTCCCCTGATTGCCTGAAGTTTTCAAAGATAATGGCTCTGCAATCACATCAACTCCCTCAGTGCCCTCAGATGTATTGCATCCAGCCCCATGGACTTGTGCATGTCTAGCTTTTCTAAATAGTCCTTAAGCTGTTCTTTCACCACTGAGGACTACTCACCTCCTTCCTATACTGTACTGCCCAGTGCAGCAGTCTGGGAGCTGACCTTGTCTGTAAAGACTGAAGCAGAAAAAAGCATTGAGTACTTCAGCTGTTTCCACATCATCTGTCACTAGGTTGCCTCCCCCATTCAGTAAGGGTCCCACACTTTCCCTGACCACCACCTTGTTGCAAACATACCTGTAGAAACCCTTCACGTCCCTTGCTAGCTGCAACTCCAGTTGTGCTTTGGCCTTCCTGATTATACTCCTGCATGCTTGAGCAACATTTTTATACTCCTCCCCAGTTATATGTCCCAGTTTCCACTTCTTGTAAGCTTCCTTTTTGTGTTTAAGCTCTCTGAAGATTTCTCTGTTAAGCCAAACTGGTTGTCTGCCATATTTGCTATTCTTTCTGCACATAGGGATGGTTTTGTTCCTGCACCCTCAATAAGG
Source organism: Chelonia mydas (assembly GCF_015237465.2). Lineage (NCBI taxonomy): Eukaryota > Metazoa > Chordata > Testudines > Cheloniidae > Chelonia > Chelonia mydas. Next base: position 98,955 of record NC_051257.2, read on the forward strand.
CTTTTTTAAAGTACATTCAGCTCTCCTGGACTCCTTCTCTCTCCCCCCCTCCCCCACCCCATTAGCCTCCCAGGGGATCCTGCCCAACAATTCCCTGAGCGAATCAGTCTGCTTTTCTGAAGTCCAGGGTCCGCATTCTGCTGCTCTCCTTTCTTCCTTTTGTCAGGATCCTGAACTCGACCATCTCATGGTCACTGCTGTCCAGGTTGCCACCCACTTCTACTTTCCTTACCAATTCTTTCCTGTTTGTGAGCAGCAGGTCAAGAGGATCACCGCCCCTAGTTGGTTCCTCCAGCATTTGCACCAGGAAGTTCTCCCCAACACACTTCAGAAACTTCCTGGATTGTCTCTGCACTGTTGTGTTCCTCTCCCAGCAGGTGTCAGGGTGATTGAAGTCCCTTCTGAGAACTAGGGCCTGTGATCTGGAAACTTCTGTTAGTTGTCCAAAGAAAGCCTCATCCTCCTGGTCTGGTGGTCTATAGCAGACGCCCACCACGACATCACCCTTATTGCTCTCGCATCTAAACTTAACTCAAAGACTCTCAACAGGCTTTTCTCCAGTTTCATACTGGAGCTCTGAGCAATCGTACTGCTCTCTTACATACAGTGCAACTCCTCCACCTTTTCTCCCCTGCCTGTCTTTCCTGAACAGTTTATACCCATCCACACCGTTGCTCCAGTCATGTGAGTTGCCCCGCCAAGTCTGTTATTCCAATCACATCATAGTTCCTTGACTGTGCCAGGACTTCCAGTTCTTTCTGCTTGTTTCCCAGGCTTCTTACATTCATGTACAGGCACCTAAGATAACTAGCCAATTGCCCTGCTTTCTCAGTATGGATCTGGAGGCCTCCCCTGTTGTACTCTCCTCCTTGTGTTTCCTCCCAGTATCCCACTTACCCCAGGGCTCCATTCCCCGGTGAACCTAGTTTAAAGCTCTCCTCACTAAGTTAGCAAGCCTGCCTGTGGAGATGCTCTTCCCTTTCTTTATTGGGAAAATCCCATCTCTTCCTAGCAATCCTTCCTGGAACAACATCCCATGGTCAAAGAATCCAAAGCCCTTTCTACCTGTGCAACCACAACCTCCACAATTAGATGGTCCCTACCTGGGCCTTTTCCTTCAACAGGGAGGATGGACAAGAACACAACTTGCACCTCAAACTCCTTTATCCTTCTTCCCAGAGTCACGTAGTCTGCAGTGACCCGCTTAAGGTCATTCTTGGCAGTATCATTGGTGCCCACATGGAGAAGTAGGAAGGGGTAGAGGTCAGAGGGCTTGATCGGTCTTGGCAGACACTCAGTCACATCCTGAATTCTAGCTCTAGGCGAGCAGCACACTTCTTGAGTTTCCTGGTCTGGATGGCAGATTGATGACTGTGTTTTCCCCCCCCTTAGGTGGGAGACCCCGACCACCACCACCCATCCCCTCTTCTTGGGAGGGGTGGTCATGGAACCCCCATCCCTAGGACAATGCTTCCCATGCCTTTCGGTCGATGGGGTCTCCTTCTGATCCCTTCCCTCAGATGACTCTTCGAAATCATTCTCCACCATAGTACCTGTGCAGAGAGCCTTAAAACGGTTTCTTACCTCTATCTGCACTGGGGCATGCATTCTCCTCTTTCTTCTTCTGAAGGTCACATGTTGCCTAATTTCTTCTCTGTTCTGCACTGCCCTCTCTGATTCTTCAGCATGCTGTGCCTGCAGTACCAAATGCTGACTTCTATCCAGAAAGTCTTAATTTTCTCTGATGCAAGGACCTAGGGGTTACAGTGGACGAGAGGCTGGATATGAGTTGACAGTGTGCCCTTGTTGCCAAGAAGGCTAACGGCATTTTGGGCTGTATAAGTAGGAGCATTGCCAGCAGATCAAGGGACGTGATCATTCCCCTCTATTCAGCATTGGTGAGGCCTCATCTGGAATACTGTGTCCAGTTTTGGGTCCCACACTACAAGAAGGATATGGGAAAAATTGGAAAGAGTCCAGTGGAGGGCAACAAAAATGGTTAGGGGGCTGGAGCACATGACTTATGAGGGGAGGCTGAGGGAACTGGGATTATTTAGTCTGCAGAAGAGAAGAATGAGGGTAGCTCATTGATAGCTGCTTTCAACTACCTGAAAGGGGGTTCCAAAGAGGATGGATCTAGACCAGTGCTTCTCAAGCTATCTGATGTGGGGAACCGACAGTTTTTTTTCCCCAATGTGCACACAGACAGGCAGCCGATGGTGCTCATGGATCGGCACCAGTCCGCAGACCACCACTTTGAGTAGCACTGATCTAGACTGTTCTCAGTGGTACCAGATTACAGAACAAGGAGTAATGGTCTCAAGGAGTGTGGTGAACCACTGGAAAGGATTACCTAGGGAGGTGGTAGAATCTACTTCCTTAGAGGTTTTTAAGGTCAGGCTTGACAAAGCCCTGGCTGGGATTTAGTTGGCGTTGGCCCTACTTTGAGCAGGGGGTTGGACCAGAAGACCTCCTGAGGTCCCTTCCAACCCTGATATGCTATGATTCTATGATTCAATGCAGGGTTGGTACTTAAGTCTCTCTAGTCCTTTAACCTTATCTTCCAATATGGAGACCAGCTTGCACTTCATACAGAAGAAATTGCTTCTATCCTCTGGGAGAGACACAAATATGGCACATCCTGTGCAGGTCACTACAGCTGATCGCTCATTATCCATATTGTCTTCCTTCTAAAAGCCTCTTCAGATGTTGTTGTATTTACTGCTCACAGAAGCCTGCACTTCCCTTTATTTTTGGTAGGTGTAAGTCCTCTTGTGCCTTAGCCTTTCTGATTTTGTCCCTTCATGCTTGCCAATACTCTATAGTATTCATCTTTAGCAATTTGTCCATGTTTCCACTTTTTGTAAGATTCCTTTGAGTTTCAGGGTACTACAGAGCTCTCGGTGGAGCCATATTGGGTCCTTAGTACAGTTCTTCCTGTCTTTGCTATTGTATCTTTTTACTGTCTTTGAGAAACTGCCAGCTCTCCTGAACTCTTATTTTCCTTAGTTTTTTCTTCCCATAGGACCTTGCGTACAAGTTCTGAGTTAACATCTCCTCTTCGAGTGCTTGCTCATGTCGATTCCATTCTAGGTGTGCGTACCCACGTGTACAGTTGTCGGAGACATTTGCCTTAGCGGTATCTGTAGGGTCCACTGTGGCACCCTCTGGAGTGCTGTGCTCATGTGGCAGTATATCAGGCACCCATGGCCCTACGCCCTCTCAGTTCCTTCTTACCGCCTGTGATGGTTGGAGTGCCTGGTCTTGCTTAGCCAGAGCATTAGTGGTTCTTCACTGTTCTGATTGTTCTACTTGTTGTTTAGTCAGTGATTAGTTAGCTGTTAAGTGTTTTAGTAGTAGTTATTCCTGGAGTGGGGTATGCCCCGCTCCCCAGGCTTTAAACCATGTTCTTAGTGCCTATCAGTGACCCTCACAAGAGTTGTCTGAAGTTCCTGGGGGAGTCCCATCGAAAAGATCTGCAAAATCTTGTCCGCTGCAGATCTGCAAAAACTTGTCCACTGACTCAGAAAGAACAGGACATTTGGCTAAGGGCCCTCCTCATGGAGGCTGCTCTGTGCCCTGCATTGGAGCCCTCGTGCTCAGACTCCATACACAGTACTTTGGCGTCGGCATGCAGTGCGTCGCCGGCACCAGGATCCACCCAGCACGATTCCCCCCTCGTCAGTGCCGAAGTCTGGTCTGCAGGCACCACGCAAGGAAACTTCGGGCAAAGGACCTGAGCTAGGCCTTGTACCTGCAATGAAGGCTCTCGGGGGTACCACTGTGGTCAAACCCTCTAGCCCAGCCAGGGACGCAACTCCCGGGAGCCATAGGAAATTCCAGCCCATTGCAGGACTGTCTGTGCCTGAGGTGGGGACTGGCAGCCAAAGAACAATTAGGCTCACTGGCACCGCAGACCCCTGGCCACATGGTGGATCCTGGCAAGATACCAGCTCAGATGACCAAGCTGGTGATGGGACCACCCCTAAAAACAGTGGAACATCCCCGGACTGCAGGTGTCATTCCCCTTCACCACAGCCAAGGACCCCAGTACTGCAGCACCAGTTTTAAGTGATGCCACCAGTCATCTCATCCACCTGCCCAGCCGGGTCCTTCCAGTGACCAAGGCAGCCAAAAGCAGTCATTTTGAGGGTGCACCCAAGGACGACACCCTATTACTGCTCCTGAGCAGTTCCCTGTCATCCTCAACCGCCTTCACCCTCTCCAGTCGGCCTGGTCCCATATCACCTTGGACCGCTGGGTGCTTAACACAGTCTCGTTGGGCTATACTCTGCATTTTCTAGCCGACCAACCCTTCCCTTCCCTGTCCCTCTTCAGGGACCCTTCTCATGAGCAACTCCTCGTTCAAGAGGTCAAAAACCTCCTGAACCTAGGGGTAGTGGAAGAGGTTCTGCAAGACCTGGAAGGAAGAGGATTTTACACCCCCCTACTTCCCCATTTTAAAGGCAAAAGGGGACCTCAGACCTATCCTCGATCTGTATCATCTCAACAAGTCTCTCAAAAAGTTGAAGTTTTTGTATGGTCTCCCTGGATCCGGGAGACTGGTACATCGCCCTCGATTTTAAAGGATGCATACTTCCATATTCCTGGGGCACTGGCTTTTCCTCTATTTCACATTGGGCCGGCGCTATTTCCAGTTCACGGCAATGCCCTTTGGTCTCTCATCAGCCCTGAGAGTGTTCACCAAGTGTATAGTGTCAGTGGCCACTTACCTGTGATGTCAGGGGGTCCAAATCTACCTATACCTCAACAACTGGTGGTTAAGGGGCCAGTCTTCCGATCAGGTGCAAAGGCATCTCAATCTGGTCTGTTTCACCTGCCGTGACCTGGGCCTAATAAACAACAATAAGTCAACCCTTACCCCAGTGCAATGTATGGAATTCATTAGAGTGGTACTCGACTCCACTCAAGCCAGAGCCTTCCTCCCCAAGACTCTGTTCTGAGCAATAGTGGATCTCATCTCGTCTCTGCATGCCCACCTGCTCACCACCACCCACACATGCCTGAGACTGTTGGGCCACATGACAGCATGCACTTACAGGATCTGGCTGGTGTTGGTCTATGTCCCCAGCCGATACAGTATGGAGAAGGTGATCAGGATTCTGGACAGTGTACTGTTGTCCCTTACCTGATGGGAAGACCCGGTGTTGGTGCTGGAGGGAGTCCCCTTCATGACCTCAGTCTCATCAGTGACTTGTCACCAACACTTCGGACCTGGGTTGGGGAGCCCACCTGGGCGATCTCAGTACTCAAGGCCGTTGGTCCAGTCACGATCGGTCGCTGCACCAATAACATCAGGGAACTTGGGGCAGTTTACGTAGCCTGCCAAGCTTTTCAGACTTGCATACAAGGCAGGGCAGTTCAGTTCCTAACAGACAACACGGCCATGGTCGACAGATGGCAGGGGAGCCAGGTCATCCGCCTTCTGTCAAGAAGTGCTCTGGGATTTCTGTCTGCAGCACGACATCTATCTTGTGGCTGCTTGGACGGACCGCCGAGTGGTCCCTTCACTAGAGCCCTGTGTGAGTAGACAAATGTGTATCCGCATCTGAGCTGTGATCCGCAGATAATTTTTGCAGATATCTGTGAATTTGCAGGATTCTACCCTGGACTGAGCCTCTGAGGCGCAGGAGTCCAGTGTATCCGCATCTGATCTGTGATCCGCAAAATTTGTATCCACATCCGCACTGGTATCTGCAGAAATGATCCATGGATATAAAGCGGATACCTGCGGATTTGCAGGGTTCTACCCTTCACCCTAAGTTGGTCAGTTCTATCTATCTTGTCCAGGCAGAACAGGAAATGCCACATCTTCTCATTCCAGGACAGGGACAGGATCCCTGTCGGGCACCTTCCTGCTCCTGTGGTTGGGCGCTCTGATGTATGCCTTCCCTCTGGTGTCATTGCTACCCGGGGTCCTCATGAAGATCAAGCAGGACAGGATGAAGGTCATCGTCCTAGCGCTTGCATGGCCGCACCAACACTGATTCAGCAGTCTGCAGGATCTCTCGGTGGCGACCCAGTTCCAGATGCCACTCAGGGCGGACCTGTTGTCCCGAAACCATGGCAATTGCCTGCACCCAAACCTGATGGCGCTTTATCTGACAGCTTGGCTGCTGTGAGACTAAATGTGCAAGAACGGCAGTGTTTGTCCGAGGTCCAACAAGTCCTGTTGGACAGTGGAAAGCCCTCCACCAGAGCCACTTACCTGGCCAAATGGAAGTGATTCATTTGCTGGATGGCAAATAAGGGGGTCTGTCCTGAGAGAGCCCCATTGCTGCTCATTCTAGACTACCTCCTGCACCTCAAACTTCAGGGCTTGTCACTTTCATCCACCAGGGTCCATCTAGCGGCCATCTTGGCCTTCCACCCAGTGCTCAAAGGCAGGTTGGTTTTCTCTCAGGATATCACAGCCAGATTCCTTAAGGACCTGGGGGGTTTCTACCCGCACGTCAAGGATCCTGTCCCTCTATGGGACTCAAATCTGGTGCTCTCGTGGCTCGTCTGTCTCTCTCCTCGCCTCCTGCTCTCGCCTTCTCTTCTGGAAAGTCGCATTCCTGGTCGTAGTGGTGTCGGCCTGCCGGGTATCTGAGATTTGGGCACTCACTTCAGAACCACTTACGCAGTCTCCTACAAGGACACGGTACAGCTAAGACCGGTTTTCCTTCCTAAGGTAGTCTCTCAGTTTTATTTGAGCCAAGACATTTACTTGTCATCTTTCTGAAGGCGCGTAAGTCGCAGGAGGAGCACAGGCTACATGCCTTGGATGTCAGGAGCCGTCTACATGGAAAGGACCAAGCCATTCCGTAGGTTGACTGAGTTATTTGTCGCTGTGGCCAACAGGATGAAAGGTCAACCTGTTTCCGCTCAGAGAATTTCCTCCTGGATCACTGTCGACATTCCCTTTTTGCTATGATCTAGCAAAGGTGCCACCCCTGGCGATAGTCACCGTCCACTCTACCAGGGCACAGGCTTCTTTGGCAGCCTTTTTGGCCCAACTGCCTATTCTGGACATTTGTATGGTGGCCACCTGGTAGTCGGTCCATACCTTCACGGCCCACTATGTGCTTACCCAGCCGGCCCAGGACAATGCTGGCTTTGGTAGAGCAGTACTGCAAACCACCAAATGGTGAACTCTGAGCTCACCTCCATAGATACTGCTTATGAGTCACCTAGAATGGAATCGACATGAGCAAGCACTCGAAGAAGAAAAGTTATGAAAGGAAGGTAACTGTTCTCTTTGAGATGTGTTGCTCATGTCCATTCTATTTCCTATCCCTCTGTCGGAGTTGCTGGCAAGAAGGAATTGAGAGGGCATAGGGCCAGTGGTACCTGATATATTGCTGCATGAGCGCGGCACTCTAGAGGGTGCCACAGCCAGCCCTACAGATACTGCTAAAATAAGTCTTCAACTGTGTACGTGGGCGTGCACACCTAGAATGGAATAGACATGAGCAACACATCTCAAAGAATAACAGTTACGAAAGGTAGGTAACCGTAACCGTTCTTTAAGTCCATTGTCCCTGTTCTGCTGCTCTTACCTCCATCCTTTTCTTAGAATTATGAAACTATCATTCCATGATCACTTTCACCCAAATTGTGTTCTACTGTCAGATTTGCAACCAATACTTCCCTTATTTTGCTCATTTGAGCTGCTTCAGCAAAAAAAAAAAAAAGGGGGGGGGGGGTTCTTGTGATATAAGCAGCACAGGGCTCAAAGTAGGCTGGAGTCTGGAAGGATTCCCTAGCTTTTAGAATTATACTTTCCTTCTTGGACTTTGACAAAGCTAGGCTGTATAATCTTCAAATCATTACTCCTGGGGACATTCTGCACCAAAAAATTAAATTCTGCATGCAATATTTTAAAATGCTGCAAATGTTATTTGTCAAAATAACACTGCATAATTACGCCAGTTTCAATTATTCCGGTAATTTATTTCAAAATACCGGTCAGCAATTATGTCTGTAACAATACAGAGACACACACAAATTCCCCCAGGAGTAGAGAGTGAGAGATCCTTATGATAACCAACCCAGTTCCTGTTTCTCTTCCCCTCTTCCCCTAGGTATCAAGAGGGAGAAACAGCCTGTCGTTCGGTCCCAGGCTTGTACAGAGTTCCCTGTAAGTTGCCCTCTCCTTCCCTCAGGGCATGCTGGGAACTGCAGCTGCCAGGAACTCTCCAGCTCCCTCCCCTTCCCCCAGGCAGTCTTTTCTATGTGCAAGCTGGGCTCTGCCAGGTCCAGTGGACCCTAGTGGTGGCTAGCAGCACTCCAGCCCATTTCTGTGTGGGGGAAGGAAATTCTGTGCGCATAACGTTAATTTCTGCAAAATTGTGCAGTGGCGCAGAATTCCCCCAGGAGCGAAATCATATTGCAAGGCCACCCAGCCCTGCAATAGGCCCAATAAATGCATCACAAAATAAAGAGAATAGTCTTTGCTTTGTGGTGATTGTATTTTGATTGTATATAATCACAAAGGAAATACTTTACAGATGTGTTCTAATTCAGGAGAATTGTAGATGGTGTGGTCATAACAGACTGTCTTGTAACTATTGCATTTGAATAATTAGTTTAAATATGATAACTTTTGGCAGCTTGTGCTCTCACTGCTGGTCTTTGCTTTGTTAGTGCTGTCTGTTGCTTTACTCTTGTTTTCTTTTGGGATGTCTCTTAAGATTCACATGCCTCACAGGTTACCTTTTTTGGCTTTGTTTTTCTCTAGCATCTGGTTCTGCCCTTTGGCATATTTTTTTTATCTTGTTCATCTTCAGTTGACTTTTCTTTATAAGGCAAAGCTCCAAGAATCAGTAGAAATTTATGGAATGCTTTGATGGAGGTGTTTATAACCTGAAAGGGTGCCATGAGATGACCAGTAGGATAGCTGGCTTGTGCTATCCCTCATTAGTTATCTGCCAGTGTGTGTGGTTTTTAAAAAAAAAAAAAAAAAAAAGTGAAGTTAGGGGAGTTGTGCCAGTCTTGCAAAAGCAAGCTAAGACCAGTCTAGATCTTGCCAAATATTTCCAGAAAGACAGAATTACAGGTAACGCATCCTTTTTGCAGCCTTTTATGTAATCACATTATAATGACTTTTGCGTATATGATGTGGGTACGGCTACCTGCTACCATCTCTTTCCTCATGTACCTGTTGTGACAGGGTCGGGCCAGATGGCTACAGGAGAATGATAGAAGGCAGATATATTAGCCTCAGGTTAAGCAGGTCCCTTTTCCCTGGGAAAGGTAATGGGCAGTTCCAGAACAATCAGGAACTTGCTGGAACCAATTAAGGCAGACAGGCTAATTAGGACACCTGGAGCCAATTAAGAAGCTGCTAGAATCAATTAAGACAGGCTAATCAGAGCACCTGGTTTAAAAAGGACCTCACTTAAGTCAGTGAGGGGTACGCAAGGAGCTGAGAGTGAAAGGGCGTGCTGCTGGAGGACTGAGGAGTACAAACGCTATCTGACATCAGGAGGAAGGTCCTGTAGTGAGGACACAGAAGGTGTTGGGAGGAGGCCATGGGGAAGTAGCTCAGGGAGTTGTAGCTGTCACACAGGTGTTACACGAAACCCTCTAGACAGCTGTGATCCACAGGGCCACGGGCTGGAACCCAGAGTAGAGGGCAGGCCTGGGTTCCTCCCAACTCCCTGTTGGATACAGGAGGAGTTGACCTGGACTGTGTCCCACCAGAGGGGAAGGTCCCTGGCCTGTCCCCCGACCCACTAGGTGGACCAGCAGAGACTGTGGGGATTGTTCTCCTTCCTTTTCCCCATGCTGTCCAGTGATGAGGTTAATTGAGCGAACGGCAGGTTTGAGCCACTAGCAAAAGTGGCCAAATTGAGGGCTGCCGTGAATCTCTGAGGCAAGCAAATCCGCCAATGAGCGCAGGACCCACCAAGGCAGAGGAGGAACTTTGTCACACTGTGAAAAGTTGAATTCTGCTGATTCTCTCAAAGTACTCTGTAGATTTGAACATCTTAGTGTTGGTGGTAGGCATCTTGACTCTAGAATTTACTTTCTGCCTTGGTCCAGTATTGTTAGAGTTCAGCTTTCTAACTGCCTATTTACTGTTCGTTATGTCAGGGATTCTCAACCCTTTTCTTTCTGAGGGCCCGCAACATCCTGTTAAAAACTCCACGTCACCCTTGTGCCACAACAACTACTTTTCTGCATATAAAAGCAAAGACCAGCTTTAGGGGGCAGCAAGCAGGACGACTGCCCAGAGCCCCATGCCACAGGGGGCCCCATGAAGCTAAATTGCTTAGGCTTCAGCTTCAGCCCCGAGTGGAGGGGCTTGGGCCTCTGAGCTTCAACCCCAAGTGGCGGGGCTTCAGCTTTCTGCCCTGGGCCCCAGTAAGTCTAATGCCAATCCTGCTTTGCGGACCCTCTGAAACCTACTTGCGGCCCCCCCAGGGGGCCCTGGACTCCTGGTTGAGAACTACTGCATTGTGAGATGAGTCTCCCTGAATCTAGTTAATATTTATAATTTTTAAAATATGTACCTGTGCCCAGAGAAGACCAGCCCTGAGGTAGTTTTAAAAACTGAAAAATAAGATACAGTATATCTTAGAAATGTCTTTGCTGTAGTTCGCAAAAAGAAAAGGAGTACTAGTGGCACCTTAGAGACTAACCAACTGGTTGGTTTCTAAGGTGCCACTAGTACTCCTTTTCTTTTTGCGAATACAGACTAACACGGCTGCTGCTTTGCTGTAGTTAGGAACTTCTGCATCTTCTTTCTCCTCTTTTTTGATTTTGACTGTTTGGTGAAGCTATGGTCTTTTAATACTGTCCAAAAGAAGTTGGACTCTTGTACACAAACGCTAGTTCCTATCTAAGCTGGATTATTCTTCCTGTTTTCAGCATTTGGGATTGAATATTTGTTATTTCCCTTTATACTGTTAAATCTTCTTTGCTAATCTTTGCTTTTTCCCCCCCTTCTCCTTCTCTCTCCCCCACCCCCCCAGGTTGAGACCGAGCTGAAGTTAATCTGTTGCGACATTCTGGATGTACTGGACAAACACCTCATTCCAGCAGCTAACACGGGCGAGTCCAAGGTTTTCTATTATAAAATGTAGGTGACTTGTGGGCTTTGGGCAAGTGCCATCCTTATAGTTCGCATAAAATATTGAAGTGAATTCAGTACTGGTGCCAGATTAACAGCCATGGAGATTAAAATTTTACAGCCATGGAATAGGTACTGCTGTATTGTGGAAATGTAGTCCTCTCCACACTGTCCTACCACTTCGCTTACTTCAAGAAATAAGATGATGGTTTGGTCATTGTGTCCAGTCAGTCCTTGTGTTGAACACCAACAAGAGGTTCAGTGACTGATTGTGATGGTACATTTTCTCATGGATGCCTGCCAACTAGATAAACTATATTAAGACCACCAAACAGCACTCAAATGAAAACAAATTTTAATTACTATACACTTGTAATTGGTCTTGAATAAGTGATATATAATGAAAGGCTATATTTACCCCCATTAGCAACGCACTGAACCATTCAGTGCTTTGTGTAAACTGTGTATAATACATAAAAACTAGGTTATTTAAAACCTAAATATTTAAATCAAGGAATGCAAACATTCAGATTGCATGTCGAACCTAAGTTCAGCCCCTTGTCCATACCCATCATGATAGTTGCTAATTATGATATACTTTTTTCTTAAATACTATATAATACCATGCAATTCTTTGTTACCTTTAAATATAGATATGTTGAATTGTGTGGTATTTCTTCTATTATAGTTAAGTAATTTAATTGTTGTAAACTTTCACTTAGTTTTTATATGAATTTTAATAACTTCTCCAGTGTTCATTCACTATACATTTTCTTTTTACCCATCCACATAGCCTTTCTGAGGTGCACTTCTGGGGTGGAGGCAGCGTGCTGCAAGCTTAGGTGGATTGCAAAAATTAGCAAAGTTCATTACTGCATTTATTTGTGTTTATACTTCTAGTTTTCATATATCTTCATGGACTGTCTGGAATACTCAGTAGTATATGATGTTACATATATATCTGAGGTAATCTGAACTGAATGAGATGGACCTAGATAAGAGTGTCATCAGCATATTGTGAAGGAACTTTAAGCCTGATCTCTTTACTTACCCTCCTAATGGCCTTCTTTATGTTGACTAGTAAGTATGACAAAGTAAAAGCCCTAGGGACAGAAGAGCAATTGCCTTCTACTCCCCTCTGAGCTTGAGGAATGAAACCACCTAAGGGCAGAGCCATCCGCTCCTAATAGAATATGTAGGTAGACCAGAACATTCATGACATCAGAGGTAGCTAATGTCAGCATGGACACCTGGATCTTTATCCAGCACCGAGAAGGAATTGAACACTGAAGTGTAGACTTCTGCTAAAGTGATGGGAGGGTTTTCCCATTGCTGTAGTAAATCCATTCACTGGAGAGGTGGTAGCTAGAGCAACAAAAGAATTTTTCATTGATCTAGTTGCATCTACTGTGGGGGTTAGGTAGACTTAACTACATCACACGGTGTAGATCAGGCCTCTGTGAGTGATATTGACCAGTGGGTGAGTCTCCATTTCATGTTCTCAGGCATTTCCTGGTACTTGTAAAAAGGTCCAGGATGGCTTCTCTAATGGTGGAATTCTTTCTGGACTGGAAAATTTTCTCAGTAACTTGGGAACTTCAGTGAAACACATTCAGTCATAGATACTCCGCAAGTAACTGGGTAGCAGTTTTTTATAGGAGTACTATGGTTTTAGTAACTTCAAAAAGACACAGGCTTCCTTATTCACACTGTCTTCCATGGCTGATTGTCTTATGTTCTTAAAAATCACATACCCTGTGTTTTCTAGACATATATCTATAGTAAATGCCTATGCTGTACCAATTTATTGATGTACAATTATCAACATTAACTGTTTTTTTTCAACAGCTAATGTGAAATCAAGGAATCCTGAATCTCTCCTCTTTACTCTTTCAGGAAAGGGGACTACCACAGGTACCTGGCTGAGTTTGCCACAGGAAATGACAGGAAGGAGGCTGCAGAGAATAGCCTGGTGGCTTATAAAGCAGCTAGTGATATTGCAATGACAGAACTTCCGCCAACACATCCCATCCGCTTAGGTCTTGCTCTCAACTTCTCTGTATTCTACTATGAAATTCTTAATTCCCCTGACCGTGCCTGCAGGTAAGTAATGTCTGAGGAGACTGGAAGGTTTCTTAAAAATATAAAATATAAAACCAGCTACAGTGGCAGCACATATAGCTTGCAAATTTGAATATTTGCACCTTTGGAGCAATATGGTGGGTTTCCTTGTTTTCTGCTGTATATAAGTTGAAAAACTTTCTAATAAATTAACCACATAGGCACAGAAGAGAAGCCCTGAAACTTCACCCAGTGTTAGGGCTCTATTGTGTGCATCTTTTAATTCATTCAAGAGTTGGCGAGCATTCAAGGACTCCAGATTAATTCATTTATTCGGGAGTAGATTATTTGGGAGAAACAAAAGTGACAAAGCAGAGAGTGGTTAACTAATTTGTAAAAATATGAACTTAACTTTTCAGGGATGAATACTTCAAGTAGGGCTGTCAAGTGATTAAAAAAATTAATCGCGATTAATCACGCTGTTAAATGGTATTCTATTTAAATATTTTTGGATGTTTTCAACATTTTCAAATATATTGATTTAAATTATAACACAATGCAGAGTGTACAGTGCTCACTTTATATTTTTATTACAAATATTTGCACTGTAAAAAAACAAAAGAAATAGTATTTTTCAGTTCACCTAATACAAGTACTGTAGTGCAATCTCTTTATTGTGAAAGTTGAACTTACAAATGCAGAATTATGTACAAAAAACTGCATTCAAAAATAAAACCATATAAAACTTTAGCGCCTACAAGTCCACTCAATCCTATTTTTTGTTCAGCCAGTCACTCAGACAAACAAGTTTGTTTACATTTGCAGGAGATAATGCTGCCTGCTTCTTGTTCACAATGTCGCCTGAAAGTGAGTACAAGTGTTCGCATGCCACTATTGTAGCCGGCGTTGGAAGATATTTACATGCCAGATGCACTAATGTTTCATGTGTCCCTTGATGCTTCAGCCACCATTCCAGAGGACATCTGTCCATGCTGATGACGGGTTTTGGTCGCTAACAATCCAAAGCAGTGCAGACTGACATGTTCATTTTCATTATCTGAGTCAGATGCCACCAGCAGAAGGTTGAGTCTTTTTGTGTGGTTCCGGTTCTGTAACTTTTTCATCAAAGTGTTGCTCTTTTAAGACTTCTGAAAGCATGATCTGCTCCACACCTCATCTCTCTCAGATTTTTGGAAGGCACTGAGGTGCTGAGTTGTCATCTGAGACTACAGTAACATGAAATATATGGCAGAATGCAGGTAAAATAGAGCCAGAGAAGTACAATCCCCCCCCACCCCCCCAAGGAGTTCAGTCACAAATTTAATTAACGCATTTTTTTAATGAGCCTCATCAGCATGGAAGCATGTCCTCTAGAATGGTGGCTGAAGCATGAAGGGGCATACAAATGTTTAGCATAGCTGGCATGTAAATACCTTGTAATTAGGGATGTAAAATGTTAACCAGTAAGCATTAGTCTACTGGTTAACCTGCCTTAACCATTAACCTCCGGGCCTGCTGGTCCCAGCGTCCCTGCGCCAGCCAGAGGAGCTCCAGCTGCACCGCCTGGCCAGAGGAGTGCTGCCTGGCCAATGCAGCCCCAGTCTGGCCGGTCCTTTAATTTGGTCAATGGTTTAAAGGAAATTTTTTAATCATTTCAGTGGTTAACTTTTTAAACGGTATTTACATCCCTACTTGCAATGGTGGGCTACTAAAGTCCCATGCAAACGCCTTTTCTCACTTTCTGGTGACAATGCAAATAAGAAGTGGGCAGCATTACCCCCCGTAAATGTAAACAAGTTTTAGATTGTTTTTGTTTTTGACTGCAGTTATGTAACACACAATCTACATTTGTAAATTGCACTTTCATGTTTCGGAGTAACAGCCGTGTTAGTCTGTATTCGTAAAAAGAAAAGGAGTACTTCTAAGGTGCCACAAGTACTCCTTTTCTTTTTGCACTTTCATGATAGAGTTGGCACTGCAGTACTTGTATGAGGTGAACTGAAAAATGCTGTTTTATTTTTACAGTGCAAATATTTGTAACAAATAATATAAAGTGAGCAGTGTACACTTCATATTTTGTGTTGTAATTGAAATCAGTATATTTGAAAATATATAGAAAAACATCCAAAAATATTTAATAAATTTCAATTGGTGTTCTATTTAACAGTGCCATTAAAACAATTAATTCCCGATTAAAAAAAAAAAAAAAAAGCTGATTAATTTTTTTGTTAATTGAATGAGTTAACTGCGATTAATCGATAGCCCTAACTTAAGGCAATTAGTTTTTAATTAAAGGCCATTAAATCTATTTTCAAGTTCACTGATAAAGCAGTGGATTTTTATTTTCAGTATACTGCAGGATCTAGTGTATAAGAGGGTAGCCCCAGCTGGAGCACCCTCCTGCGCCAGGCCATGGCACAACCTGTGTGCCTGCCTCCATTCCCCTTTCAGAATCCCTAGTAACTCCTTTCATGCTGTTCTGCTTAAACAGCCCTCCTTGGAACCAGTATATGATAAAAACATTGTACAAATGGTCCAGAACATCCCAACCCATAGTCCATTTGTCACCACAGTGCAAGTAGTCACTAAAATCCCAAGACGCCTTGTCCCTCAGTGTGACTTATATCATACACCAGTGTCTTCAGCCACACCTGGACTCTGTCAGTTCTCCTCTGCCAGGACAGCCACCTCAGCCCTTCTAGCTAGAGTGCAACCCCACTCTTATCAGTGGGAATGCCCACAACCTCTTTGCTGAAAGCTCATCTTTACCTTGGGAGCATCCTTCACTCCCCTGGCCCTCTCATTGTTCCCCTGGATCCAGCTTTCTAGTTTGGAAACGTCAGCTGGTAAGCTTCTCTGCTCCTCCCCTGTCTTCAGCCCTTGCCTTTGGCTCTCTGACTTAGAGCCAGTAAGCACCTCCCTCTGCTGCTGTCTGGCATCCTGCCCTGGATCAGGGATGCTAACCAACAAACCTCTCTTGCTGCTGGCCTGCCTTCAGTCTTCTCCCAGGAACCACAGAGTCTTCTGGCTCTGGCGGCTCACCTGTCCCTTTCCCAGCTGACTCAGTGGGTGCTCTTAAGTGAGCCTTCACTGACTAGGTCTCTACTCCCTAGGTCCCAGGTACCCTCTTTTGAGCTCAATTGGAGTTAGCTGATGAGGCACAGGAGCATTGGCTCTCGCCTTATTAAAGGCCCAGTGTCATCCTGTGACATAGCATTCAAGTGACTTTGAAAGTCAATGGGACATAAGCTCTTAAGTATTTAGGTGCTTTTGAAAATTTTACCCAAAAGCTGTAGGGGCGGTCTCATTAACTGAACTAAAAAATCTTGTTCAATAAACGAGTTAAGCTGGATACCTTTATAGGTGTTTGTTTTATGACATCTTATATATTAATCTGATTAATATTTGTAGGTTGGCAAAAGCAGCTTTTGATGATGCTATTGCAGAACTGGATACACTGAGTGAAGAAAGTTATAAAGACTCTACACTTATCATGCAGTTGTTACGTGATAACCTGACACTATGGACTTCAGATATGCAGGGTGATGGTAAGTAGACTTCTGCTCTAAAATGCTGCTCCACCCTTTATCTCCCAAAAAAATTCAAGTTAAGCTAAAGGGGACCTGCAAGCATGTAGGTGTGGGGTGGATTTGGACTTTTGCACTTTTTTGACTGTTTTTCTTACAACAGACATAGTGAGTTTCTATCTTCCCTTCTTATGTTGGATGACTTCATGGAGATGAAATGAGTGTACATTGGGAGTTTTTCTTAGCCCTTAATTGAAGGGATATGTTGAATCCTTAAGAGAGGTTATCTCCCTATTAAATTAAAATATTTGGTCTCAGCAATAATGCTTTTGCAGACAGAAGTTACTTTTCATTTAATCAGGTTTAATTTCCTTGGTGCTTGTCATCTTTCAAGTTGTCCATAGTCTATAGGCCTGAATTTCTAATAAGTAAGACTAGCAGGAAGACCAATCTTCTTTCCTTTCCCCCTTAGGTTCCCTACTATCACCATTATTCAGGGTTTCTCTACACTGGTTTTTTTTTTTTTTTTTTTTTTTAACACTAAACCCCAAAACACAAGCCTCCTATTTTCCCTCTGCAGATCAGCGTTAATATCTCCATAGTCCTTTTGATTCATAGTGAATGACTTTGTTCATGGAGGAATGAGTAAATGTTACTAGTAGGGCTGTCAAGCAATTTTAAAAAAATTGCAATTAATTGCACTGTTAATGGAATACCATTTATTTAAATATTTTCAGATGTTTTCTGTATTTTCAAATATTGATTTCAATTACAACACAATATGAAGTGTACAGTGCTCACTTTATATTTTTATTACAAATATTTGCACCATAAAATGATAAAAGAAAGTGTGTTTCAGTTCACCTCATACAAGTACTGTAGTGCAATCTTTGTGGTGAAAGTGCAACTTACAAGTGTAGTTTTGTTACATAACAGCACTCAAAAACAAAACAGTGTAAAACTGTTGTAGCTGGCATCGCAAGATATTTACATGCCAGATGCGCTAAAGATTCATATGCCTCTTCATTCTTCAGCCATCGTTCCAGAGGACATGCTTCCATGCTGATGAGGCTCGTTTAAAAAAAATGTTAAAATTTGCAACTGAACTCCTTGGGGGAGAATTGTATGTCTCCTTCTCTGTTTTACCCACATTCTGCCATAGATTTCATATTTATAGTAGTCTCGGATGATGACCCAGCACGTTCGTTTTAAGAACACGTTCACTGCAGATTTGACAAAATGCAAAGAAGGTACCAATATGAGATTTCTAAAGACAGGTACAGCACTCGTCCCGAGATTTAAAAATCTGAAGTGCCTTCCAAATTTGAGACGGATGACGTGTGGAGCATGCTTTCAGAAGTCTTAAGATGTGGAAGCTACAGAACCCAAACTACCAAAAAAGAAAATCAAACTTCTGCTGGTGGTATCTGACTCATGATGATGAAAGTGAACATGCGTCAGTCCGCACTGCTTTGGATTGTTCTTGAGCAAAACCTGTCATCAGCATGGACGCATGTCCTCTGGAATGGTGGTTGAAGCATGAAGGGACATATGAATCTTCAGTGCATCTGGAATGTAAATATCTTGCGATGCCAGCTACAACAGTGCCATGTGAACACCCTGTTCTCACTTTCAGGTGACGTAAACAAGAAGCAGGCAGCATTATCTTCTGCAAATGTAAACAAACTCGTTTGAGCAATTGGCTGAATAAGAAGTATAACTGATCGGACTTGTAGGCTGTAAAGTTTTACATTTGTTTTATTTTTGAATGCAGTTTTTTTGGTACATAATTCTACAGTTGTAAGTTCAACTTTCATAATAGATTACAATACTTGTATTAGGAGAATTGAAAAATACTATTTTTTGTTTTTTACAGTGCAAATATTTGTAATCAAAAATAAATATGAAGTGAGCATTGTACACTTTGTATTGTGTTGTAATTGAAATCAGTGTTTGAAAATGTAGAAAGCATCCAAAAACCTTTAAACAGGCTAGATCTGTGGGCTCAATGAGTAGTGATCAATGGCTTGATATCTAGTTGGCAGCCGGTATCAAGTGGCGTGCCCTAGGGGTCGGTCCTGGGATTGGTTTTGTTCAGCATCTTCATTAATGATCTGGATGGTGGGATGGATTGCACCCCCAGCAAGTTTGCGGTTGACACTAAGCTGTGGGGAGAGGTAGGTAAGCTGGAGAGTAGTGATAGGGTCCAGAGTCACCTAGACAAATTGGAGGATTGGGCCAAAAGAAATCTGAGATTCAAGGACAAGTGCAGAGTTGAACAGCTACAGGCTGGGGACTGACTGGCTAAGGGGCAGTTCTGCAGAAAAGGACCCGAGGATTACAGTGGATGAGAAGCTGGATATGAGTCAACAGTGTGCCCTTGTTGCCAAGAAGGCTAACAGCATATTGGACTGCATTAGTAGGAGCGTTGCCAGCAGATCGAGGGAATTGATTATTCCCCTCTCTTTGGCACTGGTAAGGCACATCTGGAGTACTGCATCCAGTTTTGGGGCCCCCCCACTACAGAAAAGATGTGGACAAATTGGAGAGAGCCCAGTGGAGGGCAGCGAAAATGCTTAGGGGGCTGGGGCACATGACTTACGAGGAAAGGCTGAGGGAACTGGGCTTATTTAGTCTGCAGAAGAGAAGTGAGGGGGGATTTGATAGCAGCCTTTTCAACTGCCTGAAGGGGGTGGGGGGGAGGGTTCCAAAGAGGATGGAGCTAGGCTATTCTCAGTGGTGGCAGATGACAAAACAAGGAGCAATTGTCTCAAGTTGCAGTGGGGGAGGTCTAGGTTGGATATTAAGAAACACTATTTCACTAGGAGGGTGGTGAAGCACTGGAATGGGTCACCTAGGGAGGTGGTGGAATCTTCATCCTTAGAGGTTTTTAAGGTCTGGCTTGACAAAGCCCTGGCTGGGATGATTTAGTTGGGGTTGGCCCTGCTTTGAGCAGGGGGGTTGGACTAGATGACTTCCTGAAGTCTCTTCCAACCCTAATCTTCTATGATGCTATGAAATAAAATGGTATTCTATTATTGTTTAATCGTGCGATTAATCCCAATTAATTCTTAATCGCTTGAGAACCCTAATTAAAAACACTTTAAAAAATATATTTAACACCATTATAAGTGCTGAAGGCAAAGCGGGGTTTGGAGTGGAGGCTGACAGCTTGCGACCACAAACCCCCCCCGCCCCCCGTAATAACATCATGACCTTCTGAGGGGGTCCCAACTCCCAGGTTGAGCACTGCAGCGCTAAAGATTCATATGTCCCTTCGTGCTTCAACCATCATTCCAGAGGACATGCATCCATGCTGATGACTAATTCTGCTTGATGACAGTCCAAAGCAGTGCAGTCTGATTGATTGTTCATTTTCATCATCTGAGTCAGATACCACCAGCAGAAGTTTGATTTTCTTTTTTGGTGGTTTGGGTTCTGTAGTTTCTGCATTGGAGTGTTGCTTTTTTAAGACTTCTGAAAGCATGTTCTACACCTCGTCCCTCTCAGATTTTGGAAGGCACTTTAGATTCTTAAACCTTGCGTCGAGTACTGTAGCTGTCTTTTTAGAAATCTCACATTTGACAAATCTTTGCGATTTGTTAAATCTGCCGTGAAAGTGTTCTTGAAATGAACAATGTGCTGGGTCATCATCAGAGACTACTATAACATGAAATATATGGCAGAATGCGGGTAAAACAGAGGAGACATACAGTTCTCCCCCAAGGAGTTCAGTCAGAAATTTAATTAACGCATTTTTTTTAATGAGCGTCGTCAGCATGGAAGCATGTCCTCTGGAATGGTGGACAAAGCATGAATGTTTAGCATAGCTGGCATGTAAATACCTTGCAATTAGGGATGTAAAATGTTAACCACTAAGCATTAGTCTACTGGTTAACCTGCCTTAAGCATTAACTTCCGGGCTGGCCGGTCCCAGCAGCCCCACACCAGCCAGAGGGGCCCCAACCGCACTGCCCAGCCAGAGCAGTGCTGCCTGGCCAGTGCAGCCCCAGCCCGGCCGAAGCATGATGGGGCATATCTGGCATGTAAATTCCTTGTAGTGCTGGCTACAAAAGTACCATGCACCTGTTCTCACTTTTCAGGTGACACTGTAAATAAGAAGAGGACAGCATATCTCCCGTAAATGCAAAGTTATTTTTCTTATTGATTTGGCTGAACAAGAAGTAGGACTGAGTGCACTTGTCAGCTCTCTAAAGTTTTACATTGTTTTGGTTTTGAGTGTTTTTTTAAACAAAGCTATTAGTAAGTTGCACTTTCATGGTAGAGATTGGTATGAAGTGAATTGAAAAATACTATTTGTTATCTGTACAGTGCAAATATTTGTGATTAAAAATAAAGTGAGCACTGTACCTTTTTTATTCTGTGCAGTAATGGAAATCAATATATTTGAAAATGTAGGAAACATGCAAAAATATGTATTATATTTCAATTGGTATTCTATTATTTAACAGTGTGATTAAAACCTGCAATTAATCACGATTAATTTGAGTTAATCGTGAAATTGCAATTAATCAACAGCCTTAGCAGTGGTGGTAGTGATTCATCTGATGGTGGTATTCCCTTAATATTTTTTTTTTTGAGTTCCCCACCAGCATTGTTTGAGCATAAAGCATTGATCAATTGGAGGTCATTAAATAACCAGTTTTTCTTTTTACAAGGATTAAAGAGGTTTATCTTGGTATCCTAGCCAGATTCTTATTTTTAACTGTAGTGCTTGTTGGAAGGTACAAGCTTTCGAGCCACAGAGCTCTCTTTCAGGACAAGGGAAGGAAGCAGTATGCCTGAGCTAATAAATACAGGTTGGGACAGATTGATAAACAGAAGGCGCAAGGTTTTGGAGTTGGTCACTTGAAATGAAGTGGGTAATCGGGGGTTAGATTGTTATCCGTAAAGGGTTTGAAGTGGATAATTAAGGGATAGCAGATGGTGTGGTCTGTTAAATTATTGTAATGAGCCATAAGACCAGTGTCCTTGTTAAATCCATGTTTTCTTGTGTCTAGCAGAGCTATGAATTCAAGTTCCCAGGCTTGTTTTTTGAAAGTGTTCTGCAGGTTTCCCCTGAGAAGTATTGAAAGATTAGGTATGGAGTGATTGCTTTGAAAAGTGTCCACCCACCAGTGATAGTGGTTTTTGCCTTTTATCATTTTTCTGTGTGAGTTCATTGAAGAGCATAGTGATTGTCTGGTTTCACCCACATAGTTGTTGGGGCATTTGGTGCACTGGATGAGGTATGCCATAAGTTGTGATAAGCATGTAATCTTGAAAGGTATCTTGTGGGGCAGTATTGATCATTGTAACAGTAGATATGTCTGCAGGTTTTGCATCTGTTCTAGCAGGGTTCGATGCCACTTTGAATTGTCTCCTGCTATGTGGGGAACTTGCTTCTGATATTGAACTTTGTGAGGTTGTTCTATTGATAGTACTCTGAGGAAAAAGGGTACTTGCCTACATGTGCATGAGACTGGAAAATCTTGCAAGTAGCATCTGTTGGTCCATCCCTGTGCTCTGGTTTTTCTCATGCTCTGCACAGAGGGTATAAGAGGAGGTGTGGAGTGGCTCCCTCTTCAGGGCATGCGGTGGCAAGGAGGAACTGAGTTGGAATTCTGTGTCTGGAACTATCCTCTCATTGTCTTCATTCCTGTAAATATAATTGTATATAGTTTTAGTGGTTTTTTTATAATATTTTATATACTTATTGTAGCAGAATTTGTCCCCACCCTGAGGACCCTCTGTGCCCATTTTTGGGAGTAGCACTGTGCACAAAATTCTGAGATTCAGAAACTGGCCTCTGCCCTTGCTCTTTGTAAGTGACTGACTACTACCTTTGGTGCCTTCAGCGTGCTTGTATCTCAGTCAAGCGCAGTATGTCACTCCTTCCCATCCCGGAGCAGAGAGGGACGAGAGCTCCGAGTGAAGAAGCTCCTCAGGGAGAAAGCCATGAGACAGTCAGATCCAATCTGTGGAGATTCCCCCTTTACCTCAACTGCTGTCCTCAAGCAGCACACCCTCCAAGCATGAGCTCTGGAGCAGAGACTGGATCAGATCGATCTACAGACTCTCTTGGGCATCTCATGAAACTAGGGAGTGCTTTTACAGGCATAAAATCAGATTCCCCCTTTAAGCCTGCTTGAAGGAGAAGGATTCCTCTCTAACGTCTTCCAAGTTGGATGAGCCTTTGCACACAGGTCCCAAGGACTTAAGTCTTTTTAAGCCTCCCAACCATGAAGGGAAAATGTGCAGGAGTAAAGCACCAATGATACTAACCTTGGTAACAAACACCAGTGATGGCCATGACCTCTAACAAGCTGAAGGACTGACAACTGTAACAACCAAGAGCTCCGAATGAGGTACTCTCTCTTTCACCTTGGTACTGGACTGAACCTGTAAAGACCACCGACCAGTAAGTCTGACATGGCATGGAATCTGACAGATCCAACAACTGGGATCCTTGTACACCTGGATTGGCTGAGGCATATACTATCCCAGAGGGTATCTTTGCACTCCTGGACCCACAATCTCTTCTGCTTTTGTGCCCAGTCCTTCTCAGGGAAACCCCAGAAGAGGATACAACCTCAAGGAGAAGGAATTACTTTCCTAATCCATCTGAGCTGGGGCTTCCTCTCACCAGCTTTGACGGTACCACTGATTAAAGCAGGATTCAGCCAATGGGAAGGCTGGATGTCTAAGATAAACCATCCCCCTCCCCCCCCCCTCCCCCCCAGGATATTTCTTTTACCTGTCCTCTGCCCAAGCAGGGTTACCCTCCAGGAGATTGCTGGAACCCAGTGCCTTGGGGGGGGGCCCTGAACTAGCTTTGATCCTTCTTACTGGCCCTGTTGGTATCCAGAGGATCCTTATGCACACTCCTTAAATACATGTGCTGTACTAGATAGTCACATAATCCCTCTCCTCCTAGACAATGGCACTCAACTCCATAGGAGTACATGGAGGAGGAAGATGATGAGCTGGTACCAGATTACCATAGGCAATATTAAGAACTCTTGCAGAGGGTGGTGGTAGAACTTCACGTTCTATTAGAAGTCCAAGATACGCAGCGGAAGCTCTTGGATATCTGCAGTCCGCAGAACCCAACAGGGTAGCTCTCTAGGTGAATGAAGCTGTTATGGAACCAGCTAGACATACACTGGCAATATGTACTCCTACCCCTAAAAGGGTTGAAAAACATTATTTTGTGTCTGTAAAAGGGGCAGTATTCTTGTTCTCGCACCCTGCCCCCAATTCCTAGTAGAACAAGCAGCCATGGAAAGATCCAAGCAGCAACACCTTAAGATCACCCTTCTCTGTGTGGGTGCAACAGAATCAGTAATCAGGGTCAGCAGGTATTTCTGCAGTTTTAGACTACCTCCTCACTCTGAAGACATATGGTTTCTCTGTTAGCTCATTGGATATCAACCTAGCCAAACTAGTCCATTTCATCCTCTGGTAATGGCTGTTCTATTTTTTAGTCCTGGTAACAACCAGATTTCTAAAGGGTGTGACTGGGAACTTACTACTTCAGTCTCCTACTTTCATCACTTACTGGGCCATCTTTCTAACTGTTGGCCCTGTGCTTGATGTTCCATCTATCTATGAAAGTTGCCTTCCAGGTTGCCATTATGTCAGCCAAATAGGGAGAGGTGAGCTTGGGGTCACTTGGGGTCAACCTGTCCCAGTGACTAATTTCATAAAGAGTTACCCCTTGGCCTCCACCCAAAATTCATTCTGAAGGTAATTTCTGAGTTACACATAAACCAATTCACTTACCCATATTCTTACTGAAGCCTCATTCTTTTGGAGAGGAGACTTCATTCTTTCAATGTGAGAGCAAGCACTAGTGTTCAACCTGCAAAGAACAAAACCTGTTAAGAAATCACCTAGACTATTTGTTGCTGTAGCAGACCAAGCACTGACTACTCAAGACTCTTACGTGGATATCTGGCTATATTCTCTTTTGCTATCAGTTGATGCATCTCCCTACTTGGGAGCATTTCACTAGAGCACAGGCAGGATCAGCACCATCTCTTTGAGATGTTCCTATGCTGGACATTTTTAAGGGGGCAACCAGGAGTGACAGCTGTACTTTCACAAGACATTATGCTTTGGTCCAAGCCTCTTCTGCAGATGCAGCCTTAGGGTTTCCATTGTTACAGGCATCTATAGTGCCTGCATCCTTGCATCCCTTTCTGATTGAGTACTGCTTGCCAGTCACCGATGTGTGGAATACACATAGGAACCAGGACTTGAGGAAATAAACGTTACTTACCTGTAACTAGAGGTCCTCTGAGATGTGTGGTCCCTCTCTGTGTTCCACTACCCGCTCTCCTTTCCCTCTGCTTTGAATCATACCTGGATTTGTGGGGTAGAGAAGGAACTTCAGAGGTGACTGGTTTATGCCTCCCCTTATGCCCTCAGTGTAGAGCCCAAGGAGAACCAGGGCACAGGGGTGGACCAAGGCATGCTACTTGGAAGGCTTTACCAGTCTCAAGTGCATGGTGTTCATGCATACCTGCATGTGGAATACAAATAGGGACCCCACATCTCAAAGAACCTCCAGTTACAGTTAAGTAACCTTCATTTGTTGGGCTAGATTGTTAATATAGATCCAGGCTACCCACCTTCTATTCCTGCTTCCCCCCATAACCCTAGGTGCAAACTTCAGGTTTCACAAGGGAGCACACATGCTGCTCCTACATGTTTCTAGAGCAGTGGTTTTGAACCTGTAACATTTCCAAAGGGGTCCGCACCTCCATTTGAAATTTTTTAGGAGTCGGCAAATGAGAAAAGGTTGAAAACCACTGTTCTAGAGCAGTGCTTCTCAAGCTATCTGAGGTGGGGGACCCGCAATTTTTTTCCCCAATGTGCACGCAGACCGGCAGCCGATGGCTCGCGGACCGTCGCTGGTCCACTGACTGCCACTTTGAGTAGCACTGTTCTAGAGCATTTCAACTGGTGCAGAAAGTTCATGCATGTTCGAGCTTATGGATCTGTACAGATAGTATACTACACTTAGTGGTAAATACAGTCTTCCCGATGATTAGGTGCTCAAAATCATTGTTCCTTTAGTATGGTGGTTGCCCTTTGATGAAACCAACTGGGCTTAGTGTCAGTGATGCACTGAAGTTTGCCTTGCTACCGTGCGGCACCAGTGCATTGTGTCTCATTCTAAGAAGCTGCGCTTAGTTGAATGCAAGTTCATTAAAATGTGTTCAGTAGAATACATAGAAATTAGATAGGAAAGACTATTTACAGTAGGTCACTTTGTTCCTCTCCCTGCCAATGCAAATTATTCATTATAGTATCTTCAGGTTTTTTGTCCTAATCAAGTATTCGGCTTCTCCTTCCTTGGCTCCATGCCATAGTAGAGCTTGCTTTTCCTGATGTTCCAACTGACTTTTTTTTTTCTTTTTCAACTTAAACACCAGGAAAGCAATGAGATTATTATTAAACAGGATAGCTGAAAGCCAGTTGTCTGTGCGTAAGCTATTTAAAAATTATTATATTCACAATTCTAACTGAAATGGGAAATTTCAGGTCAGCAAAATATATTTACAAAATTGGAATTTGACTAGTGGACTGTTGATCTTTCAAAAAGAAACACTGTAGTGATAGCTAGTATCTAGAATATGTTAACAATACAGTTACTAGTATAAAGAAAAGGAGTACTTGTGGCACCTTAGAGACTAACCAGTTTATTTGAGCATGAGCTTTCGTGAGCTACAGCTCACTTCATCGGATGCATCCGATGAAGTGAGCTGTAGCTCACGAAAGCTCATGCTCAAATAAACTGGTTAGTCTCTAAGGTGCCACAAGCACTCCTTTTCTTTTACGAATACAGACTAACACGGCTGTTGCTCTGAAACCAGTTACTAGTATGTTGCCTCTTCTCCCCTCCCTCCCCCCCCCCCCCCCCCCCCCCCCCCCCCCCCGGCAAGTAACCACACTGGATGCTGCTTGAGACATGCCTTACTTATCTGTCAATACAGCTTCACTTTTTTGATTCTTGATGAGCAGAGCAATAGATATCACTGGGATGTGAGGTTGCTACTCAGAACCGCATGGGAGACAAAAATTAGTTACATTAATCACCTCCTGAAGATTAGGCTTGCTATGGATGTAATAGACTTAGATTTGTGTAAGATGTTTGACTTGGTACTGCACAACATTTTGATTAAAAACTAGAATGTCAGATTAATTTTGGGTACAGTAAATGGATTTAAAAACTGGCTGATTGGTCTCAAAATATAATTATAAACGGGGAATCATCAAAGGGATGTTTCTAGTGAGGTCCAATGGATATTGGTTCTTGGCCCTACACTATTAAACACTTTTATCGATAACCTAGATGCAAACATCAAATCAGTGATAGTTTGCAGATCCAAAAATTTGGGGGAGTGGTAAATAATGAACAGGACAGGCCACTGATTCAGTGAATTGCTCGTTAAGCTGGGCACAAGCAAACTATGTGTTTTAACATAGCTAAATGTGTGTGTTCTAGAACAAAGAATGTAGAACATACTTGCAGGATGGGGGACTCTATCCTGGGAAGCGGTGACTCTGAAAAAGATGAGGATTGTGGTGGATAATCCACTGAATGTGACACTGTGACCAAAAGAGCTAATATGATCCTGGGATGCATAAATGATGCTCTCAAACAGGATACTCCTGGGGGAATTCTTTGCCAAAAAATAAAAAATTCTGCATACATTTTAAAATTATGCATGTTTGTCAAAATAACACAATATAATCACTCCAGTTTCAATTATTTTGGTAATTTATTTCAAAATATGTTAACAAGAATGTCAACACACAGAGCATAAAAAAAGATTCCCCCAGGAGTGTAGATTTAAAGAAATCCCTATGACAACCCAGTTCCACTTGAGGGGGGTTCTGAAGGGGGCTGTCTGGTGCCCCAGACACCTGCACTCCCCCTAGAGCCCAGCTGTGCGGCCTCCCTCCTCCCCCTAGAGCCCAGTCTAATGTGAATAATTGTTGTTGATAAAGGTCTCTTACTTTGACTTTGATTTTTCTAAAATTAATACAATTTTTAGTAACTATGCTAAATTTAGAACTTCTGTAAAATCAGGGTTTTTTTTTTTTTGGACTGATAGTATTTGATTGTTAGGTCCCTACTAAGTTCATGGTCCATTTTGATCAATTTCACAGTCATAGGAATTTAAAAATAGTACACTTCATTATTTCAGCTATTTAAATCTGAAATTTCAGAGTGTTGTAAGTGTAGGGGTCTTGACCCAAAAAGGAGTGAGGGGTGGGGGTCTCGTAAGGTTATGGGCGGGGGTGGGGTGTTGCAGTACTGTTACCCTTACTTCTGTGCTGCCGCTGGAGAGTGGCAGCTGCTGACTGCAAGCCCAGCTCTGTATGCAGTCGCTGCCAGCAGCAGTGCAGAAGTAAGGATGGGATGGGATGGTATTGCCACCCTTACTTCTGCACTGCTGCTGGTGGGATGTTGCCTTCAGAGCTGGGCACCCAGCCAACAGCCGCTGCTCTCTGGCCACCCAGCTCTGAAGGCAGTGCAGAAGTAAGGGTGGCAATACAGTGACTCCCTAAAAATCACCTTGCAACTAACTCCCTTTTGGGTCAGGACTCCCAGTTTGAGAAATGCTGGTCTCCACTGTAACATCTGTATAGTACAGGGTAAAAGCACAAAAAGACCAGATTTCACGATCTATGATGTATTTTTCATGGCCATGAATGTGGTAGGGTCCTATTCATTGTGAACCCATTTAATATGGGCACTGATGTATACGAAAAGCATAATGTATATACACCTGTTTATGTGTACATTTGAGAAATGTCTTAAAAAAAATTGAAAAGGTGGGCCTTTATTTTACTATATAACTACTAATTTATTTGATAAATCAATGACCCAATAAAACTGTAGTTATAGTTTGGCTTTAACTACTTATGTTCACTTTTGATTGAATTCTGTAGGTTCTCTATCACTGTTCCTTAACATTTGATGTCACTGGGCTTCTACAGCTGTCCATCTCATATCTTTTAACCATGTGTCATATCCAAGCTGTTAATTTATTTTCATGCTTGTAATGTTGTCTTTCATATGATTTCTGTTTTCCCCTTCTTTCCTGCTATGTAGATTCCTAAAGGAAAGTCCAACTGTTCATTTCCCAAAAACTCTACTTTGTAAGTCCTCATCATGGCTCAGTGAAGTTCTTCAACTTCAGTTTTCCTCTTGTCACTAATGATGCTTTGCATACCACTATCCTGCAGCTGATAAATTGCTTGTATCTGACTCCATTCCAAGGCTAAGCACTCTTCTACCCATTCATGACCTGTCTCCCCTACCCTGCATCAAATGTAACTGACCCAAACTGACTTAGGCATTTTTGTAACTGGACTGGATAGATATTAAGAATACTTGGGCATGAAAAGTACTTCACTTTGGTCTGTTTTATAGTATTTGCTTAAGTATGCCTGTTAGAGCATGTTCAGATCTTCTGTACATATTAACCATCTTCCTGGGTTAGGTCTTCTGTTTTTTCTCTTTAAATTGAGTTGATCTGTCATATAATTTTGTGTGGTGTTTTTTTGTACATGTAGGTCTTTTAAGCTACATCTTCCAAAACCTCCCTTACATTGTGCTAATCCCATACCTAGTGCTAATCCTGTATCTGGAGACGCCCGTCGCAGGCATTTTGATTGGAAGCCAGATGTCATTTGAGTGCTTTGATTGGATTTTACAGCAAACTGTGAATGGATAATCCTGTTTATATGTTGTCCCTGGAGGCAGAACTGTTTCATTGTGGTTAAGAGTAGTTGTATAGAAAAAGATCTACCTTAATTACTTCATCAATTGATTTGACCCTTTCACATGTTGCAGCATTTGCTTACATATGTTTAGAATTGTTCACTTTATGTAGTTCCATTGGATTTCAGGAAAAGGCATAGACAGATGGCATGCATGCTTCTAGTTGAGGGAGTGGGAGGGGACAACTAGTTTAGACCTCATTCGTAGGCAACAGTTAAAATGAAAAAGCTGGTTTTTCACTGCATGTTACGGACCAGGTGTATAGCTCCAAACTAATTGGCATAAAAAAGAAGCAAAAGAGGGAAAATGCCTAAATGTGTTCTTTAACCTCAAGTCCAGGTTTTTGGGCTTGTTTTCCTGCATAGGAGTTGCAAAGTTGGAAAATATATTCATACCAATTTTGATTGGTGAGACTAATATACTGTGCAACTTCAGTGGAGTTCTTTTGCAAAATAGACTGTAGCACTGAGACTGAGGTGGCCTTCTCTACACTAGAAGGGGCTTGCCTGAAGTAGCTGTCCTCATAAACTCTCCCAGTGGAGATGCAGCCATTACAGACAAGTTCTTTTGGCAGAATAGCTTATACTAGTTCCCTGAACAAAATAAACTATACCAGGACTTTTTTTTGCTAGTAGAACTGCATCTACACTTGGGCTTTTGCCAATGTAGCTATGTTGATTGGGGATGGTGGATTTTTTCCACACACCTAAACGAGAGCTATGCCAACTAAATTTCCAAATGCAGATCAGGCCTAAGCAAAATGAGTGGTAGATGTTTCATTTTCTAAATACCAGTGTGTTAAACACCATTTCTTTATTTAAGTCAACGTTCTTCATTTTAATAGTAAAAGTGAGGTTATTAGGGAAGTACAATTTGATCTGTTTGGTTGTAGTTGTCACTAGGATTGTGTGACAGTTACTCCATAATTTTGTCTTGGTTGTCCCTTTTTAGAGAGCATCTAGTTTCATGTGTGCATCTTTTCATTGTCACTTTATTGGTTCTTGGGTGTCTCTGTCCTTTTAGCTGGGAACATGTACTAATAGCCTGTGGCATAATTCAGTGTTTTGTAAAATGTGGCAGGTTTGGAGTGCAGAACTTTTTCCTTGGAAGGACTTTACATTAAAACTGGTTTTATCAGTATGTTCTATATATGATTAAACTGCATGAAAACAGTCAATGTCAAGATGTTAGCAACTTTGTAGGGCTCCTGTATGGAAATGATGAAGCAGCTGACTACTTTTTTTTACACCTTTTTGTAGGTGAAGAACAGAATAAAGAAGCGCTGCAGGATGTGGAAGATGAAAACCAGTGAGACACCAAGGCCAACAAGAGAACCCATCTCTGACCACACCCACCCTCCCCAACAAATCCCTCAGTGTCACTCTGAGAACCACCAAATCTGACTTTTACATTGGGTCTCAGAATTTAGGTTCCTGCCCTATTGGGTTTCTTTTTTTTTTTCTTTTTTTTTTTTTTTCTTTTTTTTACACAGTTTAAAAGTTCTTAAAGGCAAGAGTGAATTTCTGTGGATTTTACTGGTGCCAGCTTTTAGGTTCTTTAAGACACTAACAGGACTGCATAAAGGTTTTTTCAGCATTACTGTATTGTCTTCTGCCAGATGTGACGATTATTATTAGAAGTGAATATTACATCTGAAAGCCATTAGACTTTTAGGGGAGAGATTTGTTATCGCACTGTAGGGCGCATGTGGTGGCATTTTTCCTTTTTTATAATTGTTTAAACTGAATTTTATACCAGTGTTTAAACTTAATTGGGTGTTTAGCTTGAAGTTTCAGGTTGCATTGGAACGTTTATTGTAGTGATTTTACTGTTTAAAAAAAAGTTTCCAAACTGCTGAAATGTTGCTGAAAAATATGGTGCTGGTAACAGTTCAACAATCCGTGGCTGCTCATTCTTGCCTACTTTTTACTTTTCCTCAAAGCAGGTTAGCATTGAAGGTGGCATTGAAAAGCCTGCATGCGTGTTCAATATTTTTTTTCCCTTCCCCATCCCTATTCCCCTTCGCTCGCTCAACCTCTTTTGTTCAGTATGTGTAACTTGAAGCTAATTTGTACTACTGGATATCTGACTGGAGCCACAGATACAGAATCTGTATTGTTCTTACTGAAACACAGCATGGAATTAACATTAAACTTAAATAAAACAAACCTAAATTAAAAAATGCCAAATATTACTGTGAGTTCCTCTTTTATACTTGGATTAGCTAGAGTAGACTTTCATACATTACAAGTAGCAGGAAAATTTGAACACATCAAAGGAGGGGGGAGGGTAATAGTGGGAATGAAAAAATATATGCAGGATGGCTTACATTTAAACACTAGTAACAAGTATTTGGTAAAGGAATTCAGACGGACTCACTGAGCTTTTGAAGGGCTTGTTTCTATAGTATGACGAATTTTCAAAAGTTACTAGATTTTGGGTGCCCAACTTGAGACCCTTTTGAAATCAGGCCCCTTTAAGGTGTCTGTGGTTGAATACCCAAAATTGCTGATCACTTTTGAAACTTAGTCCCCATTTCTAAAGAACTGGAGCCATTAGTGTATGTAACACAGGCTGTATGTTAGCTCATTGTTTGTGCCAGATCTGTTACAATGGGGTTCTTCAGCCTGCATGCAGCTTGGAGCCAGAACCAGACTTGTCAGTCACTGGCTGTGGGGTACTGCCCTGCCTCTGGAAGTTCCCTCCATTTTTTTTTTTCCTGCTGTCACAGCAGCAGGCAGGCTCAACCATACCCTCTTTGCTGCCACAGTGTTCTGAGAAAAATTCCAAACTGTATTTCAGATTTTTAAACTAAAACGTGGTTCAGTAATGTTAACCAGCTGTGTCCCATGGCTGTTTGCTTTTTCTGGGGGAGATTGTCCCCTCAGCTCCATTTGTTGGGAGCTCAGCTGATTCTGCAGTTAGGATGTAATTTTTCCTCAGCCCAGCCCAAGTGGAGTTGCCTCTGCATGCCCTTTCTCCCCCATGCCAAGCAAGTTGGGAGAAGGTAGGTCCACTGGGTAAGAAGCAGCCCAGATTGGATAGGGTTCCCCTTCAGGCAGGAAAAAAGAGGCAGCAG
Source organism: Chelonia mydas (assembly GCF_015237465.2). Classification (NCBI taxonomy): domain Eukaryota; kingdom Metazoa; phylum Chordata; order Testudines; family Cheloniidae; genus Chelonia; species Chelonia mydas. Next base: position 131,507 of record NC_051257.2, read on the forward strand.
ATTGGAAAAGAACATGCTCCAGGGAAAGCAGCCCCACTTCTATCTCCATGAGAGGAATGAAGTTGAAGGGCAGCATACCAGATGGGAGGTCACTCCTGAGTCCTTACAACCCACACCAGCAGCCACACACCCCTTGACTATGGAGCTCAGCTGCCCCTCAGCCTGCAGGTTGTGGATGGAGGGGACCAGACAGAGTATGGACGATACCAACACCAAAGAATCTGGTAAGGGGCATTTGAGCCCAGTTCTCTCTCCCTGCTGCCTCTTCTATACCAGGTGCCCCCATACTGTTATCCCAAGGTGAGGTTTCCAGGAGAAAGACATATCTGTCTGATGTGGATCCTGCCCAGAGAGGTTCTAGGGTTAGCTCCAGGCAAGTGCCTACATTGAGAGACCGAGACACAGGGAGACAAATAAGCCCAGTTTCTTTGAGAACAGGAGAGCATTAGCCACTTGAAACATTTTCAGAGTATTGGGAGTCCATTTTTGCTCCTGCTGCTGAAGCAGGATGATGAGGCAAACTGCCAAAGGGGAAATAAACTAATAAAATTAGTATATTTACCTTGCACACCTTCACAGAGAATCAAATAGTAAAATATATATATATTTTTTAAAGGTGAGCTAGACTCAGAAGAATGAACTGCATATTGTGAAATAATGCCTGGGAGGTCTGCAGCTGCCCCAGATAAAGGTATAGCTGTATATCGTGCATGCTGGAAAGACTGAATAATGGGATAGGGATTTTATGCCACCCTTAAAGGACTGGGAAAATAACAGGTGGTTGTGATCAGCGGCTGCTGCTGATTGCCATGTCCTAATGCCATTGTTCCCAGATTCTGTTACAGGGTGCTTGTCTTCACCACCTTCTCTGCCCAGCAGGTGACTATGGAGTGATGAGAGGGACAGCAGGTCCAGTTGTGGAAGAACTGGCAGGTACTAAGGGTCCTCAGCCCATCCGTTATTTACTTCTCTTGATCTCCCCGGCCTCCATATTAGGAGGCCAGACAGTTCGTTAGTGGGCAACAGTCAGAATGTAACCCGATAGCCACATTTATCTTCAGTAGTGAAAATATCCCTGGTGGTCAGGGACTCAGTGTTTCTAAGGGGGAGAGATTTTTACCTGAAGGAGTGGTCATCTCACTATACAGGCCCTTCACAGGCAGCCAAGTCCAGCCAGATATTGTCAGCCCCCTCCTTCATAAAAACAACCATGAACTGTCATCTGACATCCTAGGTCCCCCGGCATGCTTTCAAAAGCAATGCCTTACATGAGTTGACAGAATTGCAAGTATGGTCCCTCAACCTTTTTCTGGAGGCGGCGGGGGGAGGGGCGTAGCAGGGTCAGTAGCTGCTCTCTGTTGCCTCAGAGCTATCTCCCACCAGCCTTTTCCAGAATTAGCCTTAGTGTGTAGTAATGTTCTATCAAATAATTTAAAAAATTAATCTCAATCATGCAATTAAGCACACTGTTCAACCAATATTTGGTGGTATTGTTTGTCTACATTTTCAAATATATTGATTTCAATTATAACAATACAAAGTATACAGTTCTCACTTTATATTTTTGATGAATTTGCACTGTAAAAGAGGCAAAAAATAGTATTTTTCAATTCACCTAATAAAAGTACTGTAGTACAGTCTCTGTATCATGAAAGTTGAACTTACAATTGTAGAATTGTTTGGTTTTTTTTTTAAAGCGGGGAGCCCACTCCATGTAAAACTTTAGAACCTACAAGTCCCCTGAGCCCTGTTTCTTGTTCAGCCAATTGCTCAAACAAGTTTGTTTATAGTTGTGGGAAATAATACTGCCTGCATCTTGTTTAAAATGTCACCTGAAAAGCAGAACAGGCATTCGCATGGCAGTGTTGTAGTTGGCATCACAAGATATTTACGTGCCAAATGCACTAAAGATTCATATGTTCCTTCATGCTTCAACTACCATTCCAGACAGCATGCATCCAGTGCTGATGACTGGTTCTGCCTGATAACTATCCAAAGCAGCATGGACTGACAATGATGTGTTATGATCAAAATATAACCATGGAGATCACTGTTGCTACCACTGTTACATACTTTGTTCAAGATTTGTTGCAATTAGGGGATGTAAGTTGTCTATGGAAAAGCTGACTTGTTGAATGATTATGCTACTTGCATGTATTCACCATTTTGTATCTGAAGTTATGAATATTAACTACCAGTGTTGCAAATGTTTGCTCCTTTGGTAATACTTGCATTGTGAATGAAGTAGTCAAGTGATAGCTCATCAATTAACACAGTGGACCTGGAAGAAGCTTATCTGCCTCTAATGGGTATGGCCTCTGCTATGACTAAGTGAAGCAGCCATTGACATGTGATTTGCCCATTTGACTCCAGATTCCATCTTGTTACCTTTAATTTTCCACAAAGTAGCTCAACTTTAGTGTAGACATGGTCATAGTTGCAAAAAGACCTATACCACTCATTGAGGTTCTTTTTTTATTATGTTAGTGTATGAGTGGAGTTAAATTAGTAGCAGAATTTCAGTGTGTGCACTGCCACTGCTCTGTCAACAAAACTGAATTGTAGACCAGGCCTAATCTACTGTTTTTGGTAGCCTGTAGTGCTTCATCATGTAAACTGGGATAGTCTTTATGCCTGGATGTGTAATATTGCTATTGGGTATATTAAAATGTGTATGTTAAGCAGGTGAGCCCACTTTATTGAATGGGTCAGGTCAAAAATACCTGGGCACCATCATTATTTACTGTGGCCTCAACTTTTGTTACATGCACGTTTTACTAAGGGATTTTAGGTCTCTTTCCAGCTCACTGATTAAAACTAATGCCTAATATTGGGCTAAGACTAGTTCATTGCAGGACAGTATGAGAAACATGCCTATTATACCAAATTCTGCTTTTTCTCTCCTCATCCCACCTCTCCTTAGTTACAGGTTTTAGGTTTCTCTAAGGCACAGGTTTAGAGTTTGTCTACACTGCAGCATTTAATGAAGATGCTACTTACAGTGGTTGGAAAGCTTCTTGTATTGGCATAGGTCCACCACCTCCCCAAAAGGCTGTAGCTACATGATAGGCGATACCTTCCTGTTAACACCCCTAGTTACAGCTGAGGGCGTTAGATAATAAACTACTGCTCATGGGTGTTGCCTTACTTATTACACTCAGTCACATATTTATACTGATTTAAGTTTTTAGTGTAGACCACAGCTTACTCATCTGCACGTCTCTCAAATTGGCTTCTCATCTTAGGTGCTTTACTTCCAGCAGGCAGAGACCTGATGGGAATGGTTCAAAGGCTGCATTGGTATGCAATAGCCAACAGCAGGGCTTGGCTCATTTATGTACTACTAAACTTCTACCCTTCCCAGTCAAAGTGTTACAGACCATGGGGGAGTGACACTAATTATACAAGTTAAGCTTCAGGCACAACACGATTGCCAGATGATACTTTTAGAGGCACAGCGTTAGAAGGTAAGAATGTTATCATTTTTAGGGTAGTTGCTAACAAACTCACTTTAGTTCATCTGTTGCATAGCCTTTAGTAGAAACTCTTAACAATAAACAAAAATGACTCAAATAAAGCTTCAGCTTTTTTGTAAAAAAAAAAAAAAAAAAAAAAAGTTTATTTAGCAGACTTTTGGGATTACATCATTGTGTATACAGCATTAATATAGTATATACACTATAGGGTGTACAGCATTCCATGCTTGAGGCAGTGTTTATCTGATAGCACACAGAAGTAGAAAAAAAGTATTAGAGTGAGCTCATTGCACACCAGTGGCAGCATGTTTGTTTTCTGAGCTTAAAGGGGGCCTGCCACCGTCCCATGATTACAGATGGAATTGTGAAGGCATGCTCTGCCCCAAAGAAGGCAAGTACATGGTGCCTTACAGCCTGTCTTTACCAGGAGAATGTTGACTGTGGCAGTTGCATCTCACTGTGATTCAGCTGTTTACTAGAAAGCATTCACCACCAAGCTTTTTCCTCCTAAATTTATGTATAACAAAAAACAAACAAACCCAAACCCTTCATATTTAGTGCTATTTGTCTCAGCAGTGCTCTTCCTCTCTTCCCCCGGTGCAGTTTTGGTGAATATTTTAACAGACACAGTTCAGCGTAAAATGATATAGCATGGAATTTAAGAGCAAGATTCCACAAAGTGCAAGCACCAATCCAGGTGGGGGATGAATAAACCACCTTTAAAACAGTGTTTGTTTGTGGAAGGCTATGTCTAAGCCCTGGGTGTGTTTGAGACTGCAAATGCCCAGGTACTCCTGCCAATATGCAGCAACTTTCCTACAGTGCTGCTGAGTAACTGCAGCAAATAGCAGCTTGGGCAGAGAGACCAGGGGCTTTAACAGAACAGGTCACTTGTGAATCTTTCACCAATACCAGCCATGTGGCCAGGACCAATAAACACACATGCTCTTTCAGGTGGAGGGGAGGGGGGAAGAGTTGTGTGTCTGCAAAAGGGAGGCAGTCTTTTATGTACATGTTTAGGCATAAGAAACAGGCATTACAGTACAAGAAGAAAAGGGTAAGGGGACACCTTTGGAAGGCAGGTTCCAGATGAAGGGTGCTTTAAAAGAGTACAGTTGCTACATTACCTCCATAATTGTTTTTAAAAAGCTCAAAAGTTCCCACAGACTCTCTGCTTTTTATAGTGCGACTCACCCACTGAGCTAAAAAATATTTACAGGATTTTACTCATTTATATAATATGGCTTTTTAATATTTTTATACAAAGCATCAGAAAGTGACAAAGCAAAATTCTTCATAAAATGTTCTCGGATGATAAAGTCTGGCACTTTATTGAGTTGGCCAATACAGATCTGCCCTTCGTATTTCTTATGATCATGCTTTTGTATGTATGTATCAGGACAGATGAGAAAAAGCTTGTAATTTCACTTCAGGGCTTGGTCTCTGCAGCAATGACAACCTTAACGCCCCCTGAGGCCAGCCGAGTACATGAGTTTCACAAGCCCCAGACCCAAGTAGTTGCCAGTAGGAGGGGGAAAGAGAAGGTGCTTTTTTTGGGGTAGTTTCAGATTACATTTTCACTTTGTTTTATGGAAGTGTAGTTCTTTGGTAACTATTAAGAAAATGAGCAAAGCATCAAAAAAAAAAAAAAAAAAGACTGCAGGCCAGTATGTCCAGCCACTGGTATAAAAGGCAATCCAGATCCCTTCCTGCTGACAAATGTTATCATCGAGAATTCAAACGAGGAGCAACCTGAGGAGAAAGACAAAGAATCTAGAATGTGGAATGGAAACAAAGATACTGCAAACGTTTTTAACAATTACCCCATGAAGATACTGAAGTCTGGACTGGAGCAGAGTTCCCCGTATGATATGCAGAATAAATAAGAACTTGTCCTGATCTAACGAATTCAGCCAGATTCTGTAAATCAGGAAGCAAATGCACCAATTTGCCAGTGCAGGAAGTCAGGGAGACAGTATTTCTTAAATCTCATTCAGACTCCCAACTGTTTACCCCAGTAGCCTGGAATTTCTACCAGGGTTATCACTGGAGGAAGATCTGCTTTGCTTGTTCCATGTGGTAGAAACTGAGTCCACATAAAGTTTTTCTAATTGGCAAACACTATGGACAGTCCCAAAGGATTGAAAATCATAGAATATTTTGGGATACATCATAATATAGGCATAAGAGCAAACAGGGGCTTTGACCACATGGGGCTATGGAAGATGTCCATAGCCCAGAAAAGGGATGCTGGTTTCAGTGTCCTGGCCAAATTCCAACAATTCTGTTATGTAAAGTCTTCTGTTTTATGTGAATAAGTAACTCTCCTCTCACTTGCCATCCTCAAAACCCCAATCTGTAGGGCTGCTATCTTAGATGGTTCCGCCTTGGAGGGAGAGGAGTGGAAAGTTATTTCCCATCTGGGACTGACCTCTTGACCAGTCTGAAACTGGGATGGAGACTTTAGATTCAGTGGGTTTGGACTTACCTCTGGAGAGTCTTTGACCTGAAAGGATTGTTCAATTTGCTGGGCTCCTCCACTGAGGAATCTTAGCATGTCTGCATATTGGGGACCCCAACCAGCAGAACAGACAGCTCTATTCAGCTGGCACAGCGAGGATCTCTGTGCTGTAAATATGGGAGAGCTCCCCTTTCTGTGGCTCCTGAGAGGGGGTCTCACAGATGGAGCCTTCACACTGCTCCATTTGGCCTGCTGTGACATGATAGCAGAGGGGAACAAATCTGGAGGAGTATGACAAGTAGTCCTGTTCAAGCCACAATATGGCTATTTCAGTCCCAGAGGGGAGCCGAGATTGGAGTAAAGGATTTTTTCTTACTGCTGCTCTAAAAACAACACTTTATAATGTGGGTTTGGAACAGATAAGGTGGGAATACTGAACTGCATCACTACAGGTAGAGAAGCAGCATGGCCAGGTCTGAACAATTTCTGGTAATTGCAGGAAAAGAGGTGTGCTGCCCTCAAATGTCTCAGAATGGGCGAGAGGTTGGGATGCAAATGCTTCCTGTGTTGTGTAGGGGACTTGACATGTGTCAGGGATGCTGTATAAAACAAAGACTACCATAACTTAAAACCCACTTTTCTAAACACATTTAGGTTAATTACTTTCCTTCCCAAGCTGTGCAAACTCTTACAACAGAAGACACTTACCACAGCAAGGTGGCCATTTTTGGCTTTGGCTATGAGCAGTTCAGATCCTGAAGTAAAGTCAATTATTCCTTCTTTGCCTTGCCCAATTGTAAATTTTATGCTGAAAGAAACAAAGGAAGAGTCCTCACATGGTTTGTAAGTGGTATCTTAACTAACTCCCAACTTGTTCATGATCAGTATAATTGTGGCTATTTTACAGGAAATGTTTGTCTGTCTCTGAGCACAGCAACACTTGCTTAATGCTACAGTACAATGCAAATACTTCCAAAAACGGTTACGTGCCTCTCTCAACTGTTGATGTGTTCCTCGTGTCCATTCCATGTCAGGTGTATATGCGCACCACATGCACTGGTGCCTAAAGTTTTTCCCCCAGTGGTATCTGGAATCGCCCATGTATGGGCTGGTATAAGGGACACCGCTGTGCCCCTCCCCTCATTTCCGTCTTGCCAGAACTCTGACACAGGGGAAGGAGAACGCTCATGTCCATTCCATGACCCAACACATCTCAAAGAAAAACCAGGTTTTTCTTTAACTGTTGTTCTTCGAGATGCGTTGCTTATATCCATTCCAAGTAGGTGCGTGCATGCCGCGTGCACAATTGTCAGTAAGTTTTTTCCCTAGCAATACTCGTCGGGTTGGCTGTGGAGCTCTGGCCCTGCTGACCCGCCACCTCTTCATTTCCTTCTTGCCGGATTACGCTGACAGAGGGGAAGCGGGTGGGTCTTGGAATGGACATGAGCAACACATCTCGAAGAACAAGAGTTACAAAAGGTAGATAACTGTTTTTTCTTCTTTGCGTGATTGCTCATGTCAATTCCAAGAAGGTGATTCCAAGCAGTCCCCAGGAGGAGGGGCCAGAGTTCACAGAGTTGTAGACTGAAGCACTGCTCTACCAAACACGACATCATCTCTAGCCTGCTGCGTGATGGCGTAGTGCGACGAAAAGATGTCCTGATTGGGGACCTCTGCTAAGAAGCGGGGCAGGAGTAACAGGAGGCACCAATCTCAGTTCTCCTTCGGCTAGGGCCAGGGCTCAGCTAAGCAGCCTTCGAGCTCAAAGCCAAACTTTTGAAGGTGCGCCCGAGGATGGAGCACCAGTTCAATGCCCGGATCCTGCTCCCCCCTTTGTGAACCATCTATCCCATTTCTACCATGGCTGGGCTCAAGTAACTTCAGACCACTGGGTCCTGAGCATGGTAGAATTGGGATATTCTCTCCAATTCTGTTCCCTCCTTCCGTCCCACCCACCCTCCCTGTGTACAGACTGAACCGGGACCATATAGACAGACTGGTCGTCTCTCTCCTCAGGTTCTTGAGTCCCTCCAGTGGTAGCTCAATCCACAAGCAGGTGGTGATCTAGGAGAAAATTCTCTGAGATGACACTGGGAGACCCTTCATCCTGTCAGCCACCACAATGAAAAGTTGAGTAGACCTGCAGAAGGGCTTGGCTGGCTCAAAGTTGGCCAGGGCATACCTGATGTTCAGAATATGCAAACGCATCTCCTTGTTGGAATTTTATGGTTTTGGGAAGAACACTGGCAGGAAGATACCCTGACTGACATGGAACTGCGATACCACCTTTGGCATGAAGGCTGGGTTGGGGCGCAGTTGGACTTTGTCCTTGTAGAACACCGTAACAGAGGGATTCTGAGGTCAGGGCCTTAATCTTGGAGATTCGTCTCACCAAAGTGATGGCTACAAGGAGGGCGACCTTCCACAAAAGATGTAAGAGAGCAGGAGGCAAGGGCCTCTAAGGGAGGACCAGTGAGCTTGGCAAGGACCAGGTTGAGATCCCGTTAGGAAACCGGATCATGGACCTGCGGAAAGAGTCTTTCAAGGCATTTAAGAGATTCTTTAAACGCCTTGAAAGACACTTTCTGCAGGTCCATCATCATTGCTTGTAAGAAGACTGATCTACCTTGGATGTGAGAGTGGAAAGCCGATATGCCTGCCAGGTGTACCTTGACTGATGAGTGTCAGGCCTTGGTGCGTTAAATGGAGCAGGTATTCCAGAATGGATTGTAAAAAAAGACTTGAGCTGGAGAAAAGTTCCATTCAGATGCCCAGCAGGTGAATTGTTTCTACTTAGCCAAGTTGCTCTGGTGGAGGGTTTTCTGTTTTGTAAGAGAAACCTGCTGGTCCTGTGTGGAGCAGGCCTGTTCCTCGAGGCTTAGCCATACAGCATCCATGCTGTCAGGTTTAGTAGGGAGGCAAGGTTCGGGTCCCACGAGAGCAGATCTGGGTGGTTGGCAAATGTCCAAAGGGCTGCCGCCGCTAAATCCACGAGCATGCCAAACCAATCCTGGCAAAACCATGCCGGGGCTATCATAATGACTCACGGTTAGTCTGTCTTTATCTTCAGGAGGACCTTGCTGATGAGTGGGATTGGTGGGAAGGTATACATCAGGTCGCCTGCCCATGATAGAAGAAAGGCATTGGATAGTGAACCGCTGTCGAGACCTGGCAGGGAACTAAACTGGTAGCATTTTCTGTTTTGCCTGGTAGTCAGTGGGTCCATTTGAGGAGTTCCCCACCTCTGGAAGATGGTCCTGATGACTTCTAGGTGGAGGGACCACTTACGGTGAGAGAAGAAGGACCTGCTAAGGCGATCTGCCAGCGTGTTCCGGACCTCGGGGAAGCAAGGCTTCCAGATGGATAGTGTGTTGGATACAGAAGTCTCACAGGCTAAGGGCTTCTGGGCAGAGGTCCAATGACCACGCTCCCCCATGTTTGTTGACAACGCTTGCACTACCTTGCCTGAGAGCTGGGGAAGGAATATTTCACAAGCCAGATGGATGGTCCTGAGCTCTCTGACCTTTATATTTAACAACAGCTTCTGTTGGGACCATAAGCCTCGAGTCCTGAGGGACCAAGATGGGCTCCCAACCCCAAGTCCAAGGCATCTGACACCAGGGACCATGGGGTTGCAAACGGAACTCCTCTGGTTACATTGTGTGGGTTCAACCACCATGCAAAGGAGGTAAGTATTTGTGGTGGAATTGTGAGGAACTTGTCCAAGTGATGCCTGACTGGGGAGTAGATGGACGTCAGCCACATCTGCAGTGGTCTGAGATTGCAGTCTTGCATGCTGAACCACATAGATGCATACTGCCATGTGCCCTAGCAGTCCCGGGCATACCTGGGCTTGCCGAGTGGATGGGTTGTGACTTAGACAATCAGATCCAACATTGCTCAAGAATCTGGCTTCCAGTAAGAAGGCTCTGGTGCGAGTAGAGTTGAGGACTTCTATAAACTCTTATCCTTTGCACTGACACCAGTGTTGATTTTTGTTCATTTATCAACAGGCCCAGCGCTTGGCAGGTGGCTTGGACTACAGACCTGTACTCTCGAGTGACCCTTGATGAGCCAATTGTCAAGGTATGGGTAAATTTGAACACCCTGACGTCTGAGGTAGGCTGTGACCACTGCCAGACATTTTGTAAACACTCTTGGGGCTGTTGCTAGGCCGAATGGGAGCACTGTAAATTGGTAGTGAGTCTGCCCGACGACGAATCATAGGAGCCTTCTGTTCCCATGGAAAATAGAAATATGGAAGTTCACATTCTTTTAAGTTGAGACGTACACGTCTCCAGGATCCAGGGAGAGGATGATGGAGGCCAAAGAGACCATGTGGAACTTCAACTTCTTGAGATATTTGTTGAGGCCTTGCAGGGCCAAGATTGGTTATAGACCCCCTTTGGCCTTCAGTATCAGAAAGTGGCAGGAGTAAAATCCTTTCCCTCTCAGTTCTTTTGAAAACTTCCTATATGGCCCCCCACCCACAGCAGGGCGTGCACCTCCTGGGTGAGCAGTTACTCGTGAGAAGGGTCCCTGAAGAGGGACGGGGAAGGGTGGGGAGAAGAAGGGATGGAAAAAAATTGGAGGGTGTATCTCACTGTTATGGTGCTGAGCACTCACTGATCCAATGTTATAGTGGCCCAAGCAGGGAGGTAGGGAAAGAGACCATTTGAAAATAAAAGGGTGCTTGGATCCTGGTTGTAGACTGGGAGGTTACCCTTGGGGGCACCCTCAAAGTGTCTGCTTATTTCCAGGTGTGTACCGGGTAGAGCCCGACTGGGTGAATGCGGCCAGCGCTTCTTTCAGTAGGGCTCTGATCTGGTCTGGCCTACAAATCTCTGAGGCTGCTGGGGTTTAAATCGCTTCCTTGCAGGCACAGGAGTATAAAGGCCCAGGGAGTGTAATGTAGCCCTAAGGTCCTTCAGACCATGCAACCATCTGTTTAGGAAACATGTTCAATCCATAAAAAAGGGAGATCCTGAATGGACTGCTGGACCTCCGTGGACTGCAGCCATGATACCCATGTTGTTGAAATGGCCAACACCATCGTTCTGGCTGCGGAGTTGGCTGCGTCAGAGGCCTCCTGGAGGGAAGCCGTCACCTCAGTCTTACCCTCTTTATGTATGGCCAGAAACTCCTGCCTGGATTCCTGTGGCAGTGAGTCTGCAAACTTCGCCATGGATTGCCACACACTGAAATCATACCTCCTGTGCGGGGCTTGGTGGTTTGCGACACGCAACTGGAGGCTGGCAGTTGAATAAACTTTTCTGCGGAAAAGATTGAGCCTCTTTGTGTCTTTATTTTTGGGGGTTGAACTGGTTTGACCCTTCCTATCTTGCTCATTGGCAGCAGATACAACCAAGGAACTCGGGGAGGGGTGGAAATAAAGATACTCAAAGCCCTTAGCAGGGACATAGTATTTTCTCTCTGCATGCTTTGCAAGAGGGGACAGAGAGGCTAGGGTCTGCCATAAGACCTTGACCAGTTTTATGACACCCTCATAGACAGGCAGGGTGTCTGTCCCTCAATACGGCCACTACAGCCAAGATGTCAAATATGGTGTCAGCTGGTTCCGACACTCCTCTGCTTCCAGTCCAAGTTTAGTAGCCACATGCTTAAGTAGTTCTTGGCACCGCGTGTGATGGTTCCATCACTGCCTCATCGGGTGAGGAAGATGAGGCTAGAACCAGGGAAGGGACCGACTCCACTTCCCCGGCTGGGGCAGCCTTATCCAAAGCTGGTGGAGACTCCTGAGTACCCTGAAGTGACCCCTTGTCTGAGGCAGTCAGGAGACCGTTGCCAACCATCTTTCTGATGCCGCAGACACAGAGTGCTGTACCTGGGACTCTGCAACGGTGGGAGACTGCCCCATGGGTTCCAAAACTGCCAGGCTCTGGGGCCATGTGCTTGTTGGCAGCCCCGGGGGAAAACCCATTGGCATTGCAGAGTGCGCCTGGCCCCTGTGACTTCCTCATGCTCAGAGCCCGAGGAAGAAGGGTCTTCCCTTGGTGATCAGGTCGGTGCCACTGCTTCTGTTTCCCCAACATACCAGATGATCCAGTGCTTTGCAACTGGGGAGTGGTATCGCAGCTCCATATCAGGGTGCCACGTGTCTGGCGATGGTGCTCGGGGGAAACTGGCAATGGTATTCTGGCGATGGACGCCTCAAGCTTGGGGATCGGTGCCGGGGCTCCGGTGACTGAGAGTGGGACCGCGGGAACTGGCACTGTGGCTTCAGGGACTGGTGCCGGGTTTCTGGGGACTGATAGTGTGCCTCAGGAGGCTGGCACTAAGTGTCTGGTGATTGTTGCCACGAGCCTGGGGACCAGTGCCAAAACTCCAGAGATCGGTGCTGAGGACTTGGGTGGGTCTCCGAAGACTGGTAGCACAGCTGCAGAGACCGCTGGCGTGATGTTGAGCGTTGCAGTGCAGGGGAGCAATGCCGCGACTATGGGGATTGCTGCAGTGCCCCTAGTGCAGGCTTTCCTCTAGAGAGGACTGTCATCCCAAGGTGTTGGCAGCACCAGCACTCTCAGCCTTATGTCCCACTCCTTCTTAGTGCGTGGCTTGAATCCTTTTCAGATTCTATACTTGTCATGCACGTTGGTCTCCCCCAGGCACTTCAAGCAGCTCTGGTGGGGATCGTTGATTGGCATGGGCTTCTTGCACCGCTCAAGCGGTTTGAAGTCCGGGGACATGGGGCAAGCCCTGTCCCTAAGCTAAGTTCCTTGCCAAAGCAGGAGGATGTTCCAGCACTGTCACTGGCAGTAAGAAGGAATTGAAAGGGCGGGGAGGGGGACAAGGGAAACTGGCAGTGTTCCTTATACTGGTGATACACGCAAAACTCCAGAGGGTGCTGGAGCTGGTCCTATGGATTCCACTGGGGGGAAAATTTCCAGCACCAGTGCATGTGGTGAGCACACACACCTGACATGGAATGGACCTGAGTAAGCACTCGAAGAACTACTGTACTCCTTATTGTACTTAGAAGTATACAGATAATATTACAGGCTCCATGTTACCACAGTGACTCATCACTCTGTCAGTGACAGAAAAGTAATGATGTCATGGCTAGCATGGTAGTCAGTACAGCTACAGTCTCATCATGCAGCAGCGACAAGTGATCTGCTACTTCTGTGAGAACGTAATTAGTAACATGCAGTTAAGTAGGTTTTGAAGTCAGTCATTTGTTTAGATTAACTGTAACACTCTTTTCACTTTCCAACAAGGCTTGAACAGAGTACCCTATTCAGAACAAAAAAGGAACTTCTTTCTTGACTCACCTGCCTTGACTGATATTGACATTATTGATTTTGTCAGCACTCATGGCAGTTTTGGTTAGTGTCTCAATCACATGATCACTTTGTAGTACAACATCTCCCTGAAAAAAGCCATAAAAGATCTTTGTAATCACTAATTCATAACAGATTTTATTTCAGTGTATAAGAACCAAGAATTAGCCCCATGGACCTGCAGGATAGTCTGTATTTGTATGAGCTTGACTTGCTGGAGAAGTCCAGGACATATATATATATATCATAATGTAAATCTCCCGATACACACTATGGACTCAAACACGTCTGAGGCTGTCAGTAGTAAGCCAAGATATAGAATCAATCCAAACTGCTGGAACATCCATCAAGAACCCATAGGCGCTGACTCTGTGGGTGCTGCATTAGTGGGTGCTCCGCACCCATTGGCAGCCAAGTTCCTCCCCCCCGACCCCAAGTGTCCTGTGTCCCCGCTCCTCCCCCTTCCAGTGCTGCCCCCCCGCCTAACAGCTGTTTGGCAGCGCTTAGGACTTTCCAGAAGAGAGGGGGAGGAGGCAGGGCAGGGCGGGGGACTTCGGGGAAGAGGGTGGAATTCGGGTAGGGCGAGGGTGATGCAGGGGTGGGGCACCCACGGGGCAGAGGGGAAGTCAGCGCCTATGCGGGAACCCATCTCTGTAGTACAGGACAATGACAAAAAACAAGAAAAAAAACCCCAACCCAATTAGAAAGAGGTGACAAATCAAGAGTAAGTTAGATTTAGGTACCATCCTGCATTCCATCTATTTATATCTTCTCTCTAGCTCTTCTGAATACTCCCTCTCTCCTCCCTGAAACTCAGGACCTGCAGCTGTTTCATACAGGTTGGGACGTTCAACACTTATGGATAGTGAGACAGTGAATGACACAGATGAGGTTCCCCTACCTTCTGTTTGTTATCCTCACAGCGCACATGGAGCACAAACAAACTGTCACTCAAGCTGCTGACTGAGATTCCTACAAAACAGAAACGCCATTTGACTCCAATATATTGTGACGCCTAGACAGTCTGAATACTAGATCCTTGTGAAGCCTGAACTGAGTACAAAGAACTCCATCAATTTTCCAAGCATTTTAGAAATTTTCCATGAGTGTGACAAATAAGTTGTACGGTGCTCCAATTGGAAGATAATGAAACAGCCCCTTATTGTTCTGTCCCTATCTCCCAATAAATCGCTCAGAAACCAAAATGTAAATTTACATTAAATATACACATATATTAATGGCATTGCTAAGTTTGAGAATATAAAACAACAGTCAGGAAATGCCTAAGTTATCCCCGAGAATGAGGACTTCACTGAGGACCATATGAGGACAAATGCCCCTGAGTATGTTACAAGAGAGCAGACCTGCCATCTTCTCCTTAAAATGTAAATGGAGATGAAGGGGAGACTGAACCTACAGTCTTCCCCCAAACACACCCTAATGGGCCCACCCAGGTAATTTGAAGTATGCAGAAATTCTACTGTACGTAGGTTTTTATACCGTTTTCATCACCATAGTATCTGAGCACCTTCCAGTTGTGCATTAACGTCTGTCATGTATGGGTCATTCTCTTCCATGTCCAGAACTGTGTGCGGTATATCATCTTGTTTTGAAAGGGTTTGGGTGTTTTTGGTTTTTAATATATACTGGGGGTTAGAAGTGTTTCAGATTAAAATCTAAAATGCAAACATTTTGCAGCCCGAGATTAGGACATTCAAATTAAAATAACCTAATTTTCACTGAAACAAACACATGGTCAGCCCTGCAATGATAAGGGCTTGTGGGACCCAAACCCCTGAATTAGTGTTGCCCTTGAAAACTTTTTTAAAATGTTGGCAACTATGTCTGCAATACAAGACTGTTAGGTCAGGACTGGAGCAATGCAGTAGTGAATTACTCAACGGGGTGAGAAAGAAGGAAAGGGGACTTGCAATAATGCTGCAGACTGCAGTGTCTGGGACTGTAGGAAGTTTTGGAACTAAGAGGGGGTAGGGGTGGGAGTAAGTAGGTCTGAAGAGATTTCACAGGCAAGGTAAAGCCAAGTAGTGACCACAGTACATTAGCCAAGAGCTGAATTGGGTACAATTATTTCTGAATAGCATTTGACTTTGTTAGCATTTTTCTAGCATATCCAAACCAGTAAACTTTTACACAAATGCCAACAATAATCTTTAAACGCCTGAGGCCTGGAAAACTAAACAATGTCCCAAAAAGCTGATGGTCTAACACTGTTCTGGCTGGTGTCTGGAGACTGTGAAACTCCCTTGTAGCAAGTGTATGTAGTTGATGAACTGTGGAATCATCCCAAAAATCGCACCTGTACAAAGAATATTTACAATGCGCCCTAGTAGGAGCTTAATTCTGGGAAATCCCAATTTCAGGATATCAAAGTGAAAAAGCTATTCTATATCTAACACTCTGCCTTCTTATGTACAGATCACTCAAACATCTGGAGTCTTCACGCCCACCTTTAATCATTAAGTGAGCAAAAATCGTGTGTCCTGCAGTTGCCTTACCTGTCAGATTGGCATAGTCAATTCGTTGTTTGATTTTGGCTTCTTCAACTATGAAGATGGCATTCTGGGTGAGAAGTAGCTGCCGCACTCTTGCCTTGTATCCTTTCCGGTCATACTTGACCACGGGAACTGCATACTGAAACAAGTGTTATGATTTCCAAAAGCAAAACCTGTTTAATTGGCAACTTCTTGTCATCCAACGTAGAAAGCACTGACTAGTGGTCAGTTTATGGCAGTCAGAGAGACAAAGGGGGTGGGGGGTGAGGTAATAGCTTTTATTGGACCAACTTCTGTTAGTGAGAGACAGAAATGCTTTTGAGCTCATACAGAGGTCGTCGTCTTCCGGTCTGGGATCTGATATCTTCCATTGTTATATATAATTCCAGTCCTGAAGAAGAGCTCTAAGCTCAAAAACTTGACTCTCACCAACAGAAGTTGGTCCAATAAAAGATATTACCTCACCCACCTTGCCTCTCTAATATCATGGGACCATTACGGCTATAACAACACTGCATACAGTTTATGGGGGTTGCAGACAAGCATTCTGCCTTATATTTTCAGGGCTGCCTATGTGATTTAAGATGGTCCTAAACCATACCTAAATTTCTCCACCAACTAGAAGATAATACCAGCCCGTTCATAGTGGTGTTGAAAGGCCAAATTTAACTCATGTCTATAATGCATTTTGGCCTATTCTAGCTCCTTTCACCTAAAGATCTCAGTGTATCATCCCCACCAGCAGGAAAACACCCTTTTCAATTCCAAATTCTACACCATAATCCAAATTTACACACACCTCAAAACTACAATTTTTGCAGTTGGAACATTAACACCTCAGTGCAGAGTTATCATCACTGATACCACCTAATCTAATGTAGAATTCTTCATACATCATGTCAGGAAATCCAGACACTTGGTAAAGAGTTCACTTCTACTGAATCATTGCAGAAGCTTCACAGTAACCACAGGACACACAGTCTCACCTTGATCGTTTCATTTCCTAAAACCTGAAGGACTTTAGGATTTATCTCTTCGGTGCCTAGCAGAGAAACCAAAGAGAAGGTCAGGAGTAACACTATGGCAGGAAGAGAAATGACGAGAAAAGAGAGAGAGAAAAAAAGTACAAGTATTCCCTGTTCAGGTTTCTGAATGCTACTCACCAAGTCGAGTGTTGATGAAGAGTCTGGGAACACTCTGAGGATAATTGTCTTTTTTACCCTTAAACATCTCACTTGCAACCACTTTCTGATCTAACTGCAACGAGAGAAAAAAACAAAACCCAGAAGTTTTCTGGATCTGTATAACAGAGTAAAATTATCTTTAAATATAGCTATCTCCAGAAGCACCGTAAACGAGAGAGTCTTAGATTTTAATGCCAAAAGGGACTCTTATGATCATGTAGTCTGACCTCCTGCATAATACAGGCCATACAATTGCAACAAGTACTGCTTGTAGTAAGCCCATAACTTCTGGTGGTGATGCAGCATATCTTTTAGAAAGACATCCACTCTTGATAAAAAGCCTTCAAGAGAAGGAGAATAGATATCCCTAAGTAAATTGTTCCAACGGTTAATTAATCTCAATGTTAAAAATATGTGCCTTATATCTAGTCAGAAATTATTTGGCTTCAGTTTATAGCCATTGGATCTTTTATGCCTTTGTCTGTTAGATTAAAAAATCCTCTGGTATTGGCAATTTTTCCCCATGCAGGTACAGTACTTATAGATGCTGATCAGGCCACCTCTTAACCTGCTCTTTGTTAAGTTAAACAGTTTGAGTAATTTGTGCTCTTTTTATGAAACCCTTTGTTCTCATCCTTTTTGAAGCATGGACACCAGAACGGAGCAGAGTATTCCAGTAATGATCTCGTTAATGCTGTATACAGTGATAACTGTAACTCCCTACTTCTGCTCAATATTCCCCTGCTTATATCTCTAAGGATAGCATTTCTTCTCTTACCCACCACACCACATGTAAGCTTATGTTCAGGCGGTTATGCACCATGACACCTGAGTCTCTTTCAGAGGCACAGTCCCCAGTCATATAAACATGACCCACATTTTTAGTTCTTAGATGCATGACCTTGCAAATGAACAGCTTTTGCCATGTAAGGACAAATAGAACATTATAAATGGTATTATTTGTATAGCACCCAACAGGTATGTGTACACTGCAATAAAAATCTGCAGCATGGCCGTGGCTGGCCCGGGTTAGCTGACTCGGGCAAGTGGGGCTCAGACTGCAGAGCTAAAAGTTGCACCATAGCCATTCGGGCTGGGGTTGGAGCCTGGGCTCGGAAACCCCGTGAGGGGGAAGGGTCTCTGAGCTTAGGCTCAGGCCCAAGCCTGAATGTCGACACTGCAATTTTTAGCCTTGCAGCCCAAACCAACTGGCCCAGGCTCTGAGACTCAGTAGTACATGTTTTTTATTGCAGTGTGTGTATACCTAAAGTATGCTAAATACTTTATAGATGAAAAAGATGAAAGTGTCAGTCCTGAGGGATAGCCATTGCTAACTAGTTGGCAAAAACCAGCATTCAGTTCAGCTTGCCAAGGCTCAAGTGGGAGGTCTAGCATAGAACAAGGAACCAAACAGCCATGCAGAGACTTTTAAATGATGTGGCAATAATTTAATGCAGGCCACAGCATTGTCAATAACCTAAATTTTCCTGATGCAGCATTTTTGCTGCAAATTATTTAAAGGACTAACTATAAAAAACATTGTAGATAAACCATGTTGCCCAACTCTCATAGTTCAAAAGCACATCTATAAGTAGAGCCCTACCACATTCACGGTCCATTTTGGTCAATTTCACGGTCATAAATTTAATGATTTCAGCTATTTAAATATGAAATTTCACAGTATTGTAACTATAGGGGTCCTGACCCAAAAAGTAACTGAGAGGGGTCACAAGGTTATTGGCGAGGGCGTGGGGGGGATGTTGTGGTACTACTACCCTTACTTCTACACTGCTGTTGGTGGGGGCGCTGCCTTCAGAGCTGGGCAGCTGGAGAGCGGCGGCTGCTGGCCTGGAGCCCAGCTCTGAAGGCAGCGCCACCAACAGCAGCAGCGCAGAAGGAAGGGTGGGACAGTATGGCATGGTACTGCCACCCTTCCTTCTGCACTGCTGCTGGCAGAGGCACTGCTTTCAGAGCTGGCACCTGGCCAACAGCCACCACTCTCTGGCCACCCAGCTCTGAAGGCAGTGCAAAAGTAAGGGTGGCAATACTGCAACCCCCCCTCACCCCTCAAAAATAACCTTGTGACACCTTCCCCGTCCTGCAACTCCCTTTTGGGTCAGGACCCCCAGTTTGAGAAACACTGGTTTCCCCCGTGAAATCTGTATAGTATAGGGTAAAGGCCCACAAAAGACCAGATTTCATCGTCTATGACGCGTTTTTCATGGCCATGAATTTGGCAGGGCCCTATCTATAAGTCTCCAAGACAAAGGTGCCTTCTTTTTTATTTTTTTAAGCAAGCTACTGAGAACAGTATTTTGAAGATCTGGGTAACTGCCTGTGCAAACTGGCACAGCCCATCTACAATAACCAGTCATTCCCTGCACAATTCGTTATTCAGACGTTTTCAGAGATTTGTAGCAGGCAATTTTAGTCCCAGTCTCCTCCTCTAGGAAAGTCATTTGCCTACCTGTAGCGTTTTCCTATGTGTGCTTAGTGTTTTAAGGGCCTTTGTAAGGTACGTAACTACAGTTATGTAAATAAACAACTGTATTTAAATTAGAATAGAACAGATATTTAGGAGATATTCTAGCAATGTCTTGCATGTTTAATATATTTCTCATTGTCTGCTTTCGCAGCGCTATTGCATGTAGCAAACGGAATCTCATTGGTGTTTTATTCTTCTCAATGACTCAAATATATCAATATGAATTTACACAGATCTTTTCATGTAATCTGAAGTGCTGCTGGACTGGAATATTACTCACTCACACAGCTCATCTGCGTAGCTTTAGGAGTATTGTGGAAAGGGAAAATGACTAGCCTTGCTATTCTGTCTCTCTTGTAGGATTATCACTCCTGACTCTGTGTGTGAGAGAGTGCGTGAGTGTGTGTGAGTGAGAGAAGATACAATGCTACCTGTATTACACACATACAAACATTTAGAAGAGCCATTCCTCTTATTCTATCCCTACAGCTTCATCCATTTTCTCAAATCCATTCAAAATGCTTCTATCATCTTCCTAGCTAATTGTTTTGACTATATTACACCCACCTCATCCTCTGGTCCCTTGTGCTTCCCTCCCCGTGATGCTGGGGGACACTTGAAGATATTATGAATATTAATATTGTAAAATTGCAATGAGTTGTTCCAGATATGCCATGTAAGATATCTGCAAAAATATTATAATTTGCCAGATATGATAATCATTTGTGTGTTTATATCACCTTTGTATTATGAGTTATAGATATGTATGTCAGGTTTCAGAGTAGCAGCCGTGTTAGTCTGTATCCGCAAAAAGAAAAGGGAGGACTTGTGGCACCTTAGAGACTAACAAATTTATTTGAGCATAAGCTTTCGTGAGCTACAGCTCACTTCATCTGATGCAACAGCCGATGAAGTGAGCTGTAGCTCACGAAAGCTTATGCTCAAATAAATTTGTTATTCTCTAAGGTGCCACAAGTCCTCCCTTTTCTTTTTGCAGATATGTGTATATATATGTCTGTATTCCAAACCTGTGCTATGCTTCTGGGTGACACCCCCCAGACAGTTTAGCATCAGCACTGCCTAGCCTGCTTGATGGCCCATTAAGGACCATTAGCTATACAACTGACCCATTGAGAGAAGGCAGTTACATGTTATAACTCAGCAAGGCATGCAGGGGCATGCCTATGGACAGAACTCTAAGGCTTTGAAGCCATGTGCTGGGCAGCTTGTGTTTGAAACAAAGGAAGCACAGACCACATGGCAAAAGACTGTAAAAGGTAGCTGAATCTTCTCCATTTTGTCTTCAATCCTGCTTCTTACATCTGGAGGAACTTTGCTACAAACTGAAGCTCTGAACAAAGGACTGAATGACCCATCTAAGCTGTAGATGTGATCCAGGGGGACTTTCAAGCTGGCAAACTCACCAATACTGCTAGGAACTTGATACATGGACTTTAAAGTATGTATGTAACTGCTTTACCATTTAACATCTTTCTTGTTCTTTCCTTTTTCTTTATAATAAACCTTTAGTTTTGGACACTGAAGGATTGGCTGGAAGCGTAGTGTTTTGGGTAAGATCCAAACCTATACTGACCTGGTAATGTGGCTGACCCTTTGGGGTCAGAAGAACATTTTTGTATATGTGAGCAGAGTTTAAAATAACTTCTCACTGTACTGCTCCTACGTGCTGACTGGGAGCCAGAGAACTGGAACGCAACCAATGGAGCTGTGTGATTTTTTTTTTTTGGCTTCTTGATAACCAGTGTTGGGGATCAGAAGCACAGTTTGTGACTGGTTCGGGAGTTTAACTTCAGTGTTACCCACCAGTCTTGGGAGTATCTGCTCTCCGTTCTGCAACCTCCCCTGGCACCCCAGGTCACAGTTGGTTTATCACTGGTCTTTAGCTTTAAGGTCCTCGACAGCCTAGCTCACCTCAATTATCAATCCTTATGCATTATTGAGCCATTGACTCCCACCTCTCGTCTGCTGGTGATGCCAGCTTTTATCATCCTTTATCCCAATTTTCCTTTTTCAGTTTTTGAGATCTACTCTTGAAGGCCCATATGGTTCTCCCTGAATGAGGAAAAAACTGAGTCAATTTTTACTGAGAGTGCCCTCAGTGCAGACGAAACCAGGATGCCACGGCTGGCAGATGGGACAGGGGATGAACTTCTCTTTCCATAGTCTGCTTTGTCTGTTAAGTCAGAATCTTCCTGGTAAGGGTTGGTTCCATCAGTAAGGGAAACTGCAGGTCTGGGAGGACCAAAATATCCTCTGGTGAGATACATGTCTCTACCCTTCTTGAAGGACATGGAGTCTTGTCTCCCCATATTTCTGGAACTGGTGTGGGAAGGGTTTTAGTGATCCGTGGTTCCTTGTGGGACTGAGGTGGTACCGATGATGCACTGGACTTCCACCAAATAGTCGTTAACCAATACGAACAGTTCCAGTGCTTCGGGTCCCCGTGTTTACTTGTGGTTGGTACCAGAGCTGGTGCCATTGTTAATGCCAAGGCTGGTATCTAGGCAATCTTAGTTTTATGAGCCTTCTGGCCAGGGCCATGAGGCTCAGGGACTAAGTCTTTTAAGACCTGGTCAGACAACATGGTGCTAGGATGTGTGCTCCTGGATGTCTGGCAGGATGTCTCATTGCACACTCCATAACATGTTTCTTAAACCAATGAAGTGAGCTGTAGCTCACGAAAGCTTATGCTCAAATAAATTTGTTAGTCTCTAAGGTGCCACAAGTCCTCCCTTTTCTTTTTGCGGATACAGACTCACACAGCTGCTACTCTGAAACCTTTCTTAAACCAGAGTTCCCACACTTGCTGAGTTTGGTTGGATAAGGAGCGGCAAATACTACAGTTTGTAGAGATGTGGCATTCTCCTAGGCAGTGAAGACACTATTGGTACTTGTCATATGAAGAGATAACTGGCTCTGTGGATGAGGGGAAAGCATGGACATGTTACTCCTTGACTTTAGCAAAGCTTTTGACACGGTCTCCCACAGTATTCTTGCCAGCAAGTTAAAGAAGTATGGACTGGATGAATGGACTGTAATGTGGATAGAAAGTTGACTAGATCATCGGACTCAACAGATAGTGATCAATGGCTCCATGTCTAGTTGGCAGCCGGTATCAAGTGGAGTGCCCCAAGGGTTGGTCCTGGGGCCGGTTTTGTTCAATATCTTCATTAACAATCTGGAGGATGGCGTGGACTGCACCCTCAGCAAGTTTGCAGATGACACTAAACTGGGAGGAGTGGTAGATACGCTGGAGGGTAGAGATAGGATACAGAGGGACCCAGACAAATTAGAGAATTGGGCCAAAAGGAATCTGAGGTGGTTCAACAAGGACACGTGCAGAGTCGTGCACTTAGGATGGAAGAATCACATGCACTGCTACAGACTAGGGACCAAGCGGCTAGGTAGCAGTTCTGCAGAAAAGGACCTAGGGGTTACAACAGACGAGAAGCTGGATATGAGTCAACAGTGTGCCCTTGTTGCCAGGGCTTTGGAGCGGAGCCTGGAGCTGGAGCAGCTCCGGGCCAGTGGAGCTGGAGCGGAGCCGGAGCACAGCTCCAAAACCGTGCTTGTTGCCAAGAAGGCTAATGGCATTTTTGGCTGTATAAGTAGGAGCATTGCCAGCAGATCGAGGGACATGATCATTCCCCTCTATTCGGCACTGGTGAGGCCTCATCTGGAGTACTGTGTCCAGTTTTGGGCCCCACACTACAAGAAGGATGTGGAAAAATTGGGAAGGGTCCAGCGAAGTGCAACAAAAAATTATTAGGGGGCTGGAACACATGGCTTATGAGGAGAGGCTGAGGGAACTGGGATTATTTATTTGCAGAAGAGAAGAATGAGGGGGGATTTGATAGCTGCTTTCAATTACCTGAAACGGGGTTCCAAAGAGAATGGATCTAGACTGTTGTCAGTGGTACCAGATGACAGAACGAGGGATTGGTCCTGCTTTGAGCAGGGGTTTGGACTAGATGACCTCCTGAGGTCCCTTCCAACCCTGATATTCTATGAGTAATGGTCTCAAGTTGCAGTGGGGGAGGTTTATGTTGGATATTAGGAAAAACTTTTTCACTAGGAGGGTGGTGAAGCACTGTAATGGGTTACCTAGGGAGGTGGTGGAATCTCCTTCCTTAGAGGTTTTTAAGGCCAGGCTTGACAAAGCCCTGCCTGGGATGATTTAGTTAGGGATTGGTCCTACTTTGAGCAGGGGGTTGGACTAGATGACTTCCTGAAGTCCCTTCCAACCCTGATATTCTATGATTCTATGATTGACTGAAGAGGAGCGAGGGCAGAAGAGAGAGATTTTAAAGCCTTGTAACCTGGGCATAATCCAAATCCCATACTGAGGAGGCAGGGGAGGCTCCCTGGGGTGGGGAAGGTATTAACTATGTACATTAAGTAAACTAACACTAAAACACATTTTTAACACTGTATTTACAGTTTGAAAACCAAGGATCAGCTCTGGACACAAGAGTTCTTACTCAAATCATGTGGTGGTAAGAAGGAACTGGAGAGGCAGCTGGGTGGCATCACCCCTTATTCCCTTGACGCAGAGCATGAAGAAAGCAACGGTGAAGGTGTGGAGCAATGGATACTGCTGGCAAGAATCCTATATCAGATTTGTAGAGCACATGCATATCCCACAGTGGAATACACACAGGGACCAGCACTTGAAATGAAACTAAATGTTTATGTACACAAGTCCAAAGTCAGGAAATGCAAATGCTAAGGTACTAACAGCAGTGGTAATTCAGTTGTATTGCACATATTTAATATTTTCTATGCTTTCTTTGGTTTATATATGGCTATTCCTAATTGACCTGATTTACCATACCTCAAACTGCTCCTCAAAACAAACTTCTTCCATGAAAGCCTATACTTCCTAATGAAAGACTATCTCAAAATACACATGCACAAGGGCAACCTTAATTCTGACATTTCCTAAATTTTGCATGCTTCACTTTGCAACCTTAATGTTCTTTTGATGTAGTTTTTGAGAATTGATTTCCCAATTGTTTTTAAAAGCAAACTGAAAACCCCACCAGAAATTACATGGAACCATATTAACCTCCAGCTTGATCAGCAGCAGGGTTTGGGACCTTTAGATTCATAGCACAAAACTCTACCACTTGAGCTGATGGACTAACTAGTAGCAGTAGTAGGCTGTTATCCTCTCGGTGGACTAGCCACTAAAAGATGATGAGACAGTTGTGAAACTGAGCATTTGATGACAGCTGAGGATTGTAGAGAGACTCAAGACTATTGGGCTCAAATGCAGGTTCTGAAAGGGAGTGTTCTCCAGTAGTTGTAGACCCTTCTTCGTCCCGAGATGCCCTCTTTCCCTGCTGCATCTAGCTACCCACTTGGGACTCCTGCCTTCTCCTCCATCTGGTCTTATCTGCCTCCCCCATCCAACCACTCTCCAATGCCTCATCTCCTTTCCCCTCTATCAATCCCCAACCCCCTGCTTCACCTATAATAAAATGTTAATTGAGGAAAAACTCCTAGGCCCAGATCTGCAAATGTGTTTAGGCACCTAAAAACCAGATTGGGCTCCAAAATACCTGGTTTAGGCACCTATATCCCAGTTTTAGCTCCAATGCAATCCATAAAAAACTACCACCAAACCATGTAGGTGCCTAAACTCACTCAGCACCTAATTTTTCAGAGTAAATGTTCCCTAGATACCTATGTTTCTGCCTCTGGGATGTGCACTGCTGCCTCCCTCTAAGAACCCAGACACCTAAGCCCCAGAGTGATTCATAAACTGGGGAAAGATAAGCGTTTGGCTCCCTAAGTCACTTGTGAGGCCCAATCTTGTAGGTGTGCTCACAGACGGCTTACCAGATCAGGTCCCATTCAAAAATCTGGCTGCCGGGGAAGGAGGCGGTGGCAGAGGAGGCTGCAGCAGCACCCACCTTATAACATCTAGCCCAGTGGTTAGTAAATAGAGCTATTCCCTCCTTCTTTGTCCCAGTGACTGTAGTCCAGTGGCTAGGGCATGCACCGATGGGCAGGGGGGAACGACCCAGGATCTAGTTCTGCTGCTCCAATCACTTGTTCATCACTTAACAACAGTGAAACAGCTTCAACAGAAGAGGCTGAAGAAGCCTCACCTCAGAATATCCCATAGTTCAGTGGTTAGAGCACCCTCCTGAGAGCCTGGAGACCCTTGTTCAAATCCCTTCTTTCCCTCTGGCAGGAAGGAGGGACTTGAGCCTGGGTCTCCCATATTTCAAGCAAATCCGCTAGGCACTGGGCTAAAAGTTATACGGTGGGCACCACCACTCCTCCCCACTTCCCCCTTTTCTGTGAAGCAAAGCAGGTGCCTAACTCATTCCCACAAGACACTTTAGGCCACCTGACTCCAGGCAGTTCATGGATCACTGATCACTAAGCAGAAATAGGTATCTAACTCTGTGAGTCGGGTGGGGCTTAGGACTCCTTGCCACCCCCCAGTTTGTATTGCCCATTGGCTAGTTTACGTGGCTCCCCACTTAGTGTGGTAGATCACATTCTAAGGCACCCATCTCTCCCCATTCACTATATAGGGAGCCTAGGTTTCTAACTTGGCTTTGTGGATCACAATGCTGTTCTTGTGATTTTCTGGGCATCTAAGTGCCTGTGTGGATCCCATCTCTTGTTCCTAGCAATAGTTGAGAGATCTGGTAAGTAACGTAAATGTCCTGCACCTGCTGTTTCCATTCTGGGCTGATTCTCTTGCAGTAGCTCCACACCATGTTTTGCATACACAGCTGTCTCAAGAGCTGAGATACCTGAAGAAATAAGATGGTATGTGAAGATGGCTTTAAGTTGAACAAAGGCAAAACAATTCAAACAGAATATAAGGAGAGAACAGAGAAGAGATATGAATGCAGGAAATGCAAGCCTGAATCTGAACAACTCATCTTCAACACTGTATGTTATTGCAGAAATATTTTTAAAATTAAATAGCAACAAGTAATCTATTGTCCTGTGCTGAGACAGTTTGTCCTGCATTGTTCTCCAACCAGACTGTTTTGGCTCGGGGTTGGGAATTTTCCTCTTCACATCCTCCAGCCTATTTTGGAGGTACCTTTGAGCCAAACAAGGGACACCCAAAGATCTTAAGGACCCAAGAAGATCCACTCCCAGGAACAATTTTTTTGGAAAATGTCATAAAAATGGGGCCTTTAGATAAGATTTTATGGGATTATTTTGCAGATCAGTGATCTTTCAGGTGGAGAAAGCATGTATCCAGGGCACTGTCACCTTTCTGGGTTAGAGGCCACTCTTCAAAGCATAAAATAATGTACTGGACAGGAAAACAAAGTTTAATTATTTTCTTTATGGGTAATCAAATACCATTCCATTGCTTTTCACCCCAGTTTAACCATTCAGGCAGAAGCCATTTAACTCAGAACAAAATGGGTTCAATTTTCAAAAGTGCCCACAGAAGTCCCTGGGGTGCTTTTGAAAATTTTATTCTGAGCTAAATGATATCTTTCCAACACTTAAAATACTAAGTCACTTAGGCATTTCTGAAAATCTTACCCAATGTGCTAAAGTGCAGTTCTACTTTGAAAAGTTGCTTTTTAACAACGTCAGAATTGGATTCCATTTTTAGTGTCGCTTACTGATCTCAGTAATAATTATATGTAAAATAAATTAAATAATCAACAGTCATTTTTGTAATTTCACAAAGATGCTCAGTACACATGTTAACTTATGTTTTGGTTATTTTTGCTGCCAGTTCTACTAATTCAGTGTAGAGTGAGAGGCAAACATAGTTCTTTCTTTCTCACACATCACCACTACTAATGAAGGTTCTACAGGTCTCACCGCTCTCTCAATGACATCTGTGTGACCCAGGGCCTTCAATAACTGAAACTACAGTGCAGGACTCTGTCTACGCAGAGCAGTAAACTCCTTCTCTTTTTCTTCTGCGTACCTCGTAGAGTGATGGAGGGGGAGTTGGCCACGATTTGTCCAAAACATTCTTTGGTAAATTGCGTTTGAGGTTCATCAAGAAGGAGTAGCGAATATAATCTAGGAAGTATTCATTCTCTGAGCAGCGAGGGTAGTTCCGGTAAATAAAACCTTTAATAAACCTGAATGGGCAGAAGAAGGAAGATCAGTAACCATCATGGATGGGTTTGATATAGATGATTAGGCTAAAGAATCTAAGTGTCTTCCACTCTAATAATCTATGAGTCTACAATGAACCTGTTTAACACCAAGACTTCCTATGCCCCCATTACTGAAGGCAACTGGCTATAAACAAGAAACTTAGCATCGTGGGGGGAAAAACAAATTAATCGGAAACTGTCACACAAACAGAAGACACACTTTGCAAAGCAAGGGGAACTGAACAGGGATCTGCAAAGAACTGAGAACATGTGCTTTATCAGTGACTCCCGGGGCAGATACGGTTAAGAGCGGATAGTACAGGGAAACTGTCCATAGGGATAGAGGATTCAACACATATATAAAAAGTGCAGGGGTAATGTTTCAGTCCCCCTGTTGCACTGGAGCCCAGTTTTAGAAGTTTGTATCCGAGATCTGTAATCAGTGCCATCCTATAGGAAAAACTGCTTGTTTTCAGCCACCAGACTCATGTTTCACATCGTAGTCTCAAGTGTATGAAAATAACTACAGATTCACCAACTTCTCTATTCCACTCATGAACCAGAATCCTTGTGTTATTGAAAACAGGCAAATTCCAACATTTCTTGGGCTTTGTTCAACAGATGTATTTTTTTTTTAAAAAAAGTCACAGAAACTACACTGAAAAGACAGTTTATCCCCATCTGTTCATTGTTAGAAACTAGGTTTTGAGAATCTCTCTACACATTTAAAAAAAAAAAAAAAATTGTTGCAGATTGTAAACACACCGTCTAATTGTCTCCACTGCCCACTTTTTCTTGGAGGCTTTTCGGCGCCCCTGGGTTCCACGCCACCATGACTGGATAGTTATTGCTGAAGACAATAAAAACAAAAAGGTATTGCACATTGGACAGAACTCCTTAATTCCATATAATCCAAAACATTCCCCTCCACTCTATGCTTTCTGGCTTTTTATTCTTGCATCTCAAACTGAGATCAACTTCTGTTCCCCTTTCCACCCACCCCCTTGCTAAGAATAGAATAGGAGCTTCCAACTATACAGGTAATTAGCCATAAGCTTATTCACCTTCGCATGCCCTCACATACCTGAATGTTTCATGTGCAGGAATTTCTGTCGCCAATAGAAGCCTCTCCATGTGGCCTGGATTTTTGTAGCTGAAATTGGAAAAGAAAAAAGAGCTATCAATTAGAAATAGTGGCCAAGGTTGGGATTCTGATAGAGAACAGGTCAATTCAAAAAACAAGGCACGCTGATAGTTGTCTGCTAAACCAGCTGGTTAAATGTGTCTGACTTACCCAGACTCTGCTTCCGTATCTCCAAAGCATCTTCTGTTGCAAACAAAGTCTTGGGAAAACGAATAAAAATCTTTGTTCTGGAAATGGAAATGCATGATTATGTATAAGAGGCCAGAGGGACCTACTTCCTGCCCTCACCATCCCCTTGCGGCTTCTGCTCTCCCCCTCACCGTCTAGACACAGGGACCATATTTAAACACAGACTCCCTATGACTCACAACCCCAAATCAGGGAAGAAAGAAATAACTGACCGGCCCATCTTATACTCTTCCTGTTTGTAACCTAGATGTTTCACAAGCACAGCCACTCCATCATGGGGACGCCCTTCCCACGTGGGCCATGTTTCTGAACACAGTGATTTGTATCTGGAAATAGACAAGTGAGAGACTTCAGAATGAGAAGTAAAATGGAGCACTTCTGCAGGGTACAAAGGGGGAGCCACAGTGCCTCTCCCTCAAACAGAGATCCATTCTGGTAACCAAGACCTTTTAGTTAACCAGATTACATGTTGTTTGCTGTATAGAAACTTCCTGTTCTGAACACATTAGTGCAGAGATGGTGAGGGAGAACAGATTTGAGACAATTATTGTAAATCCCACCTCTGCAGGAAGATTTCATATTTCCGGCGATAAGCAAAACCAGCTCTGCGCACTCTCAGGTTCTCCATCAGGCCTAAGTACTTCACTTGATGTCGGATTAGAACTTCATCAAACCGACCTAGAAATCACACAAATGGTAGAAAATCATCACATTACAGCTGTCCTTCAATCTGGAAAAGGAACTGTTCTGGTATCAGCTCTTTGTAATAACTCTGCCAATTAACCAACTACATCAGGGGTGGCCAACCTGAGCCTGAGAAGGAGCCAGAATTTACCATTGTACATTGCCAAAGAGCCATAGTAATACGTTAGCAACCCCCCCATCCCCGCCCACACCTCCCCTCACCGGCAGCTGCGCCGATCAGCACCTCCCCCTCCCTCCCCACACCTCCTGATCAGCTGTTTCGTGGCATGGAGGAGGCTGGGGGGGGCGGGGGGGGCGGGGAGGGGAGTGAGGGCATGGCAGGCTCAGGGGAGGGAGTGGGAAGGGGTGGAGTGGGGGCAGGGCCTGTGGCAGAGCCAGGGATTGAGAAGTGAGCACCCCCCAGCACACTGGAAAGTTACCGCCGGTAGCTCCAGCCCTGGAGTCGGTGCCTGTACAGGGAGCAGCATATTAACTTCTGAAGAGCCGCATGTGGCTCCAGAGCCACAGGCTGGCCACCCCTGAACTATATAATAACTAAATTTTGCCATCAGGAACTCAGCCAAGGTGTCAATTAAGTGAACATTCCATTTGCCATGTGAAAGTCAGCCTTCTTCACCCATAGAGTACTAAGAAGCTCTCCTTCATATATAACAGCCAAATCCAAGGCTGGCCAGCTCAATATCAGTTGCGTAGTGTCCTTCTTAAGAACTCCAGGGACCAGGAGGAGTCTTGAAGGCTGGTTATGTAGGATTGCCAGGTTTCCGGTTTTCGAAAAGGGACCCTGGTGACTCTGGTCAGCACCGCTGACTGGGCCTTTAAAAGTCCAGTTGGTGGCGCAACAGGGTTAAGGCAGGCTCCCTGCCTGCCAAGGCTCTGCACAGCTCCCAGAAGCAGCAGCATGTCCCCGCTCCGGCCCCTAGGGGTAGGGGCATGCAGGGGGGCTCCACATGCCCCAAGCACCAGTTCCGCAGTTCCCATTGGCCGGGAACTGCGGCCAATGAGAGCTGCAGGAGCAGCGCCTGCCGATGGGGCAGCATGCAGAGCCAACTGGCCGCACCTCCACGTAATAGCCGGAGGGGAGACATGATGATGCTTCCGGGAGCTGCCTGAGGTAAGTGCCTCCCATAGCCTGCAATCCCCGCCATGCCTCAACCCCCTACCCCAGCCATGATCCCCCTCCTGCCCTCCAAACTCTTTGGTCCCAGCCCGGAGCACCCTCCTACACCCCAAACCCCTCATCTCCAGCCCCACCCGAGAGCCCGCACCCCATCCCCTTGCCCCAGTGCCTGATCCTGCTCCTACACTCCAAACCCCTCATCCCCAGCCCCACCTCAGAGCCCGCACCCCATCCCCTTGCCCCAGTGCCCTGATCCCCCTCCTGCACTCTGAACCCCTCAGCCCCAGCCTGGACCCCCTCCCAGACCCCAAATCCCTCACCCCCAGCCCCACACCAGAGCCCTCATCCCCCCACATCACAATGTTCTGTCCCAGCCCGCAGCCCCCTCCTGCATCCTGAACCTCTCATTTCTGGCCCCACCCTGGAACCTGCACCCCAGAGCCCATACTCCCTGCCTCAGCCCAGAGCCCCTCCCACACCCCAACCCCCTGAGCCAGCCCAGTGAAAATGAGCAAGTGAGGGAGGGGGGATGGAGTGAGTGAGGGCGGGACCTCATTGGAGGGGATTGGCAGGGTGCGGGGCAAGGGTATTCGGTTTTGTGCAAGTAGAAAGTTGGCAACCCTATGGGTTATGTTGAGTCTTACTATGGGTTGTTCAGTAAAATTGTTGAAAAAAAGCACAAAACAAACAGATTCAAAAAATTTAAACAGAATTTGCTGGAGCTAAAAGAGCTGCTAAATCAGTGGTCTCAAGGTTTCTCGTAAGATTACAGATTTGTTACAGCAACACACCCACACCTTTCTATGGGGACAAACATATCCAGGTATGAACCACGTGGAAATGTGACGATGGACAAGGCTTCGATTTCTTTGAACCATTAAGCAGGTAACCATGATTTAAATCTTTGATTTTAATAATGTTTTGTATTTGTACTTTTTAGCTATTTTCCTAAGGAAAGGGTGATTCTCATTAGTTGGTAACCATTAAAAAATGTTATTTTCAACTAACATTAATTTTGGTGCTTCTTTTTGCTAGCCAGGAGGATACAATATATCTATACACAGTTACAAAGCTTAACTTACATTTATTTACATTTTTAATCTCTACATTTTTTTCATTATGTTAGGAAATAATTCATTTACCATTTTCTATTTATTAAATGATTAACCTTTTACCTAAAAGAAAAGGAGTACTTGTGGCACCTTAGAGACTAACCAATTTATTTGAGCATAAGCTTTCGTGAGCTACAGCTCACTTCATTGGACAGTATGCATCCGATGAAGTGAGCTGTAGCTCACGAAAGCTTATGCTCAAATAAATTGGTTAGTCTCTAAGATGCCACAAGTACGCCTTTTCTTTTTGCAAATACAGACTAACACGGCTGTTACTCTGAAACCTAACCTTTTACCTGTGATTTGTGTCAAGCTCAGTTTGAATAGCAATTCAAATTCAATGGAAAAATGCACAAAAAACAGCATTTTAATTTTTTTAACAAAATAAAATTACCTTTGTATGAACTGATTGTTTCTGGTCACCATGTCCTTCAAGATGTTAGAACCAGATGATCTCATTCTCTTCCACCTAGTTTTATTCATAGATTGGAAGAGGAAAACATGCTTTCCTGCTTTTTCAACTCCGAATCGGTTTCTTAATTTTTAATCAACTAGTCATTGAACTGAACTAGCTGAATAAACTGAATGAAGAAAATATTTTCTCTTCACCTTCAGAAGAGGCTACTGCTGTCCAAAGTTGGTTTAGTACTTCAACAAGAGGAGGTTACTCACCCTGTGCAGTAACTGACGTTCTTCGAGATGAGTGTCCCTGTGGGTGCTCCACGTCAGGTCAAGGTGCGTCCCAGCGCCTTCGATTGGAGATTTCTCCAGCACTATCCCTATGGGCTGCACATGCACTGTGCCTGCCTCTCGAGCTGTCAGCGTTTGAATAGCGCGTGCACAGCCTGTGCTCCTCAGTTCCTTCTCTACAACGGAGTGCATTACGAATTCCGAAGTAGAGGGGAGGAGGGCAGGTAGTGGAGCACCAATAGGGACACGCATTATGAAGAACGTCAGTTACTGCTCAGAGTAAGTAACCTCCTCTTCGAGAGAGAGATGTCCCTGTGGGTGCTCCACTTCAAGTGACTGAAAAGCAGTATCCCTTAGGATGGCTGGGATTTCGGATGAGGCAAGAAGGCTGACGACACGACAGCTCTACCCAAGCTGGTGTCGGACGCTGCAGTGTGGATGAGAGCGTAGCGATTAGTGAAGGTAAGGTTCGATGCCCAGGTAGCTGACTTGCATATGTCAGACAGTGCGACACTACAGAGAAAGGCCATGGAGGTGGAGACAGCGCTGGAAGAGTGATCTAATTGACGTAGGAGGTTGTATTTGCCTGAGTTGGTAACAAAGGCGTATGTAGTCAGCAATCCTTTTGGAAAGTCTCTGTGTAGAGAGAGCATTTCCCTGTGAACGCTGAGTAGAAGAGACAAAAAGTCTGGGGGGGTTTTCTAAACGGTTTTGTTCTATCCAGGTAAAAGGATAATGCTCTGCGAACATCAAGAGTGTGCACTGTTGTTTCAAAGGCGTTAGCGTGAGGTTTGGGGGGAAATGTTGGGAGGTATATAGGTTCACTGAGGTGAAAGGAAGAGTGTATCTTAGGTAATAACTTTGGATTCGTGCGGAGTGTGACCTTATCGCGAAAGAATGTGATATACGGAGGATCCGCCATAAGTGCCCCCATTTCTCCTACTCATCTGGCAGACGTGATTGCTATGAGGAAGGTGGTCTTCATGGAGAGGTGGAGAAGGGAGGAGGTAGCCATTGGTTCAAAGGGTTTATCCATCAGGGCTTTCAGGACTAGGTGTAAATCCCAAGGTGCAACAGGCGGTTTCACATCTGGGTATAATGTCTGGATACCCTTCAGGAACCTTTTGGTGATTGGATGGGCAAAGACCGTAACGTTGGCAATCTTATGATGTAAGGCAGTGATTGCTGCAAGGTGGACCTTGAGTGAGCTCGTAGAGGGGACAGATGTTTTAAGGTGTAACAGGAAATCCAGTATCAGTGGGAGTAAAGCAGAAACTGGAGAGGTCTGTTTGTCAGCAAACCAAGATGTGAACCGTTTCCATTTATGCAGGTAGGTCGTGCGCGTTGTGTGTGTTCTGCTGTGTAGCAAGACAGTGCACGCTTGGTCCGAAAATGTTAACTCCGCATTAGAGAACCATTGATCAGCCAGGCCCTCAGGTGGAGACACTGTACGTCAGGGTGAAATAGTTGTCTCTGGCATTGGGATAGGAGGTTGCTGAGTGGGGGAAGGGGAATGGGTAGCTTGACCAACATGCGCACGAGGAAAGGGTACCACGGTTGTCTGGGCCATGCTGGGGCTATGAGAATGATGTTGGCTCTGTCTGTTCGTATCTTCTGAATTGCTCTGTGCAATAGAGGCATTGGTGGGAACACATACATGAGAGTTTCGGTCCATGGGAGCATAAAGGCATCTCCCAGTGAGAGTGTTTCCCCCGGCCTGCTCTGGGGCAGAATGTTGGGCATTTTTTGTTTGTTGCTGTGGCAAATAGATCCAGCTGGGGATAACCCCAGGTCTGGAAAATGTTGGAAAGAATGGTGTCGTTGAGTTTCCACTTGTGCTGTACGGAGAACGATCAGCTGAGCTAGTCTGCGGTGGTATTCTGGGAACCTGGCAGGTATGAGGCGGAGATATGGATCTTGTGTTGAAGACACCAGTTCCAAAGTTTTACTGCCTCTGTGCAGAGGGAGTGTGATCGGGCTCCCCCGTCTGTTGACACAAAACATGTGATGTTGTCGGTCGTAATTTGAATTTGATGGTTTTGGATGATGGGAAGGAAATGGAGGCAGGCATTGCGTACGGCCCAGAGCTCTAGCAAATTTATGTGAAGCTTGGTTTCCGAAGCACCCCAGAGGCCCTGAGTGGTGAGGTGGCCTATGTGTGCTCCCTATCCTGTGAGGGATGCATCTGTGGTGATGGTAATGGAAGGGGGATCTAGTCGGAAGGGAATCCTGGTGCAGAGGTTAATGGGAGAGGTCCACCACAGAAGGGAGTCCTTGACTTTCTGGGGCATTGTTAGTAACTTGTTTAGCCTGTGCTTGTTTGGTTTGTATACCGTGGCTAGCCAACCCTGAAGGCATCGCATGTAAAGGCGAGCATTTGCAACCACAAATGTGGAAGAAGCCATATGTCCTAAGAGCTGTAGGGAGTCTTGGACTGTAGTCTGTGGGCTGACACGTATCTGGGTAATAAGGTTGCCCATTGTGTGGAATCTGTCCTGGGGAAGAGATGCAAGACCAGTGGTGGAATCAAGGTGGGCACCGATGAAGTAGATTTGTTGGGTGGATTGTAAGGTAGATTTGTTTTCAGTTATTTGCAGGCCCAAGGTGCAGAAGCAGCGAAGGGTTGCAAGAGTTGCATGGTTCGCTTCTAGCTGAGCGGGAGACTTGAGGAGACAATCATTCAGGTGAGGAAATATGATGATTCCTTTTTTCCTGAGATGTGCTATTACAACTGCTAGCACCTTGGAGAAGACATGTGGGGAGAGCAGCGGAGAGGCTAAATGGGAGGACTCTGTATTGTTAGTGTTGCGCTCTCACAGCAAACCTGAGGAAACGTTAATGGGAAGGGTGGATAGAGACATGGAAATATGCGTCTTGGAGGTCGTGGGTTGAAAACCAATCTCCTTGCTCCAGCGTCGGAATTATCATTGGGAAAGTAACCATCCGGAATTTCTGTTTCTTGATGAAGTTGTTCAAACATCGAAGATCAAGGTTAGGGCGCCAACTGCCGTTTTTCCTTTCCGTCAAGAAGCAGTGGGAGTAAAAGCCTTTCCCTCTGTGTTGCGGGGGTACCTCCTCTATTGCTCCAAGATGTATGAGGTGTTGTACCTCCTGATAGAGCAATTATTCATAAGAGGGGTCCCTGAAGAGGGACAGGGTGGGTGGGACGTAAGGAGAGGAAGGGGATGGCATAACCCAATTTGATAATTTCCAGGACCCATCTGTCCGTAGTGATGGTTTTCTGGTTGGCCAAGAATGGACGCAAATGGTGTCCAAAAAAATGGTTGGTTGGAGTTGGCGCTGAAGAGGGTGCGAGGTTTTCTATACCCTCGACCAAGACTTCAAATTTGTTTATTTGGGTTAGGAGGGTGGTTTGCCATTGTTTGCGGAGGGTGACATTGTTGGTTCCTGGGCCTATGCCGTTGTTGTTGTGTATCATATTGTCTTAAAGGTGGATGTTGCGCAAAGGTATGGTAATGCGGTCGTTGGTATGGCTGATATCTATATTGTCTCTTCTTTGAGGCAGGTGTTTGGATACCTAAGGATCGGAGTGTGGCACGCAAGTCCTTCATGGAGTGAAGGACCTCATTAGTCAGAGGCGAAGAGCTTGTCTCGATCGAAGGGGAGATCTTTGACTGTATTCTGTATCTCCTTCAGAATGGAGGAAGAAGCAAACCACTAGGCCCATTGCAGGATGAAGGCCGTGGCTGTGGATCTGGCGGCTGTGTCCGCAGCATCGAGGGCAGCTTGAAGAGCTGTGTGGGAGGTCATGCCTGACTAATCTAATCACCTTCTATGATGAGATTACTGGTTCTGTGGATGAAGGGAAAGCAGTGGATGTATTGTTTCTTGACTTTAGCAAAGCTTTTGACACGGTCTCCCACAATATTCTTGTCAGCAAGTTAAAGAAGTATGGGCTGGATGAATGCACTATAAGGTGGGTAGAAAGTTGGCTAGATTGTCGGGCTCAACGGGTAGTTATCAATGGCTCCATGTCTAGTTGGCAGCCGGTATCAAGTGGAGTGCCCCAAGGGTCGGTCCTGGGGCTGGTTTTGTTCAATATCTTCATAAATGATCCGGAGGATGGTGTGGATTGCACTCTCAGCAAATTTGCGGATGATACTAAACTAGGAGGAGTGGTAGATATGGTGGCAGGTAGGGATAGGATACAGAGGGACCTAGACAAATTGGAGGATTGGGCCAAAAGAAATCTGATGAGGTTCAACAAGGATAAGTGCAGGGTCCTGCACTTAGGATGGAAGAATCCCATGCACTGCTACAGACTAGGGACCGAATGACTAGGCAGCAGTTCTGCGGAAAAGGACCTAGGGGTGACAGTGGACGAGAAGCTGGATATGAGTCAACAGTGTGCCCTTGTTGCCAAGAAGGCCAATGGCATTTTGGGATGTATAAGTAGGGGCATAGCCAGCAGATCGAGGGATGTGACCGTTCCCCTCTATTCGACATTGGTGAGGCCTCATCTGGAGTACTGTGTCCAGTTTTGGGCCCCACACTACAAGAAGGATGTGGAGAAATTGGAGAGAGTCCAGCGAAGGGCAACAAAAATGATTAGGGGTCTGGAACACATGACTTAGGAGGAGAGGCTGAGGGAACTGGGATTGTTTAGTCTGCAGAAGAGAAGAATGAGGGGGGATTTGATAGCTGCTTTCAACTACCTGAGAGGTGGTTCCAAAGAGGATGGTTCTAGACTATTCTCAGTGGTAGAAGATGACAGGACAAGGAGTAATGGTCTCAAGTTGCAGTGGGGGAGGTTTAGGTTGGATATTAGGAAAAACTTTTTCATTAGGAGGGTGGTGACACACTGGAATGCGTTACCTAGGGAGGTGGTAGAATCTCCTTCCTTAGAAGTTTTTAAGGTCAGGCTTGACAAAGCCCTGGCTGGGATGATTTAATTGGGGATTGGTCCTGCTTTGAGCAGGGGGTTGGACTAGATGACCTCCTGAGGTCCCTTCCAACCCTGATATTCTATGATTCTATGAATTGGCCCTCGGACACCACTGCTTTAAATTGTTGTCATTTATCCTCCGACACATCATCAATAAATTGCATTACCTTAGCATAATTTTTGTGGTCATATTTTGCTAAGAATGCCGCATAATTCGCTACTCTAAACTGCGAAGTGGAAGAAGAATACACTTTGCAGCCGAAGGAGTCCAGTCTCTTGTTATCTTGTCCGATGGAGTGGATCGGAAGTGTTGGTATTTGTTTTCTGATTGGCCACGTCGACCTCTAGGGAATTAGGTGAGGAGTGCATAAACAGAAACTCAAAACCCGTAGATGGGACAAAATATTTGTGGTCCAGTCTCTTGCTAGTGGGTGTTATTGTGGCTGGGATCTGCCAAATAGTTTTATCAGGTTCCATAATGGCCCCATTAATTGGTAGGGCTATTTTGGAGGAGGTCGTAGCTTGCAGGATGTCAGTAAGCTCATGGTGTGTTTCAGGTACCTCCTCCAGGGTAATCTTGAGCTCCTCTGCTACCATCTGAAACAACTCTTGAAAGTGGGCGAGCTCATCAGTGGTGGGAGTACCATGGCGTCTTGTGGTGTTATCGCTGTAGAGGAGGTGTGCGGGGCCGTGTCCTCTGTAGGGGTGGCGGCCATGTCAGGTCTTATCTGGGTTTCAGTGTGAGCCGGCAGTGGGGAGGGTCTGACAGCTTTCCTCTGGGCAGCCCGTGGAACACCTGAGTGTGGTGTGGTGTAGGTCCATGGACCCCAGTATGGCCATTGCCCCGGGGTGGGGGGCGGAACAGGTGGTCCCATCCAGGGATTGCCATACCAGTGTGGATAGCCATGAGGGTATGGAGATCATGCGGTAGTTCGTCTCCCAATTGTAGGTAACTGAATCTGGGGAGAGTACTGAGAGGAAAACATCTGGTCATTGTATTCCTCTTCCTCCTCCCACACTTGGAGGGGCTTGAAGTGGTAGGGGAGTACTGAAGGTAGGGTGCTAAAGGTAGGGTGCTAAAGGTCTCAGTGATAGACTGGTGCCGAGAAGAGGAGACTCAGGAGCATGGGACACCCTTAATTTCTCTGGCTGTAAAAACTGCGGTGGAGCTGACTGACCAGGAGTTGGTGCCGGTGTAGCTGGTGGAGGCAGAGTCTGCTGGGGCATCTGCTGATGCACCGAAGGGTGTCCTGGGGGTGCAAGCTGGCTCCGCGGAGTAGATGCCCCTGAGGTAGGCACTGCAATGGAGGCTGGAGACCTCAGGAGGCTCGGTGCCAAGAGCAGCGGCTGTAAAAGCGGAGCCACAAGACCAAAGGATGGTGCTGCAGCCACCGCTTGTATTGCCGGCACCATAGCAGCTCTAGGCACCATACTGGCAGAAGTGGCCGAGGGAGAGCTGAAAGAGGTGGGCAACTGAAAGCCCTGAGCCTCGGCACCATGTAGTGGGGCAGCCGACTCACGGTCAGTGCCTGAGGTGCCTGCCGCGTGAAAGGTGCTGAGCCGCGGAGCAGGAGTTACCAGAGACAGGAGAGTTCCTTTTAACTTTTTCTCCGAGGAACGGCTCCTGAGGGGGGAGGAAGCTGGTCGTTTTTTTGCTTTTGCTTTGCCTCTGGAGGGTGTCACAGAGGTGTCAGACGCAGGACCGAGAGTTTTTTCCAGGAGCAGCATTTTAAGCCTGAGCTCCCTGTCCTTGCAGATCCGCGCTTTCAATTTGATACAGTGGATGCATTATTGGGGTACATGAGACTCCCCCAAACAGTGTACGCACAGTGAATGCCCGTCTGAGATGGGGATGGCATCATTACAGGAGGCACATCTCTTGAAGCCTGGGGAGCCAGGCATGTCTGTAACCGCAGAGTTGTTTTTTTTAAGATCAAAGGACGGTCCCTGTAACAGCTAATGTAACTTATCTAAATAGTAATTCTAATGACTAAAAACTAACTAACTAAACTGAGAAACAAACTAACTGGCTAATCTCAAAGAGCACTGCTGAACTCAATCTCTAGCCCGGGATGGTAGAGAAGGAACTGAGGAGCCCGGGTTATGCATGCGCTATTCAAACACTGACAGCTCGAGAGGCAGGCACAGCGCATGTGCAGCCCGTAGGGGTACTGCTGGAGAAATTTCCGATTGAAGGCACTAGGACGCACCTTGACCTGAAGTGGAGCCCCACAGGGACATCTCTTTAAGAAGAAACTTTGGTTCCAGGGACTTAGCCAGTGTCTTCCTGTAGTTCAGTGGTTGAACCCTCTTTAAAACTTGGTAGCAATCATGTATTGCTTAATAATATTGTTGTATTTAATTTAAATTATTTTAATTTATCATAAATTATGCTTTGATATAGGTGGTCAATTTTAAATTTTATTTTAAATAGATTTAGTTTTAACAAATAAACCTTATTTGATTTAAATAAAAAATAATCAATTTTTATCCACTCTATCACCAGCACTGGCATTCCCACCAGGATCACCACCACCACACAGGGAGGTTTGGGGATTTATTATCACATCACTGGGCCTTCTATTTCCTGAGCCTAGAAGACATTCTGACAAGACCACACAAGAAGGGAAAACTGGATAACATCAACTTCTCTATAGCTATATCCTGAATAACTGTTGCAAAGAGTCACATCTCAGAACTTTGCTGTGACCAGTTCAATAAGCTAACAGCAATTCTTACCTACCAGCAGTGCCTAATTGGGCCATGGGCCATGTGCTGTGCCTATGATCTTCCCATAACTGAACTGCAAGCACCAAGAACAGAAGTTGCATTTTCCTATCTGTTGCTATTCTTTTATCTCTTTCCCTTTGTATGTTTGACATGTTTTGTCTTAAAAAGAAACAGCACCAATGACAAAATATCAGAGATACCACCTGAAATGGATTCTTTCCTCAACAAGGATACTTGATGCCATTTAAGAGACTTTTAAGCAAGAGTTTCCCTTTAAAAGATGCTATGACAATGGGAGAGGAGAAAGAGGAAGAATAAGAAAGCCTGTTAAAATGAAGAATTGAATTATGTTTCAATTTTTCAACTGTGACAAGTTTTAATGGTTTTCCCTTTTATTTTTATATATGTTTAATACATTTTATTGAGAATTTCTTGTTTGGCGATAGAACACCAAGCAAAATAAAGTCCCTGGCAATAAAACCCAAACTCAAATTACTATTAATACGATGACAATAAACAGTCAGCAACAAACAGCAAAGCTTAAAAAACAGATTCATAGATTTTAAAGCCAGAAGGGGGACCATTAGATCTGACCTCCTGTATAACACAGGCCATAAAGCAGCCTAATAACAATTTTGGATTCTTATGAGACAGAAACTAGGTAAAGAATCAGAATGGAGAGGCTTGGAACGTTGATGATGGTCATTCTACATCCTGACAGCACTTCTCCAGTGACTGAGTCATGGCTACGATGAGGGCAAGAAAAGAATTCATCATGAATAAAGAATAGACACAAGCTTGTCTCTTCCACCAACAAAAGTTGGTCCAGTTAAAGATATTACCTCACCCATCTTGACATTCTACAAATCAATTATTTTATCTTAGCAGAATTTGGACAGCATCTTTTCCTGATCTGTGCTCTCAAGTTATAACTTTTGGTGTGAATTTCCTACACGTTCCTAAAGACTGGAAATTGCCTGAAGCAGCAGGCAAGAGAGAGAGAGTGTCACTAAAACCTTACCGGCTTGTTTAGCATCATTAGGTTTAATGCAGCGAATGTATGATGGCTCCTTGGACATCAGAATTTCCATCAGTTTGGACAGACTGTTCTTAAACTGAGTTGCCGCCTAGAAGAAAGAAGCAAGAATTTTTAATGAATCTGTAAACTCAGGGGTTGTACCGTATGATTGGAGAATTGCTAACATAGTTCCTATTTTTAAGAAAGGGAAAAAAAAGTGATCCGAGTAATTATAGGCCTGTTAGTTTGACATCTGTAGTATGCAAGGTCTTGGAAAAAATTTTGAAGGAGAAGGTAGTTAAGGACATTGAAGTCAATGGTAAATGGGACAAAATACAACATGGTTTTACAAAAGGTAGATCGTGCCAAACCAACCTGATCTCCTTCTTTGAGAAAGTAACAGATTTTTTAGACAAAGGAAACGCAGTGGATCTAATTTACTTAGATTTTAGTAAGGCGTTTGATACTGTGCCACATGGGGAATTATTAGTTAAATTGGATAAGATGGGCATCAATAGGAAAATTGAAAGGTGGATAGGGAATTGGTTAAAGGGGAGACTACAACGGGTCCTACTGAAAGGTGAACTGTCAAGCTGGAGGAAAGTTACCAGTGGAGTTCCTCAAGGATCAGTTTTGGGACCAATCTTATTTAATCTTTTTATTACTGACCTGGGCACAAAAAGTGGGAGTGTGCTAATAAAGTTTGCGGATGATACAAAGCCGGGAGGTATTGCTAATTTAGAGAAGGACAGGGATACCCTACAGGAGGACCTGGATGACCTTGTAAACTGGAGTAATAGGAATAGGATGAAATTTAATAGTGAGAAGTGTAAGGTTATGCATTTAGGGATTAATAACAAGAATTTTAGTTATAAGCTAGGGACGCATCAACTAGAAGTAACAGAGGAGGAAAAGGACCTTGGAGTATTGGTTGATCATAGGATGACTATGAGCTGCCAATGTGATATGGCTGTGAAAAAAGCTAATGTGGTCTTGGGATGCATCAGGAGAGGTATTTCCAGTAGGGATAAGGAGGTTTTAGTACCGTTATACAAGGCACTGGTGAGACCTCACCTGGAATACTGTGTGCAGTTCTGGTCTCCCATGTTTAAGAAGGATGAATTCAAACTGGAACAGGTACAGAGAAGGGCTACTAGGATGATCCGAGGAATGGAAAACTTGTCTTATGAAAGGAGACTCAGGGAGCTTGGCTTGTTTAGCCTAACTAAAAGAAGGTTGAGGGGAGATATGATTGCTCTCTATAAATATATCAGAGGGATAAATACCAGAGAGGGAGAGGAATTATTTAAACTCAGTACCAATGTGGACACAAGAACAAATGGATATAAACTGGCCACTAGGAAATTTAGATTAGAAATTAGACGAAGGTTTCTAACCATCAGAGGAGTCAAGTTTTGGAATAGCCTTCCGAGGGAAGTAGTGGGGGCAAAAGATCTATCTTGCTTTAAGATTAAACTCGATAAGTTTATGGAGGAGATGGTATGATGGGATAACATGGTTTTGGTAATTAAATATTCATGGTAAATAGGCCCAATGGCCTGTGATGGGTTTTTAGATGGGGTAAGATCCAAGTTACCTGGGAAAGAATTTTCTGTAGTATCTGGCTGATGAATCTTGCCCATATGCTCAGGGTTTAGCTGATCGCCATATTTGGGGTCGGGAAGGAATTTTCCTCCAGGGCAGATTGGAAGGCCCTGGAGGTTTTTCGCCTTCCTCTGTAGCATGGGGCACGGGTCACTTGCTGGAGGATTCTCTGCTCCTTGAAGTCTTTAAACTACAATTTGAAGACTTCAATAGCACAGATATAGGTGTGAGGTTTTTTTTTGTAGGAGTGGTGGGTAAAATTCTGTGGCCTGCGTTGTGCAGGAGGTCAGACTAGATGATCATAATGGTCCCTTCTGACCTAAATATCTATGAATCTATGAAAGACTCAGATATGACTAGTTTTTGTGACACTGCATCACACACATAAGGCTAAGAACAAGTTTTTCAGTATCAAAGCTTTAAACATCATGGAAGTCCTTTTACACCACAAAGTTAGACAGAAGGAGACATTATCTTCAGT
Source organism: Chelonia mydas (assembly GCF_015237465.2). NCBI lineage: Eukaryota > Metazoa > Chordata > Testudines > Cheloniidae > Chelonia > Chelonia mydas. The sequence goes on from NC_051257.2 coordinate 174,750, forward strand.
AATTGGAAATGACTATGCTTCAATCCAACAATTGTGTTCTTACCGTTTCAGGTCTCTTTTTATCTGTCAACTCAGTCCTCTCAAAACAATGATTTATGATAGTATTCTCCGAGTTGCACATGGTCTAGAAAGAAACAGCAGAGGACAAATGCATGAAAATTGTTTAAAGGCGGACTGGACAAAGTACTAGAATGTGTATTTTTGGGAGTTGGCAGGAGAACAGATGAGACCCAGTTTGTCTTTTCTGTCTCTAATTTCTATGATAAACACCAATGATAAAACAAACTCTGGGACCTCTTTTTACATAGTGTACCCATGTGAACAATGCATCCTGAAGATTGAAAGGTCCAAGACAGAGATGGTACCTTCACAGCCCACTCCATTCGCAACTTGATCCTTTACAATACTCCGCAAAACAGGCAGTTCTCGATCGACACTCACCTCCTTCAGGTTCCGAAATAGAAGGTCATTGTTTTTATCCAGAAAACCTAGAGAAAAACAAAACAACTCAATCTGCTGTGGCTGTTTCATGGGAAATCCTCCCCAGTAAGGCAGGACCTTGAGCTGGAAAAGTAATTTGATTAATCAAATTACATATTTAGATATTATGTGAATGTATTAATCTGAATGGCAGGAGATAGGAGGAGAAAAAGGAAGTGTAACTGTCTAAAGTGGGGGAAAATGGGGACGGTAAGTGACCCTGGTGTCAGGCAATGGTGTACTTGTTGTGGAACATTTACCTGTGACACTGTAGGTGACCTCTCCAGCATAGTGCAAGAGACGGAACTCTTCTCGGCCTAAAGACTTCCGAGTCTTCTGGTCAGCCAGCTTGTGTCTGGGGAGAAAGCAAAAAGGCTTAATGGGGAGAAGATACTAGCCGCAAATACGATTCATCTACAGTTACTACTGATGCTAAGTACAGAACCACCACAGCTCTTGACAGAGGGATGGGACCAGAGGAAAACAGGCAAGCTGACACTGTGTTTCTCTCTAGGAACAGCAATACTAAGGTAAATGGGAAGCACAGATCAGCAACTATCACTCTAGTCCCAGAAAAATATTTGGACTTGTTCCAAAGTGATTAACTTTTTAGAGGAAAGGGGGTCAAACTCTGTGTGCATGTGAAATTGCACTGGAGACAGCAGGCCAGAGACCTTAAGGTTTCTGGCAACAGAGATTAAGTTATCAGGGAACCCACCCTGGGAGAATGTCACAAGGATGATGCCATTCAGACCTTGAATTGAGAATATGAAAAGGTTCAGGGGTGACTGAAAAAACCTGGCTTATTGGTGTTGCAGTTTTTAAAATTACTATTCTAAAAATTTTAAGCACAGGTTAGACAAACACTTGTCAGGGTGGTCTAGATAATACTTAGTTCTGTTATGAATGCAGAGGACTGGACTAGATGACCTCTCAAGGTCCCTTCCACACCTATGATTCTACGAAATGGAGATAAAGCAACCTGAAGGGTAAAATTAGGGACCGAAAACCCACAAAATTTGTGTGGAGGCCGAAGACCTGCCTCCATAAGTAGGACTCGGAGGTGCTGATCTCTGCCCATAAGGGTCCTGGGGTGAAAACCCTTACAGATTTTACAGCGGTCTCTGAGATGCCCCTCGTCCAGACACTTAAGGCATGACAAGTGCGGGTCACTTCTTGGCATAAACCTACCACAGTCCGATCATGGTTTAAAGCCCGGAGACCAAGACATACCCTGGTGCCAGGGAAAAATGTCAGGGAGAAAGACCCCCCAAAGGAAACTTGTAAGAAAACCCACACTAACTATAAACTACTGTGCTGCTAAATCTAACTACGTACATGAGGAGAGAGATACTGCAAAGCATGCACTTGTCGAGGCAAGAGCGGTAGGGAGTTCCAGCTAGCCATCACAGGTGGTAAGAAGGAACTGAGTTGAGGTTGGGTCAGCAGGGCCCTATATTGGGCACCATGAAGGCATGACTCCACGAGGGCTCCCAGGCCAACCCTATGGATACTGCTAGGGGAAAAATCTTCCAGCTCTCCTGCACACAGCACACACACACCTGATTGGAATTGACATGAACAAACACTTGAAGAACCACCTGCATTTCTCCAGTTTACTTATGAGAATGTCATGTGGGACTATGTCAAAAGCCTTGCTGAAGTCCACTTGTACTATGTCCACTGCATTCCCCCTATCCACCAAAACAATTACCTTGTCAAACAATGAAATCAATCTGGCTTGGCATGATTTGTTCTTAGCAAATCTATGTTGGCTGCTAGTGATCACCCCTTCATCCTCCATATATTTGCAAATTGTATATTTTATATATTGCTCTAGTTAGCTTCCCAGGTATTGAGGTCAGGCTGACTGGTCTACAATTTCTATAGCTCCTCCTTTCCCCCCTTTTTAAAGATGGGTACTACATTAGCTTTCTCCAGCTCTCCAGGACCTCTACTGTCATCCATGAGTTTGTAAATATTATTGCCAGTGGCTTTGAGATTTCTTCAGCTAATTCCTTCAGCACCCTGGGATGAACAGGATCAGGCCCTGCTGACTTGAATTAATTCAATTTAGTCAGAAGTTCTCTGATGTGTTTTTTACTTATCCTGAGCCGCGTCCCTTCCCTTTTATTGTCTCTGCTAACTTTGTTAGTCATCCGGTCATGTTATTTTTTTGTGTGAAGACTGAAGCAAAGTAGTCACTGAGCAGCTCCACCTTATCATCATCTGTGGTTACTAGCTCACCTTCTCCATTAAGCAGCAGACCCACACCATCCCTGATCTTTCTTTTTTGTATGACATATTTGTAGAAGCCCTTCTTGTTGTCTCTAACATTTCTTGCCAGTTGCAACTCATTCCTTGCCTTGGTTTTCCTGATTTTGTTCCAACACACTCATGCTATTCTCATGTCCACTTCCTTAGTGACATTCCCCTCCTTCCATTTCCTATATGTATCCATTTGGGTTTTTAGATATCTAAAGGCACTTATCTCTTCTCTGCATAGGAATTACTTGATGTTGAGCTTCTAGTATTACATCTTTTAGGAATTGCCAACCCCCTTCAATTCCTTTTCTTCCTAATTGGTCTCTCTATGGAGTTGTGCCTACTATTTCTCGGAGTTGGTTGTTGTTGTTTTGTTGTTCAAATGTCCTCCTTTCCTTAAGCTCTTGAATCCTATCAGATTATGATCACTTCCTCCCAAGTTCCCAACCACCTTTGTGTTCGCAACTAATTCATCCCTGTTGGTCAAAACCAGATCCAAAATGGATGACCTTCTAGTTGTTTCCTCAACTTTCTGATATCCCCTACACATACAAAGAACTTACAGGATATATCCTGTAAGTATGGCCTACATTTTTTCTTCCCAGTTTTACACATTTACCCATATTAAAAAACACACTGTTTGCTTGCGCCCAGTTTACCAAGTGAGCTAGATCATTCTGAATCAGTGACCTGCCCTCTTCTTTATTTACCACTCCCCCAATTTTTGTGTCATCTGCAAACTCAGTGATGATTTTATGTTTTCTTCCAAATAATTGATAAAGATATTAAATAGTATTGGGCCAAGATTTGATCCCTGAAGGACACCACTGGAAACAGACATGCTTCATGACAATTCCCTGTTGACAGTTACATTTTGAGACTTATCAGTTAGCCAGTTTTTAATTTATTTAATGTGTGCCATGGTAATTTAATATTCTATTTTTTCATCAAAATGTCATACAGTACCAACTCAAAAGCTCTACAGAAGTCTAAGTATATTACATCAACACTATTACTTTTATCAACCAAACTTGTAATCTCATCAAGAAAAGATATCAAGTTAGTTTGACAAGATCTATTTTCCATTAATCCATGTTGATTTGCATTAATTCATTACCCCTCTTTAGTTCATTATTAATCAAGTCCCGTGTCAATCACTCCATTATCTTGCCTGGGAGCAATATCAGACCAACAGGACTATAATTATCCAGGTCACCCAGTTTATCCTTTTTAAAAATTAGAACAACATTAGCTATCTTCCAGTATTCGGAACTTAACCAGACATATTGAAAATCAACATTAATGGTCCAGTTAGCTCCTCAGCTACCTCTTTTAGAACTCTTGATGCAAGTTATCTGGACCATCTGATCTTAAAATGTCTGACTTTAGTAGCTTCTGTTTAACATTCTCCAGTCATACTAGTGGAATGGAAAGACTTTTACCATCACCGTGTGACGAGATTGCATCAGATGTTTTTTCCCCCCAAATACAGAAAAGAAATGTGTTGAACATTTCTGCCTTTTCTGCATTATTGATAGTTCTACCACTTCCATCTAGTAAAGGACCAATATCATTGTCAGAATTTAAAAACACCTTTTTATTGTCCTTTATTATGCTGGCATATGTTCTCCTTGTGTCCCTTGGCTTCCCTTATCAATAGTCTACAATTCTTAATTTCTGATTTATAGTCATTACTATCAACTGTGTGCGCACGTGCATGTGTGGGCGCATTTACAGCTACCTTCACTGCCCCTCTAATCCAAGTTCTATTTTTAACCAGCATAGCCTTCTTCCTTGATCATGGGATTGTGGTTTTGGGGCATCTAGTAAGGTGTTCTTAAATGATTCTCAATTATCATTCATATTTTCCTGATTAAATTCTTCCTCCTAGTTGATTTGGTCCATAATTGTTTTCAGCTTTGTGAAATAGTCTAGATAATACTTAGTCCTGCCTCAGTGCAGGGGACTGGACTAGATGACCTACTGAGTTGCCTTTCAGTCCTACATTTCTATGATTCTATTCTTACATTTGACCGTATTAGTCTTCCAACAGATATCAAGGAAGTTAAAATTCCCCATTAATACTAGTTCGTGTGTGTTACCTAATCTTGTCACCTATTTGAAGAATATCAGAGGGGTAGCCATGTTAGTCTATATCCACAAAAACAATGAGGAGTCCGGTGGCACCTTAAAGACTAACAGATTTATTTGGGCATAAGCTTTCCTGCATAAAAAGCCCTTCTCTTCATGTGCCAGTATATTTATGCCTGCATCCGTAATTTTCACTCCATGCACCTGAAAAAGTGGGCTTTTTACGCACAAAAGCTTATGCCCAAATAAATCTGTTAGTCTTTAAGGTGCCACCGGACTCCTTGTTATTTGAAGAATGTCTCATCCACTTCCTCTTCTTCATTTGATGGTCTATAACAGACTTCCACAATAACATCACTACTATTCTTTTCTCTTTTTAGCTTCATTTTTGTTAGTTATACTCACTTATTCTGTTGTGTTAACAGAGGCTATGCCTACACTACTGCGGTAAGTCGACCTACGCTATGCAACGCCAGCTATGTGAATAACGTAGCTGGAGTCGATATCTTATGTCAAGTTACCATGGGGTCTACACCGCAGGGGGTTGATAGCAGAAACTCTCCCGTCGACTTAACTAACTCTTCTTGTCGGGGGTAGAGTACAGAGGTCGACTGGAGAGTGATCTGCTGTTGATTTGGTGGGTCTTCACTAGACCCACTGAATCAATCACCGGTGGATCAATCTCAGAGCTTCGATACTGGCTGTAGTGTAGACCTAGCCTTAGAATCTAAGCTCTTTGGGACAGCAAGTATCTTTTGCTTTTTTGCACTTCCCAGCACAATGGGGGCCCACTATGACTGGGACCTCTGCGTGCTACTGTAATACAAATACACTAACAGGTACAGCAGAGACTGGGTATATTTAAAACCCATTAGCTTTGTTCTGTACTGTGTCCCTCCTCACAAAGACAAAACTAGCAACAGCTACTTGAACACTCACGTGAGAAAATGAGGATGATTCTTCACCGTTTCCTCTAGCTTCTCCAAAAATGTCATATCTGTGGCATCCCCAGGTCTCAGACACTCCTCATCCTATAGAGAGAGGAATCAGCAAACACAGCAATACTTGTACTAGAGAGGCTGCCTAATTCACTCACATAATAAACAACTGCTGGGTTGAAAAGGAGAATTTTTTTCTTCCTGGAGACTAGTTAGACTTTTAGATTCTTTCCGGCCAGCAGAAGAAGACAAGTACGCTTTGACTTTTGGTGAGAGGTCGTCTCCCTGTGTACGAAGAACTTGCCGGCTCCTACAGTTCAGTTGAGTTTTCAAGAGCAGCACAATTAAAATCTGACCATAAAGTGAAGTCAGATCAAGCTCTGTAACTCTAATCTATGTACAGAATTGATTCTAAAAAAGAAAGGAATTTAGACTGGTTTAGGAGGTCTCAAAGAAAGAAACTGATCAGGTTTGCCCTTCAGTTTTCTGTGCCAGTTAAGCAAGAATATATAACATTATTATTTAGAGCTAGTATTACAGCACTGCCCATAACTGTAATAAGTGCCCCATTTTGCTTGTAAAAATACACAAAAAGACATTTCCTGCTTAATTGCTGACAACCTAAGAATACAAGTGACCTCCAAAGGGAGAAGAGGAAAACAGTTAAATATATACAGTTTCTATACACATTTACATTTTTTTGTTTTTTATAAATAGATAAAGCAAGATCTACTTATCCTCAACTGCCACCTAACCTACCTATCACTAGTTGGCTAGTTGGCTGGTTGCTTTGCATTCAGAACAGCAATACAGGAGGGGGTTTAGCATCCAACAACAGCCTGCAAAATGCTCCTACTGAGCCCTGCTTAACTGGCATGAGTACATTATTTATAGTGTTTAGAGAATATATCTGCAGCAAAGCCCTGGTAGTTGCTTCACAAGTTTGCAGTACAGGATGATGCCACTGAACTAGTAGAGGACGCTAAGGCAACTCAGAAGTTCTCTAGAATTGAAAATACCAGGTACAAGGATGCTACCTGAAGCAAGCTTGCTGTTTTGTTTCCTTCCTTTTTGGGGGATGGAAAATGCAGACCCAGTGAACACACATTGTCCCTGGGGGTCTTCTTAAAAAAAAAAAAAAAAAGGGGGTCTTAATTTTAGAATTAAGAAGTTCACTGCCTTCAAAGGAAAGGTCCTTGATTGTTATTTGTTCCTCCCTGGGGATTTCCTAGGACTGGAGCCAGGGAGACCACCTCATTGTCACCAATATAGCCACAGTACACACCGTGGTGTCAGACGTATCCAGTGCAGCCTATAGGGAAGTGTGGGCTATCCAATGCCCCTCAGTCATGATGGCTCTCAGCTCCTCTCAATGGTCCTGTGGTAGCTTGTCCAGAAATGGAGACAGCTTATCCCAGCTCCAATGGAGAGGAGAGCCTGATAATTAGCCACACACACATCTGGTGGCTGACTAACGAATAAACCTTGCACGAGATAAGGTCTAGTTTCTTTGGGTCCGGCTCTAGGAGGTATTTGTTATTTTTGACCTTTCCTTGACAGCAGCCACTACAAGCAAATGTAGTACTGGGAGGGAATAAAAGTATTCAAATCCCTTGGAAGGGACATGGTACCTTCCTTCTGCTCACTTGGATGTCATTAGCGTCAAGGCTGGTGTATGCCATAGGTCCTATGTCGGCTCCAATGGTCTTTCATTAATTGGCATGGGGAGCCTGTTTGGCAAGGAAGGATGCGAAATATCCATGATCTCGTGGCAATTTGGCTGCATTACTTCTAGTGGTATATCCACTATCTCTGCCATGTGTTTAATGAGCTCTTGGAATAATTTTAGATCATCCACTAAGGAAAACATAGAGCGGCTTACTGCCTCATCGGGGGAGGATGAGATCACAGCAGGAACAAGTTGTTCTTCCCCTTGTGGTTGTTGTTCCTCATCATTTTCCTCCTCCTCCTTTCTTTCCAGGACCTGGGGCTTCCCTAGTTGGCCTGACTGGGATGGTCCATATTGTGTCTTTGAAGAGGGGAGGTCTAACCCTGGAAGGGGCAGATGATGCAGGCTTACACGAATACGGCTGTACACCCCAGTGTGTCCAGTAGAGACAGTGTTGGTAGGGATATAAGTACTGAGGTGGGAGACACACAGGAGGGTACCAAGATAAATGTTTCCTATGAGTCCAGGTCTTCTCCTACTTTCCTTTGTAGAATCCTCCCTCGAGTGCCTTCCTGGTTCCCAATATGGTACCCCGGGGGGAAGGCGAGTGGGTGGGAGATGTGTCTAGATGGGGATGAGGAGAAAGCGAGTGACCATTCTATCCAGAGTGCCCTGCATATAAAGGGAGAAGTTGGTACTGGAGATACCTCCCTGACTTGCTGTACCAACAGTGCAGTAGTTGGTGGCTTAGATATCACCATCCTCAGCCTCTCTAGGAGAGGCAGCTGTAGTGTCAGGCCCAAAAGTCTCTCGGTACTCTGTATGCTTTGGGTACCAAGACAGCAAGTATTGCTGGGTACTGAAGAACACGGTTCTGAGGTGAGCAGTTCCCAAGGCTCTGGGTACTGAGAGAAAAAACAGTCTGCAGATATGGTGGGTGCAACTGGGGCTCTCTTAGTCGTCTGTACTGGGGCACTTCACAGGACCTTTTCAGACTTTTGGACCTTAGGAGGTTGAGCCTGAGATGAGTCAGAAGTCTGATGATGCTTGTGTCTTGACTTGCCAGGCATCTGAGAAGGGGACCTTGGCTCATCCCTTCTCCCATTGTTCCTTCCTGTCAGAAGACTGATGCCAGAATAGAGATGGATGACTGGGGTCTCTTAATAGATGTGACCCAAGAGCTCAGGGTGGAATCTTAGCTCACAAGGCCACGAATGGAGAGGAACGGATCAGAGGACCATAGACTGGTTTTGACCTACATCTCAGTGTCTGAGAAAGCGTGTTTTGAACTCTTGAGGAGGAACAACTTCTGGTGGGCTTCTCTAGCATGCCGATTGTGCTTAGAGAAAAAACAACATATGGAATATTGCTTGGGGGTATGTCCCTCTCCTAGGCTGAGCAGGAACTGGGAATACCAGTTGTTATTCAGCATTGAAACTTAATGAGAGGCAGGTTTTGAACCCTGATGATTTAGCTTCTGCCATATTGCTAGCATCTTTTGGGGGTGGGGGTGGGGGTGGTGGTATAGGTCTACCTACACTGAAACTTATCTAAGAAAAATTATATATAAAATATTAGCCAATAGGCAATAACTATATGAACTAACTAACCACTAAAGTTGCTAACTAACACCAGTACAGTGAATAGGGAAGTGGACACTGCAGAGATTGTGTCTCATTGCCACAAGCAGTAAAAAGGAACTGAGGAATAGTTGTGCCTGCTCTGCCCTTTATGCCTTTGGACCGGGAGGAGGGACAGTCCAGGACATCTAGAGTGCAGGTACTGCCCAAGTGGATACTGCTGACCAAAAGAATCCAATCTTGCATTCATGGGACACACGTGCACCAAGAATGGAACCCATGAGGACAATCACTTGAACCTGTAGCAGGAGCTGAGCAATGTTGTAGCCTGGGTTTCCTTGGCTCCCCTCTCCCATCCCAGCCACTTCAGTGGGAGAATTCCTCTCCCATCTTCACAGAAGGAACAGCAGCTAGGTTTCGGGAGGGGAGCCAGGCAAATCCATTTTGACACTTAGTTAAGCTGCCAAAGTGGCTGCTCTCTCTCACTGCTGCTGGGAGCAGGAGATCAAAGATCAGGTAGCTACTTTGGTGGCCACTCACTCTGCTTCTTCTGAACTGCATTCACACACCGCTATGGCTGTATTATTTTTACAACCTGAGAGTCGGAATAGCAAAATTAAAAATAGGGCTGTCAAGCAATTAAAAAAATTAATCATGATAAAAAAAATCGCGATTAATCACGCTGTTAAACAATAATAGAATACCATTTATTTAAATATTTTTGGATGTTCTCTACATTTTCAAATATATTGATTTCAGTTACAACACAGAATACAAAGTGTACGGTGCTCACTTTATATTTATTTTTATTACAAATATTTGCACTGTAAAAAACAAAAGAAATAGTATTTTTCAATTCACCTAAGTACTGTAGTGCAATCTCTTTATCATTAAAGTCGAACTTACAAATGTAGAATTCTGTACAAAAAACCTGTACTCAAAACCAAGACAATGTAAAATTTTACAGCCTGAAGTCCTCTCAGTCCTACTTCTTGTTCAGCCAGTTGCTCAGACAAACAAGTTTATTTACATTTGCAGGAGATCATGCTGCCCACTTCCTGTTTACAATGTCAACTGAAAGTGAGAACAGGCACTGTTGTAGCCGGGGTTGCTAGATATTTATGTGCCAGATGCACTAAAGTTTTATATGTCTCTTCATGCTTCAACCACCATTCCAGAGGACATGCATCCATGCTGATGACTGGTTCTGCTCGATAACAATCCAAAGCAGTATGGACCGACGCATGTTCATTTTCATCATCTGAGTCAGATGCCACCAGCAGAAGGTTGATTTTCTTTTTTGGTGGTTCGGATTCTGTAGTTTCTGCATCAGAATATTGTTCTTTTAAGACTTCTGAGAGCATGCTCCACACCTCGTCCCTCTCAGATTTTGGACGGCACTTCAGATTCTTACACCTTGGGTCAAGTGCTGTCGCTATTTTTAGAAATCCCACATCACTACAATTCTCCCCCAAGGAGTTCAGTCACAAACTTAATTAATGCATAATTTTTTTAATGAGCATCATCAGCATGGAAACATGTCCTCTGGAATGATGGCCAAAGCATGAAGGGGCATATGAATGTTTAGCATATCTGGCACGTAAATAACTTGCAACGCTCACTACAGAAGTGCCATGCAAATGCCTGTTCTCACTTTCAGGTGACATTGTAAATAAGAAGCAGGCAGCAGTATCTTCCGTAAATGTAAACAAACTTGTTTGTCTTAGTGATTGGCTGAAGAAGTAGGACTGAGTGGACTTGTAGGCTCTAAAGTTTTACATTGTTTTGTTTTTGAGTGGAGTTATATAAAAAAAAAATCTACATTTGTAAGTTACATTCATGATAAAGAGGTTGCACTACAGTACTTGTATGAGGTGAATTGAAAAATAGTATTTATTTTATCATTTTTACAGTGCAAAGATTTGTAATAAAAATAATAATATAAAGTGAGCACTTTGCACTAGAAATCAATATATTTGAAAATGCAGAAAAACATCCAAAAATATTTAATAAATTTCAATTGGTATTCCATTATTTAACAGTGTGATTAATTGCAATTAATTTTGTTAATCATGATTAATTTTTTTTTAGTTAATCACATGAGGTAACTGCAATTAATCAATAGCCCTAATTAAAATCTTTTGCAAAAAAAAGTTCTCTTGACTATAGGCGCTCTGCTCAGAATCCCCCTTCCCCGCAACACAGGACATTCTTAGTCAGCCAGTTTAAAGGGCCCAGGGGGGAAACTTTGGTGTATTCAGGCATTTGTTTTCTGTTTTTCTTGGTAGGTTCTTGCTTCTTCTATACTCTCAGATGTGGTTAATGAGAAATTTATTTGTGCATATGCATTGTATGGCATTATAGATATACCCCCAATAAAAATATAAGTTAAAACAGTTTTGCTTAAAAAGAAGCTTCTATCTTATTCAGTGTAAAGCTCTTAATGAACAGTATTGTGTGGTTAGAAATGCCAGCAAATGCAAAAACATGCATGGAAGATGGTTAGCCTCTGGGTCTACCACACATGGTTCATACCCAACACTGGGCTCTACTCACTTCTCTACCTCCCTCTGCAATCCTCACACTCCCACAAACAACCTGTACACCAGCCTCCACTTCCTTTTCACCTATGACTAGTCACTTCCCATTATGCTCCTAATTATCTTCAATTAAAAATATATATAAATAAATACAGGTTTGTCAACTCACCAAAATAGAAATTATTCCTTTGAATTTCTCTTCCACCAGATCACAAATGATTTTGTTATTGAAATACTGGACAGGTTCCCACTGCCATTCACAAAGAGACACACACAATTAAAGACAGGTTAAAGATCTTGATTCTGCACTGGAAGGAAATAGTCTCAGTGATCAGTGTATTTCAGAGGATAGAAAATATTTAAAACAGTCTTCCTGAGGCCCACATGTCAAGTATGAAAGATACCGGTACATTTCTTTCTTAAATATACATTTATTTTTCTGATCTGTTTTTTTTGTTTGTTTGTTTTGCTAGAGAGAGGGTGAACATCTTTCTCCCATCACAGTCAAAAGGAAAGGGGAAACCTATGCGACCAAGCTCTCTATTCTGAAATATGGCTGTAGCGGACAGCCTCCCTCTCTAGAATAAGTCTGACTCAAATACACTAGGCAGTTGCAACTAGAAATATAAAAAGTTCCACTTATATTATGGAACTAAACTAATATAGACCTGGGGTTCTTGTTCCTGCTGTGCATATGCCACACAAAAAGACTGACTATTCCTGAAACCAAACCCCCTCAAATGAAATATTTATCTTTGTTCCAGGTCATCACTGAATCATGCTGTCACAGTTTCTCATCTTTCATTCAGATTTGTGAGAGGTAGTCTCCCTAACAAATAGCAACCGATCTCTGTGGTTGCTGCTCTGAAAAAGGTCTCCAAATTCTGAACGCAGGATTCAAGAGAAAGAACCTCTTCAGAAACTGGGAACCAGGCTATTCACAAAATATATTTAGTTGGTGGTAGTAACAAACAGGTCAGGGAGGAGCAGAGAAATTTCTAAAGAGCTGTCTTACAGCATCCTTATTCTCCTATCTATCTGGGTTCTTCTGTAGAACCCATCAGTGTAGCATCTGAGTGCCTTGTAGCCAGCACCAGGTACCTGCACACAATCTCCAGACAGTAAGTAAGCAGAGAATCCACCACAGACGCTTCTGCTATTTCTTAATTATATAACTGCATGGATCCCAACAGTAGCTCATAAAAGATCAAACGCAACACAATCACCATTCTGCCCTTCCTACAAGTCTTGCTTGGAAGGCTGAAAGGCAGGAGTTTGGGTTTTGCTGAAGCAAGGCTTCAGCAAGAAGAAAACAGAACAATTTTCCAAAAATAAATTGATAGGATCTACATTTTCTGGCAGCAAAATGTCAAAGGGCCACAATGTCATGTGGCATTCTTGACAGGACAAGAATTCATGGATTAATTCTGATGTTTGATCGCCTCCAAGTTACAAATGCAACAGCTGTGAGCAAAACTGCAGGACTTTCAGTGCCAAACACACAGCTTCTAACCCAGCAAGCTAGAAGATAACTTTCCTTAGCTGAGAGCAGAATTAAGATTTTTATGAGTTGTATAGACAAAGGACTACAGAACAAGATAATCACTAATGCTGGAACAGGTCTAGTTCTAATCTGAATGGGTTTTGCTTGAATAAATACTATCACCTGTGAGCAGGTGATTGCATGTGCAAAAACAGAGCCCAGTTTGAAGCCCCTTTTGTGTGAAGCAGTTCTGGTGGATCACACACAGACAAATAAGGCGAAAATAAATATTTACTTCCAAATTCTTGCTTTATATACTGTAAATTATTATCAGCTCCCTTTAATTAGCTGGCCTCTCCCAATAGGACATGCTACAGAGGAAACAATACAAAATGAGGTCTTGGCTCTTACCGCTATGCCTTCTGACTCATACTCCTCTTGTTCTGATTTTAGTGTGAGTTCTATGAAGAGCTGCTGCAGTTTTTCATTACAATAATTGATACAAAACTGCTCAAAGCTGTAAACAACCAGAAAGAATTAGTCACTCCCACACTGTATTTCAATAAAACAAAGTCTGCACCATTTTGGTCAGGCACCATGCATAATCTGGGTACAAATCAAGAGAGATACAAGCAAGAGAACTAGAGACTCATATGAGCTCTAAAGAGATGAACCAATGAATAGTCAGATTCGCCGCAGAAGAGAGAAAGAGCCATCAGAGGTAAGCAAGGAGGAACATGGGTTCAGCAGACATAAATAAGGGCCTATCTACATTAAAAATCCAACAATGGATATCTATCATAGTTAGGTTCCAGGCTCCAATAAAATTCCATAAAATAATTCTATATTGTGTTCTCTCATTCACACTACAACAAAAATGTGTTAGGAGGAGGAAACCCATACCACACAACTACATGCTGGTGTGATTACAGCTGTCATGTAGACAGGCTCCAAGATGGGCAAAAATCAGTTTCACATCCTTGAAAAATTAAGATGATAAACAGTAGTGAATGCTGAGTTCTAGCAGGGTCCCAACTAGGCACAGCGGTCCCTATCTAGAGATGTTAAAAATAGGCCTCTCGCTCAGAAGGCGTTTGCCTACTACTATCAGGTATTCTGTTGATTTCCTGAAGTTGAGACCTAATCTCATGTTACATAAACCTCTCCTATTAAAAAAAGTGCCAGGCATGGGGAAGCCTGTTATTCTAATATTGAGGGAAGGAAATGAAACAACAGGATTAAATCACAGGAAACAAGGTTATTCAAAGTTCAAAGACGTTGAGGTGAAACAAACCTATTGTGCTGGAAAACCTCAAATCCATAAATGTCAAGCAGCCCTAGAACTGTTGCACTCCTCCAGCCTGGGCACTCTGCCTCCTGTAACAAAGACAAAACACTCTGTCACATTTGGTGTAGCTTTAATCATTAGGCTCAAAAGCAGTTGCCAACCTCCACTACTATCTTCCCATATAATTCTAGTGTCTGGTCCTCACTCCTCTCAGTGAGAGAGGAATGCAATCAGAAAATCATTGTTCAGTATTGAGCTGAATCTCTTCCCTGCTTCCTAGTTCAACAGTTTGAACTCACACTTCCCACCCACTTAGTAGCACAGTCGTATAGTATGATCACGGGAGTGCAAGTGAGAGATAAATTTACCTTGTAGGCAAGAGACTTATTAATCTTATTCACTAGCCAGGAGAAGGTGCGCCCATATACTGCCTTGGCTAGAGCATCTCGTGCATAGGCTGCCTGCTCCAGATTCAGAGGACTGACCAACTGCATGTGGAAGAAGAGACAAGACAAATTCGAACAGTCAGCCCACTGAGCAATGCAGTCTTCGTAATACAATACTAATAACTAGCTGTGCATACATCAGAATCTCCCAGCAGTACTGGTTACTAGTCACAAGTAGGTTACATGAGACCAAGAAACGCAGAGATAGTTTCCTCTCAGACCTGTGAGAAATCTGTAACCGGAAGGTGAACTGTTTAACCTGATAACAAAGCAGCCCATATTAGTTGGCTTCAGTTTTGGATGTCTCCCAATTTACCAGTTCATGTTCTCACCTCTTCCCCTTTTGCTATGATCGTCTTGTGGATCAATGCTTCCCGGAGCACAGAGCCCTCAACCCCCAGGAGCTGCAAACCACCAAAAGGAAAACTCAATTAGAGAAAGTATTATTAATTTCACATCTGTTTTAGAGACATCAGAAACTTTAGCGCCACAGCTAACGAAGTCCTGCTCTTCACTGATTAACACATCCTGTCCACTGCTGAGATACACAGTGATTCACTCCTCATTCTAGTAGGCACATGCACTCAACAGAAAGATAGGTGACAGGACATTACTGGTTTACCAGGAACATTCCAGCAGAATGGACAGAAAAAATCTGTTACCCACGTTTCATAACTGTTCTTTGAGATGTGTTGCTCTTGTCCATTCCATTCTAGGTGCGTGCGCACCTATGTGCACGCGCACCTATGTGCACAGTCGTCAGAAACTTTTGCCTTAGCAGTATCCATAGGGTCAGCTGTGATGCCCTCTGAAGTGCTACGCTCATGCATCGGTATGTAAGGCACCATCGGCCCTATGCCCTCTCAGTTCCTTGAACCACCTTGCCCTGCAATCGGGACTGAAAAGCTTGGCAGGCCAAGCAAATTGCCCTGAGCTCCCTGGCATTTATGTGAAGGGAGCAGTCAATCCCTGACGAGCAGCCTTGAGTACTGAGATTCCCCAGGTGGGCTCCCCATCCGAGGTCCAAAACGTTGGTCACCAGAGTCAGCGACGGGGACAAGCCCACAAAGGGAACTCTCTGCAAGACCGACACAGGGTCCAGTCACGACACCAGAGATGCCCAAACGTGGTTTGGCACTTTGACTACCAAGTCTAGGTCATGTCTGTTGGGGATGTACACTGATGCCAACCACACCTGCAACAGCCGGAGATGGAGCTGGGCACATCGAACCACATAGGTGCAGGCCGCCATATGACCTAACAACTGTAGACAGGTATGGGCAGTAGTAAGGGATGATCCCTTACATGGGATATTATCGCTGACATGGCTTGGAAGCGGGACTCTGGGAGGAATGCCCTTGCCCTCATGGAGTGCAGGAATTGGGTAAAATTTTAAACCTGTTAACCTCTGACCTTAATTATTTCATACAGAAAAGTGACCCTTTAATAGTGTCAAGATCTAATAACTACTAAATCTTACCCTGGAGTAATACAACAGCAACAGAACCAATTACATTGGTATATGGGAATGTCTCCAAGGGTTTATACTCACCCTAGCCAGATATTTAATCTGGTTCTCTGTGGTCACCTGAGCATTGCCCTGTTCATCGGCAGCAAACTGCACATTCCCCAGGTGCAACACACTAGCGACAATGCTCAGTAAATCCTAGTACGAGAGAAAGAAGAAATAATGGTCAAGAAGATGGGAATAAATATGGATCAAATCTTAGGTGGGATTGGGGGGGGAGAAAGGGGAGTTTCTTTATATGTCCATCAGTA
Organism: Chelonia mydas; assembly: GCF_015237465.2. Classification (NCBI taxonomy): domain Eukaryota; kingdom Metazoa; phylum Chordata; order Testudines; family Cheloniidae; genus Chelonia; species Chelonia mydas. The sequence continues at coordinate 191,309 of NC_051257.2, forward strand.
GGAGACATTTTTACATTTAGCTTTCTGCAGGGTACTCATTCAAAGGCTGCCTCCTGGCAGAAAGAACTAACTGAAGCAGGACAGACCTCTAAGGGGAGAAAACTCAGATGTATTTCAAGGCATTTCTTACCTCTACCTCATTGTCGTTGAAGTTAATGACGGACAGGGCCCTTCGCACAACCTTCCAGTCATTTTTATCACTGATGGAACTGACCCTGGCACACTGACCCTAAAAAACACAGATTTTGAGATTTAGTAATACTTACAGCCTGACGCATTGTACATACAGCCCACATAATTCTATCTTGTGTTAATTGTTACAGAAGGGGACATCTCACCAATATCTTTATAACTCTGTGAAGTCATAGAATCATAGAATATCAGAGTTGGAAGGGACCTCTGGAGGTCATCTAGTCCAACCCCCTGCCCAGAGCAGGACCAATCCCCAACTAAATCATCCCAGCCAGGGCTTTGTCAAGCCTGACCTTAAAAATTTCTAAGGAAGGAGATTTCACCACCTCCCTAGGTAACGCATTCCCGTGTTTCACCACCCTCCTAGTGAAAAAGTTTTTCCTAATATCCAACCTAAATCTCCTCCACTGCAACTTAGACCATTACTCCTTGTCCTGTCATCTGCTCTCACTGAGAATAGTCTAGATCCATCCTCTTTGGATCCACCTTTCAGGTAGCTAAAAGCAGCTATCAAATCCCCCCTCATTCTTCTCTTCCGTAGACTAAACAATCCCAGTTCCCTCAGCCTCTCTTCATAAGTCATGTGTTCCAGACCCCTAATCATTTTTGTTGCCCTTCGCTGGACTCTCTCCAATTTTTCCACATCCTTCTTGTAGTGTGGGGCCCAAAACTGGACACAGTACTCCAGATGAGGCCTCACCAATGTCGAAAATGAGGGAAAGATACTGAGAAGTAATAAACTAAGAATCACATCTATCCTATAATACAGGATAGTTGGTAATGATTATCATTATTAAACTTTCACCCAGAAAGTTACTCTCTCCTTACAGATCAACACTCTGATCTCTCCTTCAGCACCAACAAAGTCTATCACGTAAGGATAGTTTTTCCCTTTACTGAACATGCAAACCAGGAAATTAGCAAACTGCAGGACCCTGTTCACACCTTCACTAGATAATGGTACTGTTGGGGGTTCTTCTCAAGGCCCAGACGCCGCAGTAGGTCATCTTCCCCTCCCTCTAACAGCTGGTAGAAGATGTGAAAGTTCCTCTCTCCATGATTCTGATGGACAACCCGAGATTTCTCCAGTAGGTAGTTCAGGATATGACCCCCCACAGGTGCACCCTAAACCAAAGAAGATAAATTGAAACACCCTGCTTCTTTGATGGCAGAATATCAAAGACTAAGAGAGTTTGGAATAATGGGTCACAAAAAGTAGAAGTAATCTTTGTCATGTAATAGCATAAACTAACAAATACTGAGTGTGCGTTTGAGCTCTTGGACTTCCACAGAGTAGATTGAACACAAAGTATTAGAGAATAAAACTCAAAATATAAAACCATTACACAGATCAATATTACAGCTCAGCTTGAATATGTTCACTGCTGGTCACGCCATCACAAAAAACTTATATATGTCTCTTGACATGGATTCCATCCATGCCTCTAATAATTTTGTTGCTCTTCTCTGGACCTTTTTCATTTCTGCTATATTAGAAACAAGGATGGAGTCCAGGGTCGAGAGATATTTAAAAGATTAGGATGATTTCTGTCTATCTAGGTTTTTACACTATGTTAATTCTCATGGCATTGTGGTATTTACTTTAGAAAGGAAACAAACAAAATACACAAGATAAAGCTATATGCAATAATTCTACACAGAAAACTAAGGTTGCCTCTGCAATCTTAATTCTGTCCCTTTGTGCATATTCACAGTCTTTAATTTCTTTTTCCCACATTCTTCCCCCCCCCAACAAGGCCCCATTATCCTCCATATTTTTAATTTATTTATTTATTTATTTATATATATATATAGATAAATAAATAAATAAATAAATAAATGGAGGTGATTTAGTTAATGCTGTGTTCTAACATGGGCTAAAATGGAGCAGAGATTCTTATTTTTCTCTAAAAGTAGGTGCCCAACTGATGTCAGATTTTTCACTGGATTAATTTTTCTGCCATTTGAACTTTGTGTAGTTTTGATTTGGTTTCTCTTATTGTGGTAGGAAAACTTTGAATCTGGGCCCTGGCTGAAATCTTGCCTGGGCAGTCCTACTTTTCACTATTGACATATTTCCTACAAAACACTGACTAGCTATTCATAGCTTGGTAGAGAGGTGGCCCTGAAGAGAAAGGGTGTAATGGGAAGGTTTTCTAAAATGTTTAGTTTAGGGTCATTTTTAGCTATTATTTCCATTATAGCTGAAAGTTTGTGAGCTGTGCCCACAAGTAGGATTAGTTGTTGATGGGAGCTGGACACACACAAAACCGATAGATAGCACACCAAACCTTCCACATAATGAGCTACACTTTTCTCTCAGAGTTTACCCTACAACAGAGAATCGTTCACGCTCAGCTGCTGGCGGATAAAATATTCTCCTGCCACACTTCTACCTTGCCTCTCTAATACCCCGGGATCACCACAACTACAATAAACACTGCAAACACACTTCTACCTCCACAGATCTTCCTCTCTCTCCTCTCCGCCAATAATACCCACCCCCAATTAAACTTTAAAAAACTCCATGGCATTAATACATACACAAAAATCTGCTAGAAGCTATGAGGGTTGCTGCACACACCACATACTTGAAACAAACCCACAAAGGCAAGGGAAGGAGAAGTTCAACTCCCTAACAGTAAATACCCTCTGCTTGTGAGTGGAGTAGTACTTACTTTACCACTGCCACTACAACCATACACTGCAACCTTAACTCTTCCCCCCCTAGGGATACAAGCCTTTCATCACCTCCTTTAATAACCATTGTGCACACAACCCTTTATTAAACTACCCTCCCCTCAGCACAACCAACTACTGCACTACACATCCACAATCACTAGGGTTGGGAAAAATTAGCTGGTAAAGGTGTTTGTGAACCAGGATGAAAACAGCGCAGTGTTATGGTCGTCGTGAATCGTCTGTGGTGCACAGTACTTGTGGTAATGGTAAGGTGAGTGCTTGTGGGTGGAAGAACAGAGTCTCTGTACCTTTTGGCTTGACTTTTCACTTTCTTAACTTTCGTGTTTGTGTCAGGCATGCTGTGCCTGTAGCAATTCTAGCTGCTTCACAATGAAGTGTGTGTATCTATCTATCTATATATATACATACACACAATTATAAATCTGAACAACTTTTTGTACCCAAACTTTTCTGTAACAGTAGACTCCATTCACAAGAGGCAGGTAGGGTTTTTACTATACCTGAACTGTTGATGCAGATCTCAATATCTATGTGCTTGGGCATCCAAGCAAGGCTACAATGAGGTATATAAAACAGATTTTCACCTTGTAATCAAACTGCACATCCATGTATTTCCCAAATCGGCTGGAGTTATCATTCCGAAGGGTTTTTGCATTTCCAAATGCCTGAATTAAAAAGATAACAGATAAAAAAAGTAAACAGTCTTCAAAAACAAGGAAACCATAAAATAGGGCATTTTAAAATATTTTTCACAAACCTACCAGTGGCTTATGTACCGGCCTACAGACACAGGTTTGTCTACCCCTGAGTGACATATGTTTTGCCAGCATAAGTGGTAGTGTGCACAGCGCTATGTCAGCGGGACAGCGGGACAGCATGCCAACATGCTACTGCCGCTCTTTGGGGGTGGTTTAATCATGTTGACAGGAGCGCTCTCTCCCATTGGCATAGAGCGGCTACACGAGAGATCTTACAATGGGGTACCTGTAGCACTGTAAGCTCTCTAGAGTAGATATAGCCTAAGAAGAAAGTAAGCAGCTACCTGAGTTCTGATTGTTTGAGCTGTACGCATACTGCAAATGTAAGGTTATTATCTTGCATGGGCCTGTTAAACCACTCCTCTCCTCCTTGCAAAGATTTATCCTAATCCCACTCCCTGTTAGGAAAATGCGTCACCCGAAGAGGTCTTGTGTCTTCCCCCATCACCAGTATGACTTAATAGGAACTCATTAGCCTGCACACAATGGTCACAGACCACCCAGCCTTGCCCAAGCTGGCCAAACTTCTCCCTCCCACAGGCCCACACCCAGAACATTGTTTTGAACGTATGGTGGAAACAGTAAAGGGAACTGTAAGGATTGTACAGAACTGGACACTAGAGGTCACTATAACACCAGAAAAATGCAGCACCAAATACATATCTGTTGTAAATCAAAGACTGAGTGGCCTACACAATGCCAAGTTTCATATCCTGGACTTCAAATTACCTCTAAGACCGGATTGGACTGTAGGAGGCGATCTTTCACTGTTTCAACTTGGTCACTGGCTGGACATGTCACTGCATAGTACTGAAGGATTTTCTTGGTGGCTTCAGTTTTTCCAGCTCCACTCTCCCCAGATATCAGGATACACTGATCCTTCCTCTCAATGCGCAGGGAACGGTATGAGTTGTCAGCAATAGCATAACTAAGGAACAATGACAATTGGAAATTAAGTCTGCTTTCACAAACGTGAAAGGCAGAGAATCCTCAGTTAGGCTTTTAGAGTATCCATACCGTCACAATCACAACCAGAAGAAATGCCAACTCCAGCCCCAATATTCTAACGGTGCAAAATCCTAGAAAAAATGGCCCTTCAAGAATAGTATTTATATTGAGAAACTCTGATCCAAAGCTTCTATAATTATTGTTCACACCAGTTTTCTGGAGTATTTCATACACCAAGTCTTGTTTAAATCAAGCTGGATCTTAGAATTTCAAACACATTCCTTGCGAAGAAAGGAGCATTAGTGAACAACGATTTCTTCTTTTGCTACTTAAGATTTTGCTGCGTAAAATGTAATTTATTACAGTTTAACAAATTCCTCTCCCCTCTCTATCCAAATTCCACTTCTGGGGCATTTCCCAAATCAAAACAGTTGAATAAATGTAAACTGTATTTTAGTTTTAGAGTTTGCCTCTGGACTGCATATTCTTATGTAGGGGTTTTATAACCCCCTTAAGTGAAAAGGAAAGGCCAACCGTACTGCATACCTTATATTTTGTAAAAAGAAAAGGAGTACTTGTGGCACCTTAGAGACTAACCAATTTATTTGAGCATGAGCTTTCGTGAGCTACAGCTCACTTCATCGGATGCATCCGATGCTCATGCTCAAATAAATTGGTTAGTCTCTAAGGTGCCACAAGTACTCCTTTTCTTTTTGCGAATACAGACTAACACGGCTATTACTCTGAAACCTGTCCTTATATTTTGTGATGTATACCATTTATTCAGGGATGACTGCTGTCCACATTATTAATCACAGTCCCCTCCTCTTGCATGGTGACTCATCCTTACTTTGGATGGGGAAATTCTAGCCAGGATGTCTCAGTGTTTTCCCATTAACTGTAATGGCCCATAATTTGTCTTTTCCTGGGTAGTACAATGGTAGGTGCTTGAAACTAGTCTTGTCTGGTTGGGGAGGCAGTCCCTCCCTGCCTGGCTGACCACTGCCCTACTGTGAGGTAGAGGTAAAGGTAAAGCTTTACAAACCCAGTTCTCGACATACATAAATACATAAATTAATAAACACAGATTGTATACCTATCTCGTAATGATTATTAAGTTCAGAACATTACAAGCTTTCAAAGAAGACCTTACTCAAAATTTTTGTACACAACCAGCTGATTAAACTGTTTCCTCTTGGGAGCTCAGACCCCCTGTTCTCTCTTTGGGGTGCCTGGACCCTGATTATCACAGACATATGCCAGGTTTCAGAGTAACAGCCGTGTTAGTCTGTATTCGCAAAAAGAAAAGGAGTACTTGTGGCACCTTAGAGACTAACCAATTTATTTGAGCATAAGCCAGCATTTCAAGTCTATTGAGATAAACCTTTTTTCTTTTCAATGACTAGGTACTACAAACTCCACAGATAATCTGACTCAAGTGTTCCCACTAGCTTTAAGGTATTTTGATATTTGGATAGCAAGGTAGAATTGTTTTCATTTTATAAAGCCCATTTTTAAAAAAAGGCTCAGAAAAATGGTCTGAATTGCTGCTAACAGTAATCGATGAAACAGCACACAGTCCAGTGCTTAAAATGAGTCTGTTTCCCATAACATTTAAAAATATTCAAATTATTTTCTGTGCAGCAATAATATCTCTAAAGGAGTTAGTCTGGAAATACCGTCTCCTATATCAGGATAGTATTGGCAGTCCCTGCACTTCGGATTTACTGAGCTGTACAGTTACAATTTCTCATCGACTGGTTGCAATGAGGGTGAGAACTTTTTTTTCTTGGACTGTTTGAAGGAGGAATACTTTGCAGGGCACATCTTCCCTGGTACAATGTATAACTGAACAGAAGCAGAACTGGGTAATGCTCCAATACTTAAAAGGATTTGTTTAGTGCTGATAGAATCCTCAGTGTTGTACACTGCAAACAGATAAACAGCCCCTGTCCCCAAAATTTTACATTCTAATTAATGTACTGTGACGGGTCAGGCCAGATGGCTACAGGAGGGTGATACAAGGCAGATATATTAGCCCCAGGTTAAGTAGGTCCCTTTTCCCTGGGTAAGGTAACAGGGAAGGTTCCAGAACAATCAGGAACTTTCTGAAAACAATTGAGAGAGACAGGCTGATTAGAACACCTGCAGCCAATCAAGAAGCTGCCACAATCAATTAAGACAGGCAGGCTAATCAGGGCACCTGGGTTTAAAAAAAGGAGCTCACTTCAGTTTGTGGTGTGCATGCGAGGAGCTGAGAGCAAGAAGCTGAGAGTGAAAAGGTGTACTACTAGAAGACTGAGAAGTACAAGCATAATCAGACATCAGGAGGAAGGTCCTGTGGTCAGAATAAAGAAGGTGTTGGGAAGAGGCCATGGGGAAGTAGCCCAGGGAGTTGTAGCTGTCACCCAGTTGTTACAGGTGCCACTGTAGACAGCTGCAATCCACAGGGCCCTGGGCTGGAACCTGGAGTAGAGGGCAGGCCCGGGTTCCCCCCATCCCTCCATCCCCCCAACTCCCTACTTAATACTGGAGGAGTTGACCTGGACTGTGGGTTCCACCAGAGGGAAAGGTCTCTGGCCTGTTCCCCGATCCACTAGATGGATCAGCAGAGACTGCGGGGATTGTTGTTCTTCCTTTTCCCCATGCTGGCCAGTGATGAGGCTAACTGAGTGACCAGCACATTTGAGTCACGAAAGTGGACAAACTGAGGGCTGCCATGAACCTCTGAGGCAAGCAAATCCACCAATGAGCGCAGGACCCATCAAGGCAGAGGAGGAACTTTGTTACAGTACATATAGACAGGATTCTGGATTTTCCCAAGCAATCATGTTTCTAGCATCACCTCATCATGTTTGTAACATACTCCCATCTCACTTGCACTGTTGAGTCACCTGCCAACAACAGGAAACAGCCCAAATAGTTCTCCCTGTCCCTTCAAAGGTCTTTGGAAGAAAGAGTCTTCAAGAGGTATCTCAGGATTGGGCCCTGGCTCATCGAGCAATTTGGTCAGCTAGGCTCACTCAGCTGTGTCCTCTCTCTCTCTCTCTTTCGGTCTGACAGAAAAATTCAGTTACGTTCAAAAATAACTTTCAAGCTTCAAAAATCTTTCATTTTAAATAGGAAATTGGGAACGTTCACCAGGCCATGTAAATAAATACATTCTTTGTTCCAATGGGCTCATGGTATCTTAGCAACAAGGGAAATACCAGATTAATATTGGTCAAGCAGTGACAGAGGAGGTAGGAAAAAAAACCATCACACACACACACACCCCCTTTCCCTCAGTTTAGTCATAAAATGAATAAGCTGCTTAGCAGCAAGGGAAACTTAGAACCAGATCATCTACACACTGAATAACCCTGGAACAATGAGGTCTCTGGTCCTGCCTAGGCTGGATCAGCAGCTCAGATTCCTCTGAGTCTCAAATCACTTGGCCAGGAAGGAATTAACTCCCTTTCCAAACAACACTCTCAAAGGCAACTCACTCTCTTTAGAAAGAGAAGCAGGAATAAAACAGCCAGCCTTTCTAAAGGTCCCTTTTGCCCCCACTCCAGTACTCTGTTTGGGAAGATGGAAGGGAAAAAAAGTCTTGTATGTTTCCTTTCTGTATATCAGTATTAAACAAGCCAGGTGGGAATAGCACAAACTGTATTGTTTACCCACAGGCCACTCACAGGTGAGGAGAGACTTCATAGAAACTGACGCCACGGTATCGCTCCATGTGTTGTTTGCTGTAGATTTCCAGATCCTTGTATGGATTTACTGACACCAGAACTGAGCCGATGTAAGTCTGAAAAGAGCCGAAAGGAAAAGCATTACATGAAGGCTAGCATCTGTTTCTACAAGAGCCTTCAGAATTACTCTGGAATCCCAGATTTTGTTATAAGGCCAGCCTGAAACAAGGGCACTTGGAATGCTGCTACCAGCTTTGAAGAGAGAGTGACTTGGGAGTCTGAAGAAACAAACAATCTTGCAGCCAGTAAATGTGGGGATACAGAACTTATGCTGGATGTGTCCCTTTTTCCGAAAATGCTGCACTTACATCCTTTAGTGACTGCTTCAGTGCTTCTGGACATCCCAGCAATGCAGCTTCAGTACTGGGTTATTTTTGACTACTCATTCCAATATTTGGGATCAGAGCTAAGCTTGGGTTTGTTAAGACCACAACGGAATAGCTTTATGAAGTCGGAAGAATACAGTATGTGTTGGATTTTCAGTGGTGCCAGGCACTCAGAATTCCAGCGGAAGTTAACTGGAGCTGCAGATGCTCAGCAACCCAAAAATCAGGCCCTATATATGCCAACATGTCAGTAAACAGAACGGGTCTGAGAAACAGAGTCATGGGCTATAAAAGGGGAGCTGGTGGACACCACCACATCCAGATCCCACACCTGCAGAACAAAATCACTATGTCCAGCTTTCAGAGCAAATATCCAAATTCTAGTCAAAGATCAGCACTCTGGCTGCTCTCTGCTACTTACATAGATCAGATTCTCCTTGAATCGTTTACGTAGATTTTCAATAAAGGCTGCTTCGCTAGTAAAGTTCTCTAGCAGGACGAAATCCTGAACCCCCACACGGTCACGGGCTGTTAGAGCACTCTCCATTGTCAACCGGATACCGTCACTCCCTGCCGCCTGCAACCACAAGCAGTGAAATCAAAAGGCTGAGACTTTCACGACACACAGAGCACTTTGCCCACAAAGCACAGACACAGGACCAGCATACAAACAAGAGAAAATAAAGCAAACCCCATTAATAAAGCAACCCCCTAGTCACTTCACACTAGCAATGGCCAGTTTGCCAGAAGACAAGGCAGTTTTGGGGGGGAAAGTTATTGCTAAAATTCCAATCAGTAACAAAGCAGGATCAAATCAACATCACAAGAACAATTATTAATACTTCGTTCACTCTTGAAAATATTTATACGGGTTGATATACCACTTCCAGGAACTAGTTAAACAGTGCTGAGATTAAGTATTCTTGTCATAACGAATAACTTACCTTCCTAGAATAATTTTGGATTTAAAAAAAAAAAAAAAAAAAAAAAAGTATTAAACAGAATCCAGGTTTCCCCAAGGATCTTTCAGGAAGACTGAGTCTGAACTGCGTTCCTATTTCCATACCCTGTGGTAAACGACCTGCCTTGAGGTAAACAACCTTTCAGAGAGCAGCAGTAAATTGTTATTTACCAGCTGCGCATGCCCGAAGTGCTAACAAGTTGATAGCTCTAGTCCAGGCACCTTTTCCTGATTTCTGTCAACAGCACAACTGAAATTATAACAAAGATCTATGAAGAATAATTAATATGAGAAAAGAGATTTCTTTTGCCTCACATATTACTTCTCTATCATCAACTGCACTCACCTCTTCTTTTTCATGCTGGCATAGATAGTACCCATCAGGAATCAGAGCCCTTTTCTCCTGTACAAATAACCACATGCCCAGGACATCTATATCATGCAGAATGGAAGAGCCCTCAGTGCAGTGCCCTAACCTGACTACAGTTTGATGTGCACAACATCATCTCAACATACAGCAGAAACCCTTAGAGAACACCCCCTTCACCAATAAGATCGCATCCCACTGTTGGATCATATTAAAGAAGTTCTGTATTAAAATCACAAATGAGTTTGATTCCCCATAGTTTAAATTCCAGGGTATTACTAATTAAGAGGTCTCTTGGTTTTTGGTACTGTTTCTCTCCCCCTGTGTGTGAAACTTGCAAGCTGCTAATTGCGTTAGTACATTCTAAGACAGAGTCTGTTCTTAAAGCAATTCTTTGTAATAACAACTACTCACACAGAGAGAGACTCAAAGCAATACTCTGTAACAACAGAAACAGCACCCAGAGACTCCCCATCCTTCTGTTGTATTCATCTTGCTTTGTTAACAATTGTGATTAAAATAGAGATAGAGGATGTATGTGGATGGATGCTTGGTGTGGAAAATAACTGAATGATCAGGGAGGTGCCAGCCTAAGAATCCAGTGTCCATCGGCTGAAGAAGGTGTCAAGTGGAAATAACCAGAGGACCCCCGGAGGGCAGACTGGAATCCACCCAACAGCCTCAAGAATGGGAGAACCAAAGAACAAGATAACATCTAGCAGCACGGAGCCACCAGGAATGTGCTATCTGCTGATTGATTCAGCAACAGCATGATGAAGCAATTCCCATAGACTGGCATAGGAAGAAATTCCTATAAAAATGGACTCTAGAAAGTGAGAACTTTGGGGTCTGATTCTGCAAACCAACTTCCAGGAGCATCAGATGTGCATCTGACAAGGCCCTGCTCCCTCCTCATGTCCAGGCCACCTGGCCAGTGGCTTGGCATGAGCAACTCTAAGGCTGGTAACTATGATAACAACCTTGCAGAACCTGTGTGTGTGTGTTTGTATGAATGAATGTGTGAATAAATATGAGATTGAATGGAACGTTATAGCTATAACTAACTGCTTACTATGATGCTTTCTGTATTCACAATAAATGTGGTATTTTGCCTTTTCCCCTTTAATACGATCCTGCTGGTTTTTATTTTATTGGTATAACACCACCCCTTCAGATTCCCCAAAAGAGGGAAAAATTAAGGAGAAGCATGTATGGTTCTCAGATTTTCAACCTGCTTTTTGCTCCGAGTCTCTCCCTTTCCGGTTTCTGCCATTTCAGTAAGAGCTGTGGAGGGTAAAGCTGTGTTTTGGACTAGCAATAAACACTGTGAAAGCCAACACACACCAGTTTAATTTTGGTAGCATCCTTCACATAAATTGTACCACGAAGTGCTCTAGAGCTCTACGATATAAATACACAATGAGAGACATACAGGCAGGCAAGGCAGATTTTCTGTTGAGGCTTAATGAGATGGAGGGCTCATGAGACAGATACAGGGAGGGTGTTCCAAGTGCCAGGACACAGAGAAGAAAACTCTCATGCTAACAGTGGCCACATTGTGTGAGGAATATCAGGGAACCAGGGCTAAATAAGTAGAAGGAGCAGTGCAGAGACAAGTTCGCTACATCCCTCGCCCCACTAACTCATCACTATAGAGCACTACATAGGCACAATCAACGGAACTCTTTCTTATGGGAAGGGGCCACTTTTAATGGGGGGTGGCCTCAAGTCTCGAAACTGTGACTCTCCTGGGCAACTGTATTAAGAAGAAACTTATATTGGATTATGAATTGAAAACATTTCCCTATCTATGGTAGATATGTGGCCCCCATCACTATAGTATCTGTGGACCTTACAATCTTTAATGTCTTTATCCTCACAACAACCATGAGAGCAGGGGAACTTAAGCAGAGAGAGGCTAAGTAACTTGCCCAAGGTCACATAGGAAGTCTTTGGCAGAGCAGGGAACAGAACCCAGGCCTCTCAAGTCCTATGCAAGTCCTCTAACCAATGGCCTACCTTTCCTCTAGAGTAATACCTTGCAATTTTTAAACTGAAGTGTCACTACAGGGAGGAAACAGTTGGTATCACCTCCACAACTACCTTCCATTGCTTCACTTGCAGCCCCAGCAACAGCTGTAGTGTGAAAATAGCCAAGGCTGCCTCCCCCAACCCCTCCCAGGGGAGCCCTGAATAGACAGAAAAAGAAGAGAAGCCAAGAACCAACCATCAGTTACAACTTCTGGAGTCCCTGCCCCAACACAGCCTGGAATCTGCTCTAACTTGTGCCAGCTGGCTACAGCCCCCAAGAGACTGTACATGAGCTAGACACAGCCAAAGCATAGTGTCCACTAGCCACATCCCTCCTTGCACCTGGGGCAGTGGGGAGGAAGGCACAGGAGCCAAATACACTGACACTGTGCCTGCTGGGAATTCCTCCACCCTAGGCAATTCCCCACCAGGCAACTTACAGGTTGATTCTGCTTCCTCTGCATCATGTGCACCTTGGCACAGAGCAGAACACACCAAAGAATCTACCCCAAAAGTACTGAGTGCAACTCCTTGATCATTATTAAATAATATAGAAAAGAAGAGCTGGAAGGGTCTGCAAGAGGTCATCTCGTCCAGCCCACAAATACCCATACAGCTACATCTGCAGAGCCCCCTAGTGTAGATGCAGCACATACCAACAGGAGTTCTTCTGCTGACATAGTAAGGTTATCTCCGTGAATGATATTCACGGTGCCAACAGAGGAACTTTGTAGACAGATGCATCCACACTGTGGTTTTTGGCAGCACAGAAATGTCAGGTAAGGGGTGTGGTTTTTTTCACACTCCTGACTGACAGCTGTGACACCAAACATTGTGTGTGAGTGAGAGAAAAACTAGACAAATTCAAACTGTAAATAAGGCATAACATATCTAACAGTGAGTGCAATTAAGCATTGAAACAATTTACCAAGGGCAGTGGCAGATTCTCCATCACTGACAATTTTAAAATCAAAATTGGATGTTTTTCTAAAAGATCTGCTCTAGGAATTATTTTGGGGAAGTTCTATGCCTTGTGCTACACAGGAGATCAAACTAGATGATCATTATGGTCCCTTCAGCCCTTGGAATCTATGAAACTCTTAGCATATCATAGGAGTACTTGTGGCAACTTGCGGATACAGACTAACATGGCTGCTACTCTGAAACCTGTCATTAGCCTATCATAGGTACTACTGGAATACAAATAGATAAGTAAATAAATAAATGATACTATAAATACGTAATATAATATAGAAAAGAAGGGAACAATCCTATATTGGCCCTTGCAAAATCAAATAGATGGTACCCCCCACTGTTTTTTTCCATCTCCAATGCCCATTAATTTATTAAATTTTAATTTGATCCACTTCATTAAATGTATTCCCTTCAGTCTCTTTCATATCTGATCTCAAGAATGTGACCTCAACTCCAGTTCTGCCAAATTCGTATTTCCATTAATTCTAAACTTTCTTTTATTTGCATTTTAGGTGGCTACTATTACAGAATAGGAGAAAGGAGATAATCTCCTAGGACAGCTCAAGACACACCTAGCTTAACAAAGAGAAGGTTAAAGGGTGACTTGTTCAGTCTGTAAATACCTACATGAGGAACAAATATTTGATAATGGGCTCTTCAATCTAGCAGACAAAGGTATAAACACAGTCCAGTGGCTGGAAGACGAAGCTACACAAATTCAGACAAGGAAATAAGGTAAATTTCTAACAGTGAGGATAATTAACCACTGGAACAATTTATCAAGGATGGATTTTCCATCACTGACAATTTTTAAAATAAAGACTGGATTTCTTTTTCTTTTTTAAGATATACTGTCGTTCAACAGAAATTATTTTGGGGGAGTTGTCAGTGTTATACAGAAGGTCAGACTAGAAAATCACAATGTTCCTTTTTGGCCTTGGAATCTATGAATAGCCAAATCTACTTTGTTTCAGAGTGGTAGTCATGTCAGTCTGCATTGCTATCTGACCAAATAATTAAACAAAGTTAATGGCTGGTCTGAAAAAAGTCACTCCAGCTGGTTTTCACTCTGCTGATATACCCCAGAATGCACCAGTCACTAGTATCACACCTACCAGGAACTACCCTGGAGTGGATTCATAAGGGGCCCAAGCAAGTCACAGCAGCCCCTTGGTCACTCTCTGCAGTAGCAATGCAACAAGCCAGGAATGCAGGGCTTTCCTGCTGAGCCAACCTTACCATCAGATGCTGGAGCCCTGGACAAAGATGCAGAGCTATTTTTGTTGACTCATGCTGCCAGATGCCTCTATCCCAAGATATAAGAGGGGTCGGAGTATCTCTCTGGGACAGGGACTGATGTCCTGCAGGGGAAAACCCTAGCAGCAGCAAAACTCAGCAGAAAGTTTAGGTTAAGGTTTGTGTTTTGTTATTTACGTTAACAAAGACAATCCCCCACAAAGAAGTACGTTTGGCCCAAATCCACTATGTGCGTCCTCAGTATGCAGCATCACACATACAGTGCTGCCAACTAGTGATTTTGCGTCTCATGATACTTGCTGTCCCTCTTGAAGCTCCTGCTCTTTGAGACTTTCCGCTTTCATTAAAAAAAAAAAAAAAATAGAAGTTTCTATCCTTCATGGCTGTGGAGAAAAGCTCAAACCAGAGTGTGTCTGAAAGACTCAGAAGCCAGAGGGCAAATTTAAAGAACCGCATAATTTTTTTTTTCATTCTTGTGATTTTTAAGTTGATTTCATGATTTCTTGGAGCTTGACTCATGAGTTTTGAAAAGCTGGGGGTTGGCAATTCTGCAAACAACCTTGCAATTCATTCCTCCTGACCAATACTTTATTGCAAAATGCCCGAGTCACATAAACCAATTCCTCCACTCACCCCAGCAAAGCATATTTAGCAGCTTCTTTCACCCCATACATCAAGCTGGTGGTGGGGTAGGACAAAGGAATCAGCCACAGACTCCAGCTCCTATGAGCAGCTGTCAAAACAGGGACTGCTGCATTGGGGCGGGAGGGGAAAGGGGTTAATTAGGGCCCAGCCAAGGCCACCTCTTCCCCCCGCTACGCCTCCACCCACCCATTCAGAGCTATGCAAGAGACACCCCTCCAGCACAACTCTGGGTGCACTAGGACCCAGGTAGTGCCTCCCCTACTTTCCTCCCCGTGGCTTGGGGGGGGAAGAATTGACGGGTGGAGCCAGCCAGAGAATCTAGCCAGTAAGGGCAGCTGCTGAAGCACCCAAAGCAGGGAGGTTCAGAGAAATTTCTGTATTTTTGATTGGACCTTCTCTGACCTGTGCTGATTAGCAGTTTCCGCCAACCCTCCTGCTCCTCTACAGTCTTTACACCTCAACTTAACTTCACAGGATCTGCCCCCCTTACCTTCTTCTCCCGTATCCTGACCCCTCAGTGCCCTTTCAGTGATCCCTCTTCCTTCACTTTTCTTTCAATTTACCTAATTCGCTCCTTACTAAACCCACCAAAAAAAACTGTGGAATTAACACACAGTTTGCTACCATCACATGCTGCTTGTGTGTTCCACTGCCTTTTCCCTCCCTGAGTCTATCTGGTCTATTTCAACTGTAACCTCTTTGGGGAGCAGACAGTGGTCTAGTGTGTGCACTGCCCAGCACAATGGGGCCAGTTCTTCGTTGGTCCTCAGACACTACCATAATAAACATGATTATAAATAATAAGAAGATACACAGGTCCTTCATTTCTTTGGTACTTTGGAACTATACCATTTATCAACTGGATACAAAATTCTTCAGCTAACAGAGCAAATTTCCATATGCGTAGGTCCATTGACACAGCCTGCACACTGATCCTGCATCTCTGTGCTTGTTTACACGGTTTTTGCAATGATTTAACCAAACTGGCAGAAAAACTGATCTACTTAAATCAGTGCACCTAGGGTGACATGCTGTCCCAATTTTATAGGGATAGTCCCGATATTTCGGGCTTTTTCTTATACAGGTGCCAATTACCCCCCACCCCGTCCCGATTTTTCACCCTTGCTATCTGGTCACCCTAAGTGCAACTCCCTAGTGTGGATGAAGTTATAGTGGATGAAGTTATAGTGGTATAGAAGTGTTTAACTTGTATAGCTTGTTTTGGTAAATTTACTGAAAGAAACACATGCAATTTTATAACTCATCCTGTAGAAGTAGTTGGAAACAAACCAGGACCAGCTCCATTGAATTACAGCTCTCAGAAATGGTCACTAGCTCTTTCACCAGCCACTCCCTCAGCCCAGGACATACCATTTCAAACTGAACATATCCTGTGATTAAGGAAGAAGCAATATGTCCTCCCTAAGAAACAGAACACTTTTCTTCAGCCCTATCCACTGAGACTAACATTTATGACTCAGTATCTTCCAGCTTCCCCCAACACATTTCTTACTCAGCTTCCCAGGCTCTATCTCAGCAGAAACAAAGCAGTTATATTTGATTTTCAAAGACTTTTAAAAACTGAGTTTACAGTTTTAAGAATAATCAGGAATGATTAGATTGCTTTATTTCTAAGGCAAGGGTATCAAACCCATCCTCCACAGGTCTGGTCTAGCACTGTAGATGTATTTACATGGCCTGCAGGACAATCAGGTTCTGCAGAACCTAAGTTTTAACTTCAAGTTTTGAGCCCTCCAGGTTGTAAAGATAACATTCTAAATATAAATTTACTGTAAACTGGGTGTACAGACAGCCTGAAACACTTTCTGAACGGAGTGAACTCTTCTGTCCTACCATTAATTTTGACTTGCTACTTCTCAAGCCTAGTTATGCTTTAAAAGGGTCAGCATTAACTATTTCGCTGCTGACCAATTTCAGCAGATGGGATGCAGAAGGGGATGGAAAGAGACTTGCTGAGTGTGAAACTGTGCATTGCTACAGAAAAGGTAGTGCACAGGAAAGAATGGTCGGAAAGAGAGAGAGAAAGGAGGCTGGGGAAAGAAGAGAAAGGTCAGAAATAGCAGTGATCATAAAGGGGAGTGATAACAAGTGTGACAATAAGGTATTGAATAAAGAAAACCCACCTGAAAGGTTGGTTAATTTATTCTAGCAGACAAAGGTACAATTACAGCCAATGGCTAAAAGAAAAGGAGTACTTGTGGCACCTTAGAGACTAACCAATTTATTTGAGCATAAGCTTTCGTGAGTTACAGATCACTTCATCGGATGCATAAAAGTGGAAAATGCAGTGAGGATATTTTTGTACACACAGACCATGAAAAAATGGGTGTTTACCACTACAAAAGGTTTTCTCTCCCCCACCCCACTCTCCTGCTGGTAATAGCTTATCTAAATTGATCACTCTCCATACAATGTGTATGATAATCAAGGTGGGCCATTTCCAGCACAAATCCAGGTATTCTCTCCCCCCACCCCACTCTCCTCCAATGGCTAGAAGCTGAAGCTATATAAATTCAGACTAGAAATAAGATGCAAATTTTTACTTGTGAGAGTAATCAATCATCAGACCATCTTACCAAGGGTTGTGGTAGATTCTCCCCATCAGTGGAAATTTTAAAATCAAAATGGCATGTTTTTCTGAAAAACAGGCTCTAGCTCAATCTCAGCTGTGGGACTTGAGGCTGGAATTAATACAGGGAAATCCTATGGCCTGTGTTATGCAGGAGGTCACCTACATGGTCCTTTCTGGCCTTAACATCTATGTCCTTCCTCTATGGTATCATCTCACCTACTGACAAAGCAAAACAATGGAATTTAAATCAAAGACTGATTCTAAATCTGAAGCTACCTTTGATACAAGTCCTGTTCTCTGGCTGCCTGCTTTCTTCTGAAACTCACTGTTTACCCCTTGTAACTTCCTATATACCAGAAAAAAAAAATAATTGGGACACTGTTGGAAATGGTATGTTAAAGCCACATGTCAATATCAGGTGAAAACACAGTGTGTATGGACATGTAGTTCAAGTGCCTTTCCATTGTAATCACAACTTTGGTGCTGAGTGTCCATCACGTTGTTCCCATCCATACTGGCCTCACTAACAGCATCCTTGCAAAATTGTGCAAGCAGAAACATTGTCAAGACTTGCTCTGAAGTGGCGCAAACACAAGTATACTGGATATCACTTGTTCAACAATGGGAGCATTTCCGGGAGTGGCCAATAAATATTTTACAGGCACAGCTAGTTTTTACCACCACCTTTGGCATCAACAATTCCCTACTGCAAAGATCCCAAGCATCTAAAAAGCTCTGCATCAACACTTTCACTGCTCAAAGATTATTTATACCTGAGCTGAAGTGACAACTGCTTCCACAAGCCTGGTTCTTATAAGGATAGATATCATGTTACAAGTATGGTAGTCACCATACTAGTGCGATGTCTTACTGGTATAGGAGGGACTATGTTAATCTCTATTCTGGGCCCCTCAGTTTGCCCTGTGTGAACTAGAGGAGGGTTTCCCCAGAAATCCAAGCAATCTCAGTCTGATTTTACTGCCTGCCCAATTAATAGAGCACTTTGTGCCTTCTTTCTCAAACTTGACTCCTGAGTGCTTATTACAGGTCTTTGTTACCATCCTTTTGTGGAGTTGCAGAGCTAACAGTTGTAGAATGGACTTTCTTGAACTGATGACTGGGTATGATCATAAGGGAGCCATTCCCACATTATTTTAACCCACTCTATGCTTCTAATCTCCAGAACAGTTCTTCTCCAGAACAGTCAGTACAACAGTGGCTCAGAGCCAGAAAAGCAAAAGCAGTTACTATTGAAAGATGGGACTGAGCCAGTGCAATTAGCAAAGCAGCCTACTTCCACATGCCTTTTCTTTCCCATAATTACACTTTGGGAGATTCTGGGCTGGTGTCAATTGGTGTAGTTCCATGAAGCCCATAGAGCTATGACTGCTTTACACCAGCTGCAACTAAATGATTGACTATAAAGGATCAGAATTTGCCTCCTTAGAGCTTAGTTCCTTTGAATACAATAGAACTTGAATACACGGTACTGCCTGGCAAGCGCTGATAAAACATCCATTTAGATTGGCTCACTAAATCCTTACATAGCATTTTTGGGCGGAAGCATTTTATTTTTAACTAATTTTAAATGTTGAAGTGTGGTAGACTTCCCACAACCCAAATGAAAAACAGGGCCTTCTAAACTCTGCGTGATAAATTCACAGAGCATTTTTTCCAGTGACCTTTTTTAAAAGTTAGTTTGAGCTTCCCCCCTTTGACATTTTTCCCTGTGAGGGAAGAGGATGAGATTGTCTTTTAAATGAACGAGGAGTACTTGTGGCACCTTAGAGACTAACAAATTTATTTGAGCATAAGTTTTTGTGAGCTAAAACCCACTTCATCGGATGCATGCAGTGGAAAATACTGTAGGAAGATATATATATACACACACACACACACACACACAGAGAACATGAAAAAATGGGTGTTGCCATACCAACTGTAACGAGACTAATTAACTAAGGTGGGCTATTATCAGCAGGAGAAAAAAAAACTTTTGTAGTGATAATCAGGATGGCCCATTTCAAACAGCTGACAAGGTGTGAGTAACAATAGGGGGAAAATTAGCATGGGGAAATAGTTTTTACTTTGTGTAATAACCCAACCACTCCCAGTCTTTATTCAAGCCTAATTTAATGGTGTCCAGTTTGCAAATTAATTCCAATTCTGCAGTTTCTTGTTGGAGTCTGTTTTTGAAGTTTTTTTGTTGGAGAATTACGACTTTTAGGTCTGAAATTGAGTGACCAGGGAGGTTGAAGTGTTCTCCGATTGGTTTTTGAATGTTATAATTCTTGACATCTGATTTGTGTCCATTTATTCTTTTGCGTAGAGATTGTCCGGTTTGGCCAATGTACATGGTAGAGGGGCATTGCTGGCACATGATGGCCTACCTTTATTAATTAGTATTGTTACATTTGGTATGGCAACACCCATTTTTTCATGTTCTCTGTGTATATATATCTTCCTACTGTATTTTCCACTGCATGCATCCAATGAAGTGGGTTTTAGCCCACAAAAACTTATGCTCAAATAAATTTGTTAGTCTCCAAGGTGCCACAAGTACTCCTTGTTCTTTTTGCTGATACAAACTTTTTGCGGCTACCACTCTGAAATCTTTCAAATGAGTACTGGGTAAATGTAGGGATATGATCTGATCTGGTGAATGTCCAGCAACTAACTGCCTGAGGGCAGGGCAGGGGCTGTATAATGCACTAATACCTTGCCCTGATTGCAAGAATCTTTTCTTTTGTATCAAAATTTCCAAACAATCCCATTTTGGAGTTTACAGGAAAGGGTAAATGAGCTAGCAATCATAATGAAGCATTTTCAGTGTCACCCTAGTGCCTTGGCCAACCCTCTCCCTTTTGAGTTTGTGAATCACTTGGGAACCCTCACAATAAATGGTGTTATATAATGTAGAAGAGACTTTACAATCACCAGACCCACTCAAAGCTCAACAGGATCTGTGCTCCTAAATCTCTTAGGCACTTCTACAAATCTCCCCTGTAATATATTACCACCTCACACACCTTGTCTGTCTTTTGCTCGTAGTTTTAAAACCATCTTTTAAAATGTAGTGTGGTTTAAAGCAGAGCTTGTCAACCTGCTGGGCACAACTGCCCAAGGAAGTCACAAGCAGGGCTTTGGAGTGGAGCCCGGAGCTGGAGTGCAGAGCAGCTCCAGAGCAGTGGAGCTGCAGGTTTTTGCCTGGAGCTGGAGCAGAGCAGGAGCACAGCTCCAAAGCCCTGGTCACAAGGAGAGTGGGGGTTAGGGGTATTACAAGTGGGCAGAAAAATTCTTGTCTTTAAGCTCTCCAGTCCCAGTACACCCTGGCTGCTTCTTTTAGTTGTCTCCTCCATTGCACCAAAAATCATTTGTTTTCTTGCTGTTTGGATAGGAGTCAGTTTCTGAAACTCCCCTTTCTGTCTCAGGCTTTTATGGCTAGTCGTAATGTAGTATCTGCGCACCTCACAATGGCTATGAATTTTATCCTCCCAATGCTTCTGTAAGGTGGGAGAGTGCTGTTCCCCTTTTTACAGATGCGGAACTGAGGCCAATGATAGACTAAGTGATTTGTCCTCCTGCCACTTTCCAACTTAGCCCACATCCCATCTCCTTCCCTGACTGTAGAGTGGAACAGAGATCAGGAAGAGGATTTTGCAAATTTTCAAATGACAAATTCTGCTGGAAAAAACTACACTACTTGGGTGACAGCCGCATTGTAATTGGGCACCCCAACATGACTGTATTTATAATGTAGGTAATGCGGCCTAATTCTGCTTGTTGTGTCTTTGTACCAAACTCCAGAAACCAAGGGACCAACATGGCTACAGCAACACTGCAAAAAGCAAAAGCCAGTGTGTGACTAATTAGATGGTCAGTGGCTGGTATGGGAGAGAGGACTCACTGACAAGACAACATGCTAATGTCTTACATAACAACACCCTCTACTGAACATGTGAGTAGTAGTTGAACTGCCCTGAAGTTAACTGTACACAAATAATTATTTTTATGATAATAAATCTCATTCTATATATGTGTTGTTTGAAATTTAAGCAGAGAGAAAAAACTAAATGAATACTCAATTCTACATTTGAATATCAGGGTCTGGAAGGGACATTTAGTACAATGCTATCCCTAACATGGGTAAGCCACTTTGAGCAAAGGACAAGAGAAAAATCAGAATTTTAACAAAAACAGCAGAGAATCATCACTAGCACAGTACAACTGTGTAACTTTTAACTCATAGAGAAGTGAGTAGGTCAGTGGCTGCCTCACTCAAGGATTGTTTATAAAATAATTTTCTCTTTTTGATTGCTTTAGAGTAAATACTACAGGAAAAGTAACTCCTGGAGCTGGTGTTCTAGAGGTTATTGCTGGGAGTTTGGGGAACAGTGGCTCACGCTCAGAATCTGGTCTTCTCTCCCTGATGTTGCCCTCCTGATTCACTCACCGTTTCTTTAGAATTTACTTCCACACTATGCTATTGTTCTGAAAAATGTTTGAGGAGGGAAAGGAATGCCACAAGTACTCCTTTGACAGACGCCTTTAAACAGTTTAATTTCAAGGGCCCTTCATATTTTGACTATTAAATAATAGAGGACATAAGCTGGAACATTTTAGAAATACCAATGACACAGCAGAGGGAAAAAAAGCCTTACTTTTGTCCTAGTAAAGTTTGTTGTAACATCTCTCCTGACAGCTTTTGCTTTTAAAACTGAAGACGTGGAACTCCTGTTACTCCAGCTATCTAAACTTCAGATTCATTCATTCCACTAAAATGCAAAGTAGAACAGAAAATGCTGGCAATTACAATCATGCTGTGTGTATTTTAAATATATATTACATGTTTGTCACAGGGACTTGAAGAAGGGAGAATCAGAAGCGAGGAGAGAAAAGTATGTCATTGAATAATTCTGCTGGAGTTTGAATGTTGTTTATTACTACTCATATAGTACCAGAGATGTATTTGAAACTTCTTGTGTTTGACAACAAGACTCCTGCCCCAAGTAGTTCATAATCTATATGAGAAAGAACAAAAAAAGCAAGGTAATGCTGATTTTACAAAGGAAGCAGATCATATAATTTGTTCCAGGTTTTGTGTGTTGCTTTATTTTCTTTTTTTAAATGTCAGAGAGCAAGTGTAGATAAACCTGGAGCAAAGATTAACAATGGAAAGTAAAGCAGTTTTAAGAAAGAATTTGAAGGATGAGAATGAGGCTGTTTATTGCATAGAGGGGATGCTCAGATTTCAGTCAGCAAGCTAAACAGAAAATATCTGTGAGAAAAATGAAGTGGGCAAACAAGAAAGAGATCAGGGAAACTTACAGAGTCAACACCGTGGATTTCTATATTTAGGGAGCTGGCATTTTTGCTCTTTACCAGGTGGCACCAGCTGTGTAAATCAGTCAAAAAGATGCTGCTAGTTCCAGTATCCACAATGATTCCAGTATCCATGAACTAAAACCTAGATGGCTCTATGGTAAGGTCGGGGCATAACTGGTTGGAAAACCATTCCCAGAGAACAGTTATCAGTGGTTCACAGTCAAGTTGGAAGGGCATAAAAAGTGGGATCTGTTCTGGGTCCAGTTCTGTTCAATATCTTTTTTAATGATTTAGATAACGGCAGAGAGTACACTTATAAAGTTTATGGACAATACCAAGCTGAGAGGAGTTGCAAGTGCTTTGGAGGATAGGATTAAAATTCAAAATGATCCAGATAAACTGAAGAAATGATCTGAAGAAAATAGGATGAAATTCAATTAGGACAAATGCAAAGTACTCCACTTAGGAAGGAACAATCAGTTGCACACATACAATATAGGAAATGACTGCCTAGGAAGAAGTACATGGAAACAGATCTAGGGGTTATTGTGGATCACAAGCTAAATGAGTCAACAGTATAACTGTTGCAAAAAACAAACAAACAAACATGACCAATGAGGAAAGATTGAAAAAACTGGGAATCCCGCCCTGCGTGTCTACTGGTGGGGACATGCCTGCTGTTACTCGAATTGCCCCTCTGCAAGAAGAATCTCAAAACCAAACCTCTAAAGCTCAGTCTTCAGATGCCCAGCTCATATGCACATATTTTGGGGGGGGGGGGGGGGGGGGGGTGTTAACGTAGGTGATTCAGCACACCTTCACTTAAGTGCCCACTTTGGCCTCAGAGGTCCTATCTACACAAGATAGATCAGTATCCAAATTACAATAAATGCCACCAGTAGTGCAGCTGTGTTGATGATAGTAACAAAATAAGCTCTAGTGTAGATGAGACTCAGGTGGCTTTACCACCATATCTCAAAATCTGCTCTGAGCCATGTTAGATGAACGATGGTTAGAATACCAAGGGCCTATTTATGCTATTACTCCCAACAGTGGGCCTGCACTAGGGCGAAAGCAGTAATGAGAGAATTAAAAGAAAAATAGGAAGATAGGAACTGCCTTTCTGGATCAGACCTGGATCCTATCCAGTCCAGTATCCTGCCTCAGACAGTGGCCAGTAACAGATGCCTCAGGGGAAGATGCAAGATGCCTCACATTATGCAGATGTTGGATAATCTGCCCCCACATTAGGTCTCCTCCTAATCCCTAATAGTTAGGGATTGGTGTAAAATCAGAACCATGAAGTTTTTAATACCACTTTCAACATCTGTTAGCATTAACTTTGAATATTCTTATCCATGGAAATGTCCAATTGCTTTTTCAGTCTTGCTATGTTCTTGTCTTCAACTTCCTGTGGCAATGAGTTCCACAATCTAATTATGTACTGCACGAAAAAGTATTTCCTTATATCAATTTTGTATTTGCCACCTTTTAATTTAATTGACTGTTGCCTTTTTCTTGTGTTATAGATCAGGGAGAAAAGAAGTTCCCAAAGACCATTAATTATGGTATATATTTTTGTCATGTCTCCTTTCTAAGGTAAGGATCCTACTCTTTTCAATCTCTCTTCATAGGAGTGTTTTCCAGGACCTTGATCATTTTCACCAACCTTCTCTGAACCTCCTCTAATCCTGCACTACTGAGAATTGACAGAGTTTGGCTGGCTGCTGCTTCTCCAATACAAACGCTAATTTTAAACATAAGAACAGCCCTACTGGGGCAGCCCAATTGCCCATCTATCTTGCCCAATATCCTGGCTTCTGACCATGGCTAGTACCACATGCTTCAGAGGGAATGAACAGAACAGGGCAATTTTGAGTGATCTGTCCCTTGTCATCCAGTCCCAGCTTCTGGCCGCTGGAGGTTTAGTGGCATCCACAGCAAGGGACACATAACTCGCCATCTTGGCTAATAGACACTGATAGACCAACCTATCCTCCATTAACATATCTAATTCTTTTTTGAACTCAGTTATATTTTGGCCTTCACAACATCCCATGGCAACGAGCTCCACAGGTTGACTGTGCATTGTGTGGAGAAGTATTTCCGTTTGTTTGTTTTTAAAAGAATGCCTATTAATTTTCATCACATTCCCTCTCTCCTCCTCCATCACTGCTGCCTCCTCCAGCTTTTCCTCCCCTACAGACTGCAGGGAGAGTCTGACAGGAGGCAAGCTGCAGAGATTGTCAGTGGGGAATTGTATTCATTGCCCAAGCAACAGACTGTGTACTGTGCTTGAACTGTCCCATCTAGGTACCTACAGCAGCGGTTCTCTACCAGGGGTACATCAACTAATCTAGATCAGTGGTTCTTAAACTTTTGTATTGGTGACCCCTTTCAAACAACAAGCCTATGAGTGCAACACCCTATAATAATCAAAAACATTTTTTTATATTTAACACTATAAATGCTGGAGGTGAAGCGAGGTTTGGAGTGGAGGCTGACAGCTCATGACCCCCCAAGTAATAACCTTGTGACTCCCGGAGGGGTCACGACCCCCAGTTTGAGAACCCCTGATCTAGATTCTTGCCTAGTTGTACAATAGGCTACATAAAAAGCATTAGCAAAGTCAGTACAAACTAAAATTTCATACAAAGACTTGTTTATACTGCTCTCTATACCATACACTGAAATGTAAATACAATATTTATATTCCAACTGATTTATTTTATAATTATGTGGTAAAAATGAGAAAGTAAGCAATTTTTCAGTAATAGTGTCTTGTGACACTTTTGTATTTTTATGTCTGATTTTGTAAGCAAGTAGATTTTAACTGAGGTGAAACTTGGGGGTATGCAAGACAAATCAGACTCCTGAAAGGGGTACAGTAGTCTGGAAAGGTTGAGAGCCACTGACCTGGAGCATTTTAACTGCAGAGTCCACAAGGGGCAGTCCAAGTGTAACACACAGCCTGTGGCTTTGGTGGTGAATCCAGCAGTGCCCTAACCCATTCAAAACCACTCCTATCAGAACCTCACTGCACAGTATGCACTTGTGCCATGGGGATTGTGAAGAATGCACCCCCCCATGCTATGTGCTGTGATCGTAAGACCCGAGTGGTGAGTGACACACACACACTTTATACACATTACATGTGTGTGCTTGTAAAATTACTTGATTTAAGCCCAAATTAGTAATTTCATAATTACACCTTAAAAAAAAAAAATCAGAAGAATTACTGAAAGTTAGTAAGGGTTGGCATCTCTGTGATATCACACAAAAAGAACCCCAGAACATGATACATATGCCCTCCCCACAACCCCAGCATATTCCTGCCTCAGTCTCTTCCCACCCTCTGTACCCCCACATACACTCACCTCTTTAAAATATAAGCCCCAAACCTGCCTTGCTTTTCTTCTCCCCATCTCAAGCACTCACACTTAACTTTCCAAGCAGGAGTTTTCCACTGGAAATTGTGTGTGTGAGAAACACAGGGACTTCCTGCTGAAACCCTGAAGAATTCTCTCCATTCCTCTCAGGCTGGACACACATTAGAAAGACTGCAGAAGAACACAGCAGTTAAACAAATCTTACCGCAGCCCTGAACTTCATTTCCGATCCTTTTCAGCTCACAAGGCACTTTCAGAAAGTCAGTGATGCTGTCTCAAAGCAAGAAATCTGAGGTCAACTCTCTTCAATCAGTTGCCTTTTTTACTTTTAATGACATTTTTGGTACTGTCAAGAACCACTCCTGCCTACGCAACTCCTACCGGAGCCTGCTAAAGAAGGCGTTGTACAAGGAGGAGAGTGAGCAAAAAAACTCTCCTCCCCTTCTAGACTGAAAGAGAGAGAGACAGACACACAGATCACAAGCTGAAGCTCAAGATAAAAGAAGCCTGCTGCCTGTATGTAGAGCACAAGCTGTCTAATGACAGAGAAAAATTGAAAGAAAAGAGGCTGGAAACCTTGGTCCAGAGCCTACAACCCAAAACCACAGGAAAAAAGCAAAGGCAGCAGCCATATGTTCTGCTGTGGCAAAATTTGCACAAAAAGGCAGCTACAAACAGGAACAACATCAAGTGGGCTACACTGAATCAAACTCAAACACACTGACCTGCAAGTCCACAGCAAAGTTCCCGAGCCTGAAGCTGTAGCTCCTCTCATGACTCCAGCAAACCAAAGGAACCACTGCAGGAACTTTGATGGTAGGAAATGGTTGATTTTCTTGTTTGTCCTTGCAACAGTTTAACACATGTACCCAGCAACATTCTTTTCCAGAATTGTTGTGAAGCATCCACACCCGAAGCTCCTTACAACCAGAGTTGCACCAGTGCATGCCAGCACACCTGCAGCACTTATCCCATAGTGCCTAGTATTGCTGCTGGCAGCAGGGGCTTTTGGGTTATTTCCCAACACGAGGCACTTCATTATAGGATGGAGTTATGAGTCCCCCTACATTGGGGCAGTTGCAACCCTCTACGTTTCCTGGCCACACTGGGGAGTAGTCACAGGATGGCAACAATTCAGCACGATCAGAGCTTGAAATTGTCTCAGATATTGCAGCCGTCTGCACTGTGCTGGAATGGATGCAACACACTGCACTCCAGCTATTCTAGGCGCAGAGCAGCCCCCAGGTAATCATACAAAGCTGCTGTAATTTATGGCAGACTTGGAGCTATCGTCAGCTGTGCTGGAGGCCAAGCAGTCTCTTGAAGGGGATCAACTCCACACTGAGTCAGGAGATTTGATTTCCCTTCTATCTAGACTTCTGTAACAAAAAGTATTAAAGGCAATAAAATTTTCCAGCCATACAATTTGATTCACAGCAACATGCCAGCAGCCAAAGGAGTTTCTCAAGAGAAGATGAGTACCGGGTGGTATGTCTCAGAATCCAGAAAATTGCAATCTACACGGACCATACTGCCATGAATTTCCCTTTTATATTGTTTCATGACTATCCCTCTCTTCAAATAGCTCACAACATGGGGCGCTGCAGCTAGCCACTACCTGGGCAAATTATTAAAACAGAAGGAGCACCTGCACATGCTGGGTGCTGTCCATGCACAGCGGAAGACAAAGTTCCTGTCCTGAAATCTATAGCATGTCAAGCTACTAGACTGACAATACAGCCTTCACTGACTGAGCCATTGTTCAGAGTCCCAGTTAAAGAGATTTGTGCTCCAAGTGCCTTGTATGCATCTATACGGAGGGACTTCTACTCTGACCCAAACGAGACCTAGTTCAGATTCCCTGGTTTTCTGCAGAAACCACACCCTTCTTTGCATCTTCAGGTCTGGTAAAATGAGGCTATTCCTGGTGCCTTGTGTTGTCTACTCAAACTTTTCTGAGATTAGCCACCAGGACTGGAGCTATTTCAGACAATCAGTACCGGCCAGTTTCCAGGGACTTGGGGAGGTCAACAGCGGTACCCAGTCAAAGCCCCTCACTATTCAGCGACTGTAAAGCTTTGGAGGAGAGTGGTCAGGCAGAGCTCAGTGCAGCATAGAGGGGAGACAGTAGTAAAGATAAGTTGGTTCCCTTCCCTGAGTATACTCTTAAGAGTAGACGTGAAGATTGTTCATTCTTCAGCCATTAGTCTGGTGATTCTCATATATCTGAGGATCCTAGGTCATATTCTAACATTACTGTTCAAACCACAGTTTGTTTGATGGCAAACAAACTGTTTGGAGGATATAGCTCAGTGGTTTGAGCATTGGCCTGCTAAACCCAGGGTTGTGAGTTCAATCCTGGAGGGGGCCATTTAGAGATCTGGGGCAAAAATTGGGGATTGGTCCTGCTTTGAGCAGGGGGTGGGACTAGATGACCTCCTGAGGTCTCTTCCAATCCTGATATTCTATGATCTATGAGATTGTATTTTTCATCTGTGAAGTACTGGCATGAGCGTCTAGGAGCTGCAGAGAGACCATTAAGGTTTATAGTTTGTTGGTAAACTGTGACAAAGGGTGGTGATCAGCTGCCCTCACTAGCAGGCTCCTCATGGAGAGGAGCAGAACCTGGAAAAAAAAAAAATCTAAAAAGACTTAAAGTTTCTTAACCAGGGGTTACTCCACCTTAAACTTCCATGTACTCCCAGAATTTCAGCTCCAAAGGTAAAGGAAATTCCCCATATCAAGTCTTCATGGCTGCTAGCATCACCTCAAGTCAACCCACGTGAAGGTTTTCTTCCCCCCCACCCCCATCTTTTCAGTGAAACTGCCTACCAGCAATATGTACCCCTTAGATTTCCATTATAAGCCCATCTTGTCTTATATGAAATATGGCTGGATACAGATAATACTGTAGCTCACGAAAGCTTATGCTCAAATAAATTTGTTCATCTCCAAGGTGCCACAAGTACTCCTCCTCTTTTTGCGAATACAGACTAACACGGCTGCTACTCTGAAACTTGGATGAGGGATCTCTTAAAACCCAGATAATTGAGGAAGAGGTGTTCGCTATTTGGTGTGACACTCTGATCATACTGACCCAATCCCCCAGTGTGCAGCTAGGAGGCGTTGTACTGTGCAGGTGCCATCTTTTAGAGGAAACAGAATATTAAGGCCCTGAACATTTGTGGCAAGGATCCTATGGCACTTTTGAAAAGAGTGGGGGCATCAGCCCTGGAGTCCTGGCCAGATTCTAGTTTGAACAATTACACTGTCTCCCTTATTTCCCCCTACAGTTCTAACTGGCTGCAAGTTCTCTTTTCACCTCTTGTTCTCAACTTCTATGCAGTTATGGTGAACTGTTAAACAATTGCTGCATTCCAATAAAAAGCAAGCTGTGTTTCAGCAGTGGGTGAAAGTATTCCTATAGCTCAGAAAAGCTTTGTGATCCTGGCTAAGAGGCACTATTTAAAACATGCCATTCTAAGTCTCATGTTTATTGTACTCTGGCTTCAGAAAGCACTGAAGTACACTATGCTATACTGACATGTTGACACAACCCACACCCTGGCTCTAAGCAGCCCCCTGCTTGAAAGGGCCTGGTATGTTTACAATTGCAGTACTGTAGTTAACCTCACCTCAATCTGGAAAGTGACTTGGCCTTTAAAATAAAACTCAAAACTAGAGGAGCTAGTGTATTAGGAATTTGTTTAAAGACCTGCCCAGTTAATTAAGGCTGCTTCTTCAGATCACATCTGCACTATACCAAATTTTGTGTCTGGTGGGTGTGTATTGGAAGGGGCATGGTTACAATAGCATGGACCCCTGAAAAAACTGTAAAAACACTGATCAGTTCTGCAGCATAGGAGAGACCAAACCATACACAAAAATCTTGCTGAAGCTTTGCACTTTTGGTGCTGTAGTTCAACTCAGGAACACAGTTAAAACCCAGTTTAGTTCAACTTACATTCCAAGAATAAACCATGCTTTAACCCTCAGGTCACCACTGTTATAATGCAGTGGTGTGGATGGCACCTGAGCCTTTCAGCTTTACTCTGGCCCTTTCTGAAGAGAGTTAATTCCCATTAGCATTTTTCTAAAAATCTCTCTAATCCTAGCCTGGATTCCAGCCATGGAAGGAAAGAGACAATGCAATACATGTGGGGAATTACACATCTGCACCACAGAAGGTTATTAGGTGAGTGAAACTTCATCAGGCACCTCACACGTAACAGCTTTCCTCTCTCTTCAGAAAAATCCCACTTTATGAACAAAATTCTGCCTCAATCTCACCAATACACTTGTGCCACACCTCAGGACTGGACCATCATCAATCTTTACACAATCCCTGCTTATTGATACAGAGATTCCAAGGCCAGAAGGGACCACTGTTGTCATATAGTCCAACTTCCTGGTTAGCACAGGCCACAGAACTTCCCAAAAATAATTTCTAGAGACTATCTCTTAGAAAAACATCTAATCTCGATTTAAAAATTGTCAGTGATTAGAAGAGTTTACAGTCTAAATAGACAAGACAGAAAGAGAGAGAACCATACTTTAATCACCATTTTACAGATCATCAACTTGAGGGTTAGAAAGACTGATTAACCCTCTCAAGGCCACAAATGGAAGTCTGTGGCAGAGACACTAACTGAACCCAGTTTTCCTCACATCCCAGTGTAGTGTCTTAACCACAAGACCATCCTTTCATCAGCTAGTGTATTGTGCTTCTGGGTGAGATGCAGATTATAAACTCTGTGAGCAGAGAACACTGCATTTTTCTCTATGTTTGGACTGTGCCCAGAACACTGATGGCACTCAAATAATTAACAACCATCACCATACCTTCAGTGCAATTCATCTTCGGGTTTTAAAAGCATTGACACTGGATGGAAGAACAGAAACAAGGTGCTAGCAGGCATATTACTGAAAGGAAAAGAGTCCAGTACAGACCATAGACTACAGGTTGATTTGAGAAAGTAGAAGATAAGTCAATAAAAGTGATCTGAGCTGTGATGTTAAGCCACATTGAATCATGTTCCACATTCTTCAGACTGGTTTCAGAGTAGCAGCTGTGTTAGTCTGTATTCGCAAAAAGAAAAGGAGTACTTGTGGCACCTTAGAGACTAACAAATTTGAGCATAAGCTTTCATGAGCTACAGCTCACTTCATCGGATGCATTCAGTGTAAAAATTCTTCAGACTAACATCCTCCCCTTCCTAATGCCCTGCATCTGCCTCTAGTTCACACAAGCAAGCTCTCAAAACATCTCTCCACAGTTGCTAAAGCCCTGATCAGGACAGAACAGGCAATATTCCTGCTTTTGAAGCTAGAAAACTGCAAAGGATATGATCAACTCCTGCGGGAGGGGAACATAATCCTATCTTTGGGGAAGTCTGAGTTAGGAGAGAACCAACTGTGGGTAGATGGGAGGGGGGTCAAAAAGCATACAGGTAAAATGCCTTCTGTTTAAAACATATTGATCCTTGAGCAATATGGCTCAAAGGCAATCCCAGCAGTTTCTTCCTTGCCAGCTAGGCGGAAGTCAATGACAATCTGTGCTGGGTGCTAAGGATAGATGGAGGTTCCATTGCTACTAAAGGCAGAGATGTGAATCAACTTTTCCAAGCCCCTTCACTCAGTAGTGACTCACTGAAGTCTTGGATGAGAGCACTGGGACTGCTCTGCCCGCTACTGATAAGCAGTGAATTCCCTGCAAACAAATTCACATTCAAAACAAGCGGACAGGAAACTCTTCCTGTCAGCCCTGAACTGAAAGCAGAACATGAACTGCCTAGCTGCTCCAGCAACTGCTGGCTCTATTAAATTAAATAAATTAATGAATTTGAACCCAGCCCCATTACACTGGCTTTGGCAAAGCATTCATCTCTTAAATTCAGGATTCCAGGTTTTGCTATACAATATGAATCTGGGAGTCTAAGATAATGCCTTTAGTATATTCTGTACACAATACTTCATTAGCAGAGTGATGAGTTTCATGGTTTAAGTATTCAAAAAAGCCAGGAGATGCCAAGTGTGAATGCAGTTATAGGTTCATGTACCATTTCTCACATAATACAATTTTTTCAAGTTTTTTTCTACAAGTTCTGCTGCCTTTAAAAAATGCAAATACATGTAAATTCCACAATCTGAAAGTATTTGGCTAGATGCTATTGGAACCAACCCATCCCACACAGGCTAGGAGGGCTCCAAAAGGAAGGCTCCCTCCAGCATGTCATAGGAATTCTTTAGCTGGAGAAAACAACAGGTCTCTTCATCAACCAAAAACATTCTTAAGATGCCCTGTGCTGCATACTTTAGGTGATCCAGACTGGTAACAGCGCCTTGACTTCCTAAAGTAACCCAAAATAGGGCCCTGAGGTTTTGAAGGACATCTAACTCACCACTTAAAAAACTCCTGTCCTCATGTATGGTTGAAATTAGCAAGAACACCTGACCTCCATGATAACTGAAATCACCAATGCCTCCTTCACAGAAGGCAACTGAACACCAGTGGCTGGCATTGTTGATGTGTGTTTCTAATAAAGCCTTCCACAACCAAGCCTGAGAACCCCATCCCTCCACAAATAAATATGCATATTCCAGGAATCCTAGGCTCAGAGACATAGACCTTTAGACCTTTTCCTCTTTTTCCTTTGAGGGGATCAACGAGCATGTGGACAAGAGGGGATCCAGTGGATATAGTGTACTTAAATTTTCAGAAGGCCTTTGACAAGGTCCCTCACCAAAGGCTCTTAAGCAAAGTAAGGTGTGATGGAATAAGAGGGAAGGTCCTCTGATGGATTGGTAACTGGTTAAAAGATAGGAAACAAAGGGTAGGAATAAATGGTCAGTTTTCAGAACGGAGAGAGGTAAATAGTGGTGTCGCCCCGGGGTCTGTACTGGGACCAGTCCTATTCAACATATTCATAAATGAGCTGGAAAAAGGGGTAAACAGTGAGGTGGCAAAATTTTCAGATGATACCAAACTACTCAAGACTGTTAAGTCCCAAGCAGACTGCGAAGAATTACATAAGGATCTCACAAAACTGGGTGACTGTGCAACCAAATGGCAGATGAAATTCAATGCTGATAAATGCAAAGTAATGCACATTGGAAAACATAATCCCAACTATACATATACAATAAGGGGGTCTAAATTAGCTGTTACCACTCAAGAAAGAGATCTTGGAGCTACTGTAGATAGTTCTCTCAAAACATTCACTCAATGTACATCGGCAATCAAAAAAGCAAACAGAATGTTGGGAATCATTAAGAAAGGGATAGATAAGAAGACAGGAAAATATCATATTGCCTCTATATAAATACATGGTATGCGCACATCTTGAATACTGTGTGCAAACGTGATTGCCCCATCTCAAAAAAAGATATATTGGAATTGGAAAAGATTCAGAAAAGGACAACGAAAATGATCAGGGGTATGGAATGGCTGCCATATGAGGAGAGATTAAGAAGACTGGGACTTTTCAGCTTGGAAAAAAAACAACTAAGGGGGGATATGATAGAGGTTTATTAAATCATGACTGGTGGGGAGAAAGTAAATAAGTGTTATTTACTCCTTCTCA
Source organism: Chelonia mydas (assembly GCF_015237465.2). Taxonomy (NCBI): domain Eukaryota; kingdom Metazoa; phylum Chordata; order Testudines; family Cheloniidae; genus Chelonia; species Chelonia mydas. The sequence continues at coordinate 225,099 of NC_051257.2, forward strand.
TAACACAAGAACTAGGGGTCACCAAATGAAATTAATAAGCAGCAGGTTTAAAACAAGCAAAAGGAAGTTTTTTTCCCCCCATACAATTCATAGTCAATCTGTGGAACTCTTTGCCAGAGGATGTTGTGAAGGCCAAGACTATAACAGGGTTAAAAAAAAAAAAAAAAAAAAAAAAAAACTAGATAAGTTAATGGAGGATAGGTCCATCAATGGCTATTAGCCAGGATGGGCAGAGATGGTGTCCCTAGCCTCTGTTGCCAGAAGCTGGGAATGGGCAACAGGGGATGGATCACTTGACTATTACCTGTTCTGTTCATTCACTCTGAGGCACCTGGCATTGGCCACTGTTGGAAGACAGGATACTGGGCCAGAGCAGCCTTTGGTCTGACCCAGTATGTATGTTCTTATGTTCCTCACGTGCTGTTCAGCACGCAGATACCAAGACACTAGGCGCCTTTGAGAAAAAGGCACAGATAAAACAAGACAATTGTAACACAGATTTAAATCTGGATACTGCACATACAGATCAATTGTATCCCTACGACACTTAGGTTGGAAAACAGAAGCTGGGCTGACCTAATAAACTGAAGAACTCTGTACATCCTTGCTTCCTACTGAATCAATAAAACAGGAGATGCATGACAGGCACTAATCATGTCTATCAAAACAAAGTTCATTCCTTACAAATTGTCTCCATACAATATTACAGGACTACACAGTACATCTCACGTGCAATCAGTCACTAGCATGTGGTTATTCTATCCCATGTACCACCAACTCTCACTTAAATGTCACCCACTTGTGGTTCAGGGGGTTGCTACCAAACTGCAGCCAAATTAGATGCCTGTTCAAATAACTTCATAGAAATGTCCCAGTAGCACCACGCATTTTGAACCCTGCAGTAATTGCTGCACCAGTCTCAATAATAAAGAGCCTAAAAAATAATTCATTGTTTTCTTTACCCTATTTTATTGCAATGCTGGTTGGCTCCCCTGCTTAATCTGAGGCAATACTAGAATAATTATTTCAAAAAGTCATTAATACGAACAGTCTGACCCAGTTCAGCTGGTGTGCATTCCTCATAAGTGACTTTCTCAACAGTCCCTCCCAGTGGCAGGACCTAATCTTCCTTTTATGGGGAAAAAATGTTTTCACAGGAAAAGTTAAGTGTCCAAGGTCTGAGCATATGTCAGTGCTTTCAGCAGCCAATTGCTTCTCTAAAAACACATTCTTTCTGCACACACAAAACAGAATCTATTCCCTCCTCATTATGAAGCTGCTCCTCTCTTTCTCCAAATGCTGTTAGAATCATCACTCGCTTCCTCCACAGGCTCCGTTCCGACACAGGCAAGGGTGGATCATGCCCATCTTGCCATGTCACCTGTGGCAACAAAGAGGTGAGTCAGTTCTCCACATCATTAGGAAAAGACTTTGATACCCAGAGAAAGACAATAGCTGGCTGAGAAAAACGGGCACATTTTACACGGTGCACACACAATGGTTTAGGTTGCAGCATATGTGACTCAGTGGAAGAAACCTGCAGGAATAGGAGCTCTCTCTTTCTAGAAATGGTAATAGTTTTAAAAGGACTGGGGCCAGAAACTGAATTACAATGAAACCCCCTATCCCATGGACATTAGACGTGGAGTGTATGAAAAGTGCTGCTAGCCCTCATTTCAGATGAAGGAAACAGGATTTCCCTCTGCTACTCCCCCAACAAGATCCCAGGGAAATGTTTCTAATAATAGGAAATGACTATATAAGGCCAGATCAGCACTAAAACTCTTTGCAATCTGAAAAGAAGAACAAACAAAACAGCGGTGAGGAGGGAAGCAATTCTCAGAATGGGGTTCTTCACACTTCGCTATCCTCCAAAAGGGTAATATAGGATATTCTGGCAACTCCCCTCACCACAGCCAGGAGAGGGTGCCATAGGAGCAATACTCAACTTGTGGCTATTCTAGACGTCTCAAATTCAATCAGCACTCCTCTCCAGAGCAAGAAGCACTACTCCCAAAGCCCAAACATACGCACAGCAGCACAGGGAAACTAGAATAAACTGACAAGAGCTGTTGTGATCCCTCCCCGCCCATCTACATAATAAGGAAAGAAAAAGAGCACACATGCAAAATGGAATCTCAAAGCCACAAAATAATCCTTAAATGATGGTCTTACACTGCATTGTGTGTTTGAATTGTGCTGTAATGTTTGCTTTATGCACACAGGTAGGACCTCTCCATGATTATTTTTCTCTCTGAGACTCCGAGGAGAGTCCTTGTTGGCTCTGAAAGGTACCAGTGTCCTGTAGCACCTCCCAATGGGAGGAGCTGGCACTAGACTAGCTGAGAACTGTCCTCACTCAGCGCTTCCACATAATTTAATGATTTGTAGGCTCGTGCTAAGCAGCTTAACAGTTCAGCAATTACACAGCCATCATCTATACAAAAATGTATGTAGATGTCACAAAGATGTCAAAACCAAGTTGTTCTCTGAGGCTGTAATTGTGGCTGAAGCAATATACATCTCGCAGACTGTCTGAGATGCAAATCTCACAAGCCCAGCTAAAGAAATACTGTCCTTTGGTTCATGCAAATTAAAGGGAGTTTCTACAATAAATGCCACAGAGCACTGCTCTGCAGGATATGATCAAACAGGAATGTTCCACTATAGTTCCTGGCCATGGGTTTTATATTCCATACTTGCTCTTGTCTTGGGATAAGGCCACAGACTTTCCATTGTAGCCAAGGCCTGCTGGAATAACACAAGCTGATGTAGTACCTCAGATACCATGATAATAAGCAAAATATAAACACCAAGACAGGATAGGCACACTTCCCTGAGCTGAAGCAGTCAGCTGCACCTGAGCATAGTTAGGTTCAGAGCCTTTCAAGTGGATGAGCTACTCTAATAAGAGAGATAGGTTTGCTGACCAGAAGCCAGAACAGAGTTCTGCAGATAGAAGCACTGCTTTATGTCATGTTTGTAGTTTACAGATTGTTCAGCTGCCTGAAGAGAATGTGTCCAGCCTTTGCTGGTCTATAGTCCTTTGGTTGATCAAGTCAGAAGCCGCAGAAAGGATTGTTTTTTGTTTCCGTTTAACCTGGCCCACTGTTGGAATCTTCACCTACTGCCCAATCTTAGCCCGATCACAATGCTACACATCTAGGAAAGGGTCTGTTCTCAAAAGTGTCTTATGCCTTTCCACTCATCTAGCATTTCCTTCCTGATGTTTCATATTCAGTGTATAATTGAGGACTCTATTAGTCCTTAAAGAGTTCTAAACTGCACTTGAGTGCTTTCCTTATTATACGTTTGTTTGTGGGAAGAGTTTCATATCTGTGTTCTGAATGACACACTTAGTTATGAAACTTGAGCAAAACTCACTCCAACCATATTTCTGAGGATAATACCCTGTACTTAATTTTCCCTAGCCAATCTAGATGCTGATTGAGCAATGCCCACTGTATGATTATTAAGAAACAGTTCAGAAAAGCAACCCACGCTGGCACTGTTTGTAGTCATTAGCACGTGAAAACTAATTTATTTCAGAAAAAAATAGTCTTGGGACATTGACAATGAACAGAGAGTGTAGATAAGCAGCTTCTTGTGTATCCAGTGACATGCTGGTACAAAGTCCCAGCTCCAGTCCTAATCCCTAAAATTGTTGCCTTCCCTACTGATGCTTGGTACTGAGTCTCAAGAGACAGTTAAGTCGTTTGTTCAGTTCCAGAAAGTCTATTCCTGGAGAAATGATAGATCTGTGCTCTGCCTGTATCAAGAGAGATCATCAACATGAGAACAGCAGCTGGGAAAGCAGAGATTAACTTCAATTGCCCCAACCAAATGTCATAGAGGCAAGGCCCTGTGCATCCTGCAGTTTCCTGGACACACAATTTGCTGTGGACGCTGTCCCTTGATGTGAAGTTGTGCAGCAGAATCTCAGCTGTTGCTTTTTTTTTTTTTTTTTAATGTTTCTATCCCCTTCTGATTCCGCAGAAATCATGAACTGAGAGTAATTTATATAGCATTGTCTGCCTAAGTCTTCAACCAGTCTGAAACACTAGATCTGAGTTGTGAGCTGCCTCATTCATTTCAGTGGGTTAAGCCTGAAATCTAGAAAGCTATATTTAAAATGTCAGCACTATTAACTATTTTGTTGTGGATCACCGTGAGACAACCAGCTGCTGGGTTTATTCCAGAATATCAAACTGTCATCCTCACCTTTCCAAGTATCAAAAGACATAATTGGCCACTACCCAGCTGCTCAGCCTCCAGTTTCTCCCTGACAGCTTAATTAATCCAGTTGTGCGTTAAACAGGGGAAATAAACCATCGTTGAATACAATTACTGTTGAAAATAATCAGACAACATTTTACATCAATGAGTATTTTCAACCATGAGTCATAGCTGTGTGTCTCTATGTAGGAGTATGGGAGGTGGGAATCATGAGTATTTCATGACAAATACGATAAATTAATGCTGCCATGGAATTCAGGACTGTTGCAGTAGAATTTGTTCCACTTGTGCCACGAGTACATGGGGCTCTGGCTGTAAGTGGGAACATGCAGAGGCAATTCTCACAACCCCCCCTCCCCACTGTTGTTTCTGGAATACAGTATCTCTGATATAGCTCCAGCTTTCCAGTACAATAGTGCAGTGTATCAGATACTTAGTCACTTGTGGGGGAAAAAAAAAAACCTGGTGAAAATATAAAAATCATACTAAACACTCTGCTTCATGCTGGACAGAGTACACGGTGCAAAATGTGCTAGTGCTGTATTAAGTATACAATAGATATTAGAAAGCATAAAAGATATAAGGAGTTCTGAAGACAATCCTTTAATTACATAGGAAAATGTCTTCTTTTAGATGTCATATTAAACCCATAAATAAGCACTCCAGAATAGAGACAGTTTTACTATATGCTTGTAGTACGGTGGGACGGGGGGGGACACACTATGGTCCAGGGGCCACATCTGGCCCTTCAGATGTTTTAAGCTGGCCCTTGAGCTCCAGCCAGGGAGTGGGGTCCGGGGCTTGCTGGGGTTGGGAACCGTGGCCAACGGGAGCTGCAGGGGCGGCGCCTGCGGCCGGAGCAGCGTGCAGAGCTACCTGTCCGCACCTCTGCTTAGGAGCCAGTGTGGGGAACATACCACTGCTTCCGGAAGCTGCTTGAGGTAAGCGCTGCCCAAAGACTGCATCCCTGCCCCACTCCCACACACTGACCTCCTGCCCCAGCCCTGATCCCCCTCAGTCCCAGCCCAGAGCACCCTCCTGCACCTCCAACCCCAGCCCCACCCCAGAGCCAGCATCCCCAGCCAGAGCCCTCACACACACCCCTGTACCCTAACCCCTTGCCCCAGCCCGGAGCCACCTCCTGCACCCTGAACTCCTCGTTTATGGCCCCACCCCAGAGCCCTCACCCCCGCATGCACTCCAACCCCCTATTCTGTGAGCATTCATGGCTCTCCATATAATTTCCATACCCAGACGTGGCCCTCAGGCCAAAAAGTTTGCCCACCCCTGTTGTAGTAGCACAATGGGGCCGCAATCCTGAGCGCACTGCTGAACTCTACTGTAATATAAATAATAATTACATACAAAACCTATGTTTAGATTGCAAATTAAAGCACTTGAGAGTTAAAAAATGCCAGATTTATAGTTGCCTGTACACTTAATTCTGCCCCATCATGTGCACTGAGTAAGGCACAGGTCCTGAGGGGAAAAAAATAGTATGTGATCACAAAGACTATGCGAATGAATACACACAAGGGGAGAGAGAAAACTCCCCTTATCCCAAATGCTCTGCTCCAGTAGCTCCAGGTGTTCCCAGTACAGTGTCCACAACTGCTGCTGCAGGGACACAAGCCTGGCCTTAGGAGGTATATGGATGGAGTTACTTTGTCAGGATGCAAACATTTTCCCCAAGGCTTAAAAACGAGAGAGAGAGGAAAATGGTTATTTTCAATAGTTTATATCTCAGCAAAAGCTAAATGGAATTTCCTGGTCAAAGAAAAGCCACTTCCCCAACCTGAGAGTATCCCCACTGCCAAATATCAATGATCTGCTGTGTAGAATGAAGGCGCTAGAAGTTCTCAAAGAAAATGTCACAAGAATCCTCTATAGGCGAAAGTGTTACGCAACCTAGGGGTGCTACCAGCTCCCCTATAAATCAACTGAGTGTACAAGATGATGATAGCCAAAGTGTGACACACTTTGAGCCTCATCCTGCCTCACTGAAGTCAATGTTCTGTTCATTCCCTCTGAAGCATCTGGCACTGGCCACTGTTAGAAGACAGGTTTCAGAGTAACAGCCGTGTTAGTCTGTATTTGCAAAAAGAAAAGGAGTACTTGTGGCACCTTAGAGACTAACCAATTTATTTGAGCATGAGCTTTCGTGAGCTACAGCTCACTTCATCGGATGCATACTGTGGAAACTGCAGAAGACATTATATACACAGAAGACAGAATACTGGGCTAGATGGACCCAATATGGCTGTTCTCATGTTCCTAATTGGAGTTTTGCCATTGACTTCAATTAGGCAAGATTAAGCATTGGACTCAGCTCATCCCTTTGACCTACTCAGGGAGAAACGGAAAGAATCAGAAGTTTGAGGGTTTGGTTCAGCTGGATCAAATTTCCTGTATGGCTAGAGGTAAAAACAAAAATGAATAGATTAAATTAAATTTAAAAAAATATAGAAAATAGAAAGCTCTACTGGTTTATGTTACCTGGATCATTGAAGTTCATCACTGTGAATTGTGATAATGCCACTAGTAATTAAAACAAATGGTAAAGAGAAGCTTCTTCAATTACGGGGGTGCCACTTGGAGTTACACATGCTGCATGATAAATGAGTCACACAGGTGAAACACGACAGCTGCTCTTCATAGTGCCAGTCTCCCCTTCAGAATTCTCAATTATAGCACTGGCAGCACATACTCTCACTTCATTGCTTCCAGACTGTACTTTTTCCCCAGATATTAGCAGGGGGAAAGGGAAGTATATTTTTTCTTGTACACAATGTCATGAGGGAAGGCTGAGGGAACTGGGCTTATTTAGTCTGCAGAAGAGCGTGCAGGGGGATTTGATAGCAGCCTTCAACTACCTGAAGGGGGGTTCCAAAGAGGATGGAGCTCAGCTGTTCTCAGTGGTGGCAGATGACAGGACAAGGAGCAATGGTCTCAAGTTGCAGTTGGGGAGGTCTAGGTCGGCTATTAGGAAACACTATTTCACTAGGAGGGTGGTGAAGCACTGGAATGGGTTACCTAGGGAGGTGGTGGTGGAATCTCCATCCTTTGAGGTTTTTAAGGCCCAGCTTGACAAAGTCCTGGCTGGGATGATTTAGTTGGTGTTGGTCCTGCTTTGAGCAGAGGATTGGACTAGATGACCTCCTGAGGTCTCTTCCAACCCTAATCTTCTATGATTCTATGGTAGTACAGTCTAGTGGTCAGAACAGAGGACTAAGTTAGGACTACTGGGTTCTACTCCCTACTCTGCTACTGCCTTGCTGTGATATCTTGGATTAAATCACTTAACCTCTGTGCATCTATCCCTCTCTTAAAATGGGGATAATATTGCTTACCTACTACAGGGCTATTGTGAGACTTACATATTTGTAAAGTACTTTGTAGATACTTGATACTGGTAGGTTTTCCTATGGTTCTACAGAAGAGTAAATGTATTCATGTAGACATCCTCTGCCATCCTAACATAGTACTGGCAAGGCATTGTTGAGAGGAAGCTCAATACAAGAGATACTGCTTCGGGGGGAGAAAGTTCACAGGTACACTCAGTCAGTTTCTGCTTGTTACAGTTTCTTATGTCTGGATGAACGATTTATAGTTTTTCATTAAATTTATGATGGCATCAAACAGGCTAATGTGTTAAAATGCAACAACTGTGTTACACACGTGAAAATATACCTCATCTATTTAATATCAAATATTTATAGTACAGTACGAGTCAGAGGCCTCAAATAGGATCAGGACCCCACTGTGCCGGGTGCTATCCAGACACTTATGGAAACATGTTCCCTTCCTCAAATAGCTTACAATCCAAGGGGGGAAAAAAAGCTACTGCAAAGGATGGGATGGGAAGAATAAAGTTACCATTAAACATACACAATTTTTAGATAAACAACATTGTGCAATTCCTCTTCCAATAACTATAAACAAAATACCAGTTGTTCGCCATTACCCCTCAGAGCATCATTAATTGGCAGAAATGGGACTGGAGGAGAAGCTAAAAGACAGTACTGTGCATAATGGGCTGCCTAAAAGAAGGTGCAGAGACATTTGTATGACAAGCTAACATGATGAAGCTTGTACCATTTACAGAGCGGGGGAGATAGGAGAGGTGATGCGATAAGAGACAAGAGTGAACACTCAGGGAGGGGCAGAGATGTGAAAGGCCTTGAAGGGAAGGAAAAGAAGCTTGTACTTGATGTCTTGAAATGGACAGTGGAAGGATTCAAAGGGTGGGTGGCGAGGGAAGAGTTCAGAGTTCCCGTGTGACAGGCAAGAAAGAGGATCTCAGCAGCTGCACTTTATATGGATGGGAGAGAAACAATGTGGGTGTCAGGGAGTTAATCAAGGTGGGAGATGAGGAGGCCTAGACCCAAAAAAAGAAAGAAAAGAAAAAGAAAAGAAACACAGATTGTAAGCTTTTTGTGAAGGAAGCAGCAGCAAGATTTGGGCACCACCTGGATGCTGGGGCAAGAGAGTCAGAAGTGACCCTCCCCCCCAACTAGGGGCCTGATTGACAGGAAGAGTAGCAGAAACACTTATATAGATATGGTGGCAGTGGCTACTGACATTTTTACTACCCTATTATCTAGACAGTTCTGAAAGGGTTACACAAAATGGTGGCTAACATACCAGTGGCTGCTGGCGCCTTATCTGCACTAGAACTCCTACCAGTAGAACAGCATGGGTGGGAAATTTTAGGGTAAAGGTCTAGCACAGATGTAGCCTTTAGGTTACAGATGGAGCCGACAGCCCCCATTTCCAGCTTGTCACAGCAAGCCTTTCTTGAAGTCAGCAGCATGGAATGAAGGGAATCTGGCATCAGCATATGTGTGTGTGCATGGTTCATGCACTCAGGGGTGGAGGGCTGACTTTAATCATACTTTCCACAACGGGGGAGGAGTGGCAAAGCACAGTAAGCTGATGGGCGTTTTCTGTGTGTTCAGAAATTCCTCCTGTTTGACTTTATCCCAGCCACCTCTGGTTCCCCTCCAACAATATATATTGGAGGGGGAAGGGAAGAAAGAGCACACATGGATGAAAAATCAGACGGGGGAGTCCTCCACATTCCCAGGATTCCTTTTATATGTAACAGGCAATTCAAGGAGAGCACAGTTGTCTGATGGTCTTACAAATTCCTCATTCTGGGGAATTATTGGGATAGAAAATGGCTCACAAGATCAGCCACGTACAAACTTAATCCCTTCTGTACAGTTTAATCCAGAAAACCTATTGACTACTGTATTGGCAGTAACCTTCGAAAGCAGATAAAAAAAACAGACTCAGTGCCTTCTACATAGGTGTGGGGGCTGCAGAGTCAAACACTTCAGCAAATTGAGCTTGGGCTCTGTGTAGAAGTAGTCACTTGGAGGCTTTATTTTATGCGATGGAATAAACAAAACCTAAATCTTGCAAATCTTAAACAATACAGTCAAAGTCTAGAAAATAGCTAATCAGCACTTGCTTTCCAAACAGATGGCCAAGCTCAGTGATCATTTGTGTCCACCAATGCGACCCCAGGCTCTCTAGTTGTCTTACCCCTACTACTAGGGTTGCCAACTGTCTAATCCAGGGGTGGCCAACCTGAGCCTGAGGAAGGAGCCAGAAGTTACCAATGTACGTTGCCAAAGAGCCACAGTAATAAGTCAGGAGCCCCCTATCAGCTCCCCCCCAGCCCTGCTCCCAGCGCGCCCCGCCGATCAGTGCCTCCCCCTCCCCCCCCGCACCTCCTGATCAGCGCTGTGCTGTGACTACACAAGCCACGTTAAAGTGCTGCCATGGCATCACTTTAACGTTGGCAGTGTAGACAAACCCTTAGAAAATATAATCCATCCAGGAAGTATTTGAGTTACTTTCCCGTCTATGCTTCTCATCCGCACTCCAGCTCATCCCTCCTGGTATTTACTACAAGCAGAACTGATCTTCTCAAAGTAATGTCCAGATTGTATAAATATTCCTTTCCACTGATATGCCCTAAATAGCAGTGCCCCTCCTTCATCTACACCAATGAGATATTTTTAGAGACGCTGCTTATCTCAGATGGCAGACAATTAGTATTTCAGGCAAAAATTCACTTGATGACAAAAAGCCAACTTAGCTGAAGCCTCTGGGGGTGGGGGTGGGGGGAAGCAGGCACACAAAAGCATCTTCTGAATTCTCATGGCTTTAGCTTGAACATACCGCACATTCTTTGTCTCACATTGTACCAAGCAGAAAAATCCTCAGTGCGGCTCACTCTGAGCTGAAAAAGGTTAAATAGCACTAACTGCCAGGTAAACATGGTCAATAACTGAGATTTGGAAGGAGCCTCTCACATAATCCAGTTGGACATAGAATACCATAAGCATACACTGACACTTGGCAGGTGGTCTGGTTTAATTTAAGTGTGATAGATCCATTATCCTCTTATCTTTGCTCTGTTAATTTCCAAGTAGGGAAGAAAACAGGGAAGGCCACTATGCTTCCATTCTGCAGCACACACACTCTCTGGTAACTGCAATTGCTCTCTCCAATTTGTTCTCGCTTCCTTCGTTGCCCTCCTCATATCAGGACACTACTCCCAAACTCAGGCCTTATCCACACTCAAAACTTAAAAATCAACCTAGCTATGTTGCTCACGGATGTGAAAATTTTTGCCCCCGAGCATCACTTGTAAATTGATCTAACCCCCGGTAGCAGACATAGCTAGGTCAACAGAAGAATCCTTGAATGACCCAGCCATCTCCTCTGAGAAAGGTAGATTAACTCCTTTGATGTAAAAACCTCTTCCATTGATGTAGGAAGCATCTGTGCTACGGGACTACAGAAATACCTCCCAATTAAACAGCTGGCTTGAAAACATCACCAATCTACAAATTAACTTGCACTGCTCAGCTGGCCATTCATATCATCATCACAGCCAGCAATGATATGGTCCCTGCGTCTCTCATCTCAATGATTTTACACTTTCTAGGGACTCCAGGATTCACCTGAACCTGAGAAAAGCCTCAAAAAGGTGCCAAACCTGCCCTCTCCCATTCTGGATCCATTATTCCTATTTGCTCCTAATTTTATCCACTTCCTGCATAAGAGGCATAGGTGGCAGTCTCTCCACTGTTACTACAACAGCAAGCTTATAGCTCATCCTGTCAGTGACCTTTAAGAAAATTATTAAGGCAGATGACACCTAAATGGCACAGACTGCACCAGTCCTCATCTATACAGACAAAGATTTCAAGTAACCTAAGGAAATATTTTCCTTAATTGACTTTACAAACCAGAACTATAAACAGCTGAAACTAGAAGGCAAAACCACGACACAGCTGAGGCCTACGGGTACATTCACGTATTCTGACATATCCTTTCATGTGTAAATGAGGGCAGAATCTGGCCCTGAAATTATAAATGAATTAATAGTTCTGCTGATTACGTGCAAGCTGTAAAAGAATCCTGTTCACACTCCCACAGCACTGCAGAGCTAACTCAGCTAACAGAAATACTAAGTGACAAGCCCTGTTTTGTTACTAAAGCAAGCAAATCTAATTGAACATATACAAGGAGCAAATCAGTTGAGCATAAGAATTGCCATCCTGGGTCAGACCAACGATCTATCTAGCCCAGAATCCTGTTTCAGACAGTGGCCAGTGTGACACACTTCAGAGGAAATGAAAACAACAGGGCAATTTTGATTGATCCATCCCCTGTCATCCAGTCCCAGCTTCTGGCAGTCAGAAGTTTAGGGACACCTGGAGCATGGGGTTGCATCCCTCTCCATCTTGGCTAATAGCCACTGATGGACCAACCTATCCTCCAGGAACTTATCTAACTCTTTTTTTTAAACCAGTTATACTTTTGGTCTTCACAACATCCCATAGCAATGAGTTCAAGAGATTGACTATGCAATGTGTGAAGAAATACTTCCTTTTGTTTGTTTTAAACCTGCTGCCTGCTAATTTCATCAGGTGACCCCTAGTTCTTGTGTCATGTAGAGAGGTAAATAACACTTCCCTATTCGCTTTCTCCACACAATGTTTTTAGAGACCTCCATCATCTCCCCCCTTAGTCATCTCTTTTCTAAGCCGAACAGTCCCACTCTCCTTAATTTCTCTTCGTATGGAAACTGTTCCATCCCCTTTATCATTTTCGTTGCCCTTTTCTTCACCTTTTCCAATTCTAATTTTTTTTTTTTTTTAAGATGGAGTGACCAGAACCGTTCATAGCATTGAAGGTGCGGGCGTTCCATAGATTTATAGAGCAGCACTGGAATATTTTCTGTTTTATTATCTATCCCTTTGCTAATGGAGCTTAACAGTCTGCTAAGCTTTTTTGATAGGTGCTGCACAATCAATTGATAGGTGCTGCACAATAGTTCTCAGAGAACTATTCACAATTCCGCCAAGATCTCTTTTTGGAGCATGATCAAGCTTTTCCTACACAGGCAATTTTCAGAATAGCATTTAGCTTTAATTAAGATTAGGGGTGATCTGAAATACCATTACACCTGTTTAATCAAAAGCAGATGTTGTAGCTGTTGTCGAGGGCTCTGTGTGGTGCTGTTTCCAGCCCTACCCATGAGTTTACCAGCCTGAACTGAAGTCAGCAGGGTTAGAATTAAAATCCTCAACATCATTCCCACCGGGTTACATTGTCAGGCTCCACCCATTTGTACTTTCTTTTAAAGCAGGAAAAAACTCTCGAACAGTTCTAAAAAGAAATAGAGTCATAATTCATACACAAATAAAAGGATATGCTGGAAGTTAGGTATTTACATTCACCCTGACTTGTCTTATTATAAGGCACCTGTAAGTTCTTCTTCGCATTATGAGTACATGGCAACACCCAACTTAGGCACGGTCTAAAAGGAAGTTTTGATAGGAAATAGATTATTGGACATAATACATAAGAAGAAAGTAAAAAGTAAAGGAGGAGTAATTTGTAGCTGTTGAATTTAACGCGACATGTGAAAGACCTGGGACAAACTGGAGGAATTACACTGTTCCACAGACCCTGTTACATTCTCCCATTACCATTACAGTTCTTCAGCATGCCTAATTCAGCAAAGCACTTGCTTAACCTTATGCACCTGCTTTAGTCCCACTGGCTTCAATGAGATTTAAACGTGTGTTAAGTGCTTTGATGAATTGGGGCCATAATGCTATATAAGTAGCTAACAGGCTGGCTTTCTATCAGCATACATTTTCTTCCACATCGGGTATATCAGATTCATCAATGTCATCTGCACTTTGAGCATGACTTAATGTTTAAATTCAAGGTGAGACAGATTATAAAGGTGACCTTCCATTACAGATTTCTAAACTTTTTCAGTTGCCCTATTATTCTGAATCTCCTGTCTCACAGGGATTGAATTCACTGGGCAACATTTGTATAGTGCATTGAAAAGTATCTGTTGTATACATGCTGATTATTATTATTGACCTTGATAAACACAGTGGGTGCAAGGGTGAACCACACGTGGTCTCTAAAGAGAAAATATTCTGCTAACACAGAATGACAAAGAAAGAAACAGTTAAGCAGAAAAAAGAATAAACCACTCCCTGTTAACCTTCATTCCTTGTAGAAAACAAAATAAAAGAGTGGTCTGCATTGCCATCCAAGTTCTAAGAGAGAGACATAACTTCTGGCAGACGGACCTGTAGGCATTTCTTCCCCTCCCAGTACACAGAAGCAGCAATTCTGAACTGTTTGCAAGGTCCTTGGAACAGAAGACAACCTGCTATTGAAGACTGGAGATAGCAGACAGAACAAGGTTTTTCTGTCTCTAATTTAAAGGATTCTATGAAATTCTCAAATAACCTTTAATATCTCGGACTGTACAATAATCTTATTTTTTAAAACTCCATTGTTGGTCACAGCAACAATTGCTACAACTAGAAAACTTCAGCTGCAGAAACATAGCTTGTAATGTCCCACTGTTTAGTGTTTTAAATATATATCAGTTACTGTTTTAAACAGAAAGTTGATTAAAGAATGGTGCTCTGTAATTTGTGAAATTGCACATTTTAATTATGAAAATTAACACACACATCTGGCTGTTGAAAGTTATTTCCCTGAGTAAACACTGACTCAGTGCAGAATGTACAATATAAGATTTATTAGTAACCATTAGCAAGTTTAAAAAAAACCCAACTCATTGCACTACACAGAGAAATATTTCAAAATGGAAGAGAATTTTCCCCTATTTCTGTGGTTTGCAGCTATTCTGTTTCAATGGAATTTAACTTCTTAGGAGATTAAACAGACCAGGGTCTCACTATTATATGCTATAGGAAACTGATTTATCTGAATTTTTCAACTTTGAATGACGATGACTAGTATAGGTCAAACACCTGAATTTTCATACTTTTCTGTCCTCTACTCCTGTCAGGCGCTCTGGTGTTGAAATGTGTCGGTGCATACACTTCCTTCTTTGACAGAAACGTCCCGTTTAAGTTAAAGAGAAAGTGGCCATGAAAACTCCAAAGACAACTGTTAAATTCTTAGGCCTGGTCTACACTTGGGGGGCGCAGGGGGCGGGGGAGAGAAAGAGAGAGAATTGATCTAAGTTACTTAACTTCAGCTATGTGAATAACGTAGCTGAAGTCAACATACTTAAATCTACTCACTACAGTTTCTTCACTGCAGTGAGTCAATTGCTGACGCTCCCCTGTCGACTCCGCCTGCGCCTCTCACCCTGGTGGAGTACTGGAGTCACAGATCGCTCGGGGGTCAATTTATTGGGTCTAGACTAGACCCGATAAATCGACCCCCCGCCGATCCAGCGGGTAGTACAGACATACCCTCAGTTAATGGAAATAAAGAACACAATTGAATTTTAAAGTCAGGTAAAGCCTTGGGACACTTGCTGCTTTCAAAGTGCAAAGTGTGATAGCTCCATAAAAAAGTCACAGCAACTCAATATTTGTGGGAAAAAAAGCCTTCCTGAACTCTAAACATCTCTCCAAAGGCTGCTCAGCTGTTACAAACACACATTATCATAAAACAACAGATCTATACCAGTGTTGCCCTTAATGAAGGTCAAACCTTGGGCTAGATGAAAGAATACTGTTGCTAAATGAAGACACTCAAATACCTTTGCTAACTGGTGACAGAAAGGTTTCATCCACACTATGGCTAAAATAATCATTTTATAACCAGTGAGAGGCATGGTCTCTTTAAACACCTACAATTTACAATATTTAGCATGCATCCAAACAGCAGGTTGTCTGCCATCATAATTGCCAAATAAATTGCCACAAGTACTCCTTTTCTTTTTGCGAATACAGACTAACATGGCTGCTACTCTGAAACCCAAACATAATTGTGTTTGTGTGTTCACTCCTAGCATTCTGTCTGTCTTCCTAGGAAAATCTTTTGCAGTGCCTCCGCACCAACTGCCCATGCCAAAAACCAGCTGCCCATGCGCCAACTCTGTGAGTGCTCTGGGGCTGGAGCACCCACAGGGAAAAATTAGCAGGTGCTCCACACCCACCAGCAGCCAAGCTCCCCCGCCTCCCCATTTGGCGGCACTTAGGACTTTCCAGGAGGGAGGGGAAGAGCTCAGGGGAGGAGGTGGAGAAGAGGCAGGGCAGAGGCAGGGACTTGGGGAAGGGGTGGAATGGGGGTGGGATGAGGGCAGTGCAGGGGCAGGGACAGGGGCATGGGGGGATTGAGCACCTATGCCAAAAAATATTCAGGTTTTTTTCCAGACAACTTCCAGTTTCTGCCTAAGATTAGGGGATTTCTTAGGCAAAACCCCTAATCCTTTGTCATGGAAGTCACAGTGTCTATCTGGTATCATGTAGGTTTTCCAGTCATCGCGAGCTGCTGCTTTTTCCACCTCCTTGATTTTAGTGCCTAGAAGCCAAACAGGGCAGAAAGCAGCACCCCAGCTGCATCCCAAGGTGCCACCTGACAAGAAGGCAGAGGCAAGTACTACAGTTTGTGTTCATACATTGCTGAATGGAACTGCAGGGAGGGCAGAAAATGAGCCAGACTGAGCTCTGTCTGCTGATGGGCCAGTGTTGTGAAATCCAAACTGAGAGTGACCGGCTGGGACACCTGGCAATTGCCAAGTGCACTTTATGAATGGGTGTGTGAAATGAGCAACTGTCTCACAGAAAAAAAGCTACCTATGACAGCCGTCCTTGGCGAAAGTGTTCCCTAGCACTCTAGAGACCAGCACCCTCTGGCAGATGATTTTGGTATGGGGAAGACTATTGGACTGTGTAAACTGCAACAGAGAAAGAGTTACTGACCTGAGTGACCAAGGTAACTAATGCCCCTGAAACAATGGACGGCAGCCTTGGAAGAATAGAGAGGCTTTTTTTTTGCCACCTGGACATGATATACGTGACACAATTACAACAAAGACTGCTGGAGTTCTAGTCCACCAGTAGCTTCTGTCATAACACAAACTTTGTCAGTGTTTTCATATTAACACCTAACTTTGCTGTCTCAGCATGTCTGTGTCTACATTCTGGAAAATCTGGGCAGCTATCCCACACTGCCTCAACAAAGGAAAGAGTGCTCAGAGGACATAGCCAAGGCATTCCGGAATGTCCTACAGCAGACAGAGCCAGGAGGAGCAATCAATCCCGTTACTGAGGCACAATGAGGGTGGTCCCAACACTCCATAACATAAGAGTGTTATGCTTTGTTACCCAAAGACAACTACATACGAACCTAGACCACTGGAAAGGGTGAGACAAGGTTAGCTTCCATGGTTACTATCACCGTACTAACTATGTTTGTGATTGTACACAAATCATGTTTAGAGCCTCCCATGTCACTAACCGGTTACAAAAAGTTAAAAACCATAGCGTGGACAGGGCTTAAAGAAAAGACAACTAACCAGACAGTGGACAAAGCAAGAAATCTGGAGAAAGACACTTTGCTTGACTTCAGTCTACATGTCCTGGTTTGTTATAGAATGCAGATGCATTACATTGTGAAGAACGTCCAGTCTCAAATGACTGTACACAAATAGTAATTCTGCGTAATCTCAAACACAGGTTTCCAAACATGAGATTAACATAATTTTAATAAGGCACAAGGTAGGTGAGGTAATATCTTTAATTGGACCAACTTCTGTTGGTAAGCGAGATAAGTTTACAGAGAGCTGTTCTTTAGGTGATTTGAGTGAGTGAAGCCATGTTATACACTGGTTTCACTGCAACTACATTTCAGCTGTATATAAATATGGTTTTAAACTATGATTGTCTGCCACATGAAGACGGGATCTCAGAATGCCAATCTCAGCGCTCACACCAGTATGGAAAGTTTCCTCAAGATAGTAAGTTTTGCTGTCACCTACTGAGAGAGATATTAAAGCAAGTGCCTCTACCTCTTTCTCTTCAGTGACATACTGGAATTTCTATCCCAAACATCAGGCTAACCTAAAGGAGACATTGGCTGTTTTGAAAAGTGCCAGTCATCTTCTCATTCTTCCAAATGGGGAGGCAAGGTGCACTAGATTTTCAAAATTTTCCATGCTGTGACCCATTACAACAGGAAAAAAAAAAATTCAGACCCTCCCGTCTAGCCATAAAAGAGCAGGGATATAGCTGGACCAGTTCACAACTCCCAGGTTGAGAAACCATGAATGGACTGGAACTCAAGACTTGGGTTCTATCCCTGGCTCTGTTATGGACCTACTGGGTGACCCAGACTTCACCTCTGTTTCCCATCTCCACTAGTGCTTACGCTGGCGTAATTCATGTCACTCGGGCGGTGAAATATTTACACCACTGAGTGACATAAGTGGTAGTGCAGACATTGCCCATGCAGAGTAAGGCTATCACAAAAACATAGGGCTGTACCCAAGTATCTAACAGTGAGGAGGGGGGGGAAAATAGCCAAACACTAGATATGAGAACAATCCACTCTCTCCAGATTGCTCTGATGCTATGCTTACGTCTAGACACACTGATTGCCCCAGCAATCAGAGAACTTTACTGAGTCAGTCCAAAGACACTAAAAACTAAAAACATTTGTCATCTATCTGTAGTGATGGAGGGAGTTGCCCACCCCCAACCAAAGCCTTATTAACTACAATATCACAACGCTGTCCATACCAGTTCCCAGACTCATTTTCTTTTTGCAAACTCATAAAAATACAAAAAGAAAAGGTTTCAGAGTAACAGCCGTGTTAGTCTGTATTCGCAAAAAGAAAAGGAGTACTTGTGGCACCTTAGAGACTAACCAATTTATTTGAGCATGAGCTTTCCTGAGCTACAGCTCACTTCATCGGATGCATACTGTGAAGGGTGATCACTTTAGATAAGCTATTACCAGCAGGAGAGTGGGGTGGGAGGAGGTATTTTTTCATGCTTTGTGTGTATATAAAAAGATCCTCTACACTTTCCACAATATGCATCCGATGAAGTGAGCTGTAGCTCACGAAAGCTTATGCTCAAATAAATTGGTTAGTCTCTAAGGTGCCACAAGTACTCGGTTTCTTTTTGCGAATACAGACTAACACGGCTGTTACTCTGAAACCTGTCATAAAAATACAAAGTAACTGCAGTCACATTACTGGAGAGAAGATTAAAATCATTAAAACAAGATGCACCCTTTCTGCAGATACTTTCCTTAAATTACTGTTATTTACAAATAATCATATCCACTTATGTGGGATTACGACTAGGGCCCTAACAAATTCACGGCCATGAAAAATGCATCATGGACCATGAAATCTGGTCTCTCCCAAGAAATCTGGTCTTTTATGCGCTTTTACCCTATACCAGGGATAGTCAATTATTTTTTGAAAAGGTCCACATTTCTTGGTCAAAGTATACTCAAGGTCCAGACTCCAGAGAAAATAATAAAAAAATATAATAAATAATAATTATTATAAGTACATAAAAAGATTTTGGGGTCCATTCAAAGGCATCAAGTAGTCTGGATTTAGTCCATGGTCCGCCTATTGACTACCCCTGCCCTATACGACACAGATTTCATGGGGGAGATCAGTGTTTCTCAAATTGGGGGTCCTGACCCAAAAGAGGGTTGCAGGGGGTCACAAGGTTATTTTAGGAGGGTTGCAGTATTGCCACCCTTACTTCTGCATTGCCTTCAGAGCTCAGCAGCCAGAGAGCAGTGGCTGTTAGCCAGGCGCCCTGTTCTGAAGGCAGCGCTCTGCCAGCAGCAGCACAGAAGTAAGGGTGCAATACCGTACCATGCCATCCTTCTGCGCTGCTGCTGGTGGCGGCTTTGCCTTCAGAGATGGGCTCCCAGACAGCAGCAGCTGCTCTCCAGCTACCCAGCTCTGAAGGCAGCAGTGCAGAAGTATGGGTAGCAGTACTGCAACCCTCCCTCCACCCCCACCAACACTTTTATGGGTCAGGACCCCTACAATTACAACACAGTGAAATTTCAGATTTAAAATAGCTGAAATCATTAAATTTATGATTTTTAAAATCCTATGACCATGTAATTGACCAAACTGGACCTGAATTTGGTAGAGTCCTAATTATGACTGTGAAGTGGGCAGCATGGCGCAGCAGCAAGGCACTGAACTGGGAGCCAGGACCCCGGATCCTATTCTCAGCTCTGACACTAACCTGTTGTGTAAATCTTGGACAAGATGTGCCTCGGTTTCCCCATCTATAAAATAGGGCTAATGATACCAACCCTCTTTTGTACAGTGCTTTGAGATCTGTGTATGCAAAGTGCTAAATAAGAGTAAAGTATTATTATTCCAACATAGTTTAAGAGCCTTGCAGAAAAGAGCATTTTGTCACCAACGCACACAATGGGAGCCATATAAGTACCTAAAATAGATATAGACAGACAGACACACACACACTTTTTAGGATAATGAATAAACCAAAGCTCTTAAAATTACAGGCCATTACCACCTTTGTTACAGCAAATGCATAATCAGCTTCTTTCTTCTGACTCAGCCACACCCTTCTCTTAATCATTGCTCTAGATGATTTTATTGACCTGCTAAGACTCACACCACCATCCTGAAGAACAGGTCTTTTTGGGGTCTTCACTTTGTTTTAATTAAAACAATTTAGGGTGTTACAATATAAACGGAATAATAATAAAAAAAATTTGCAACATTTTGGAGTGAAATTTTTTGCTGATTATCTGAGGAACATACCATGATCTCTACTGAGGTTAATTTTTTAAATTCTACACGGGGAGTTTTAAAAAATTAACCAAAGCATTCTCAATTTAGGAAATGGTAGACTGGCAATTCTGCCCTTTGCATTTAGCTCCATACCGTTTAAAGGTCAAAGGAACAATATCTTTCATCTACAGAAGTTCACGCTCAGCTTTCATGTCTATTACCCAGGAGCACCTATTTCAAAGCACAAAACTCAATAAAAGAACACATCATCTTGACACAAAATACGCATTGTACATACCTGGGAAGAATCAGGCGAACACACACACACACACACACACACACACACTTATTTTGTGAGTAAGCATGGTATAACTATGGAATGGGACATACTGGCTGGCTCTCAGCAGTCTCTTTCAGGCTCTGACACGCAGAGAGACAGCATGTTCCCCTCCTCTTCAGGGGGACGGGGGGTGAAGTTACGCACACACAGGGACTCGCTCGGGGTAAGGGTTACACACACAACGCCGCTGACTCCTCAGTAAACCCCGCTTATTCTCTCGCCTTAAAATGCAGAAAGTGAAACTTAGCCGCTAGGTCCCTCCTTTCCATTCAGCCTTTCCGAGGACCTTGGAGCCTCCCAGGATCACCAGCGCCGGGGCCTGTAAGAGGCGCCGCTGTCTCCCCCCCGGCCGGGCGACGGGGGCTCTGCGCGCAGAACGCCCCCGTCTCACCTGTGGATCGGGCCCGCCCCGCGCGGGAAGCAGGCTCCTGGACCGCCAGAGCCGGAGGGTCTCCCCGAGAGCGTGTCACGGCCGGCTCCCCGTCCGAGCCTGCGCCCTTCTGGCTCCGGAGCAGGCCCGAGCCCGGAGCATGCGGAGAGCGCGCGGTGAAGTCGCTGCCCTCGCTCCGCCCTCAGGGGCTGCCCGGCTCCCAGCCCGGAAATGTGAGCAGCAGCAATTCACGGCGGCGGGGGGCCCTGTGGACCCAAACCACCTCCCCGCTAGCGCAGCACAGGGGTGCTTCGCTTTCCCGCCGAGTCGAGCCCAGGCCGGCGGATTCTCGCCTTCAAGCACTCCGAGTCGCTGCTGGTTTTTAACACGCTGGGGAATGTTGCATGGCAGAAGTCAGGAGTGGTAAGGAAACATCATTAATGCCTGTCTGAGACCCACCCATCCCGCCTCACACACCTTCCTACTCGGACTAGAGCCTGCCAAGAGATGGATCCCCTTCCAGACCATAGGGTATCAGGCTTGGAAGGGACCTCAGGAGGTCATCTAGTCCAAGCCCCTGCTCAAAGCAGGACCAGTCCCCAATTTTTGCCCCATTAAATGGCCTGATCAAGGATTGAACTCACAAGCCTGGATTTAGCAGGCCAATGCTCAAACCACTGAGATATCCTACCTTCCCTCCAACCTGCCAGTTCTAGCTCTTGCCTCCTTAGCGGCAAAGAAAGAGCTTATGTTACACTGGACATGCCAAATACAAATCTGGACAACAGGGGCTCTTCTAAAAAGTTAAGTTCAATTAATCAAAATAACCTCCACTAACCAATCATCCTCATCCTAAACTAGACTACATTTTACACAGTAAAAATGGTAAAGAGTATTTTTCAGTTCACCTCATACAAGGACTATAGTGCAATCTCTTTATTCTTTACAGAACTGCACTCAAAAACAAAACAATGTAAAACTTTAGAGCCTACAAGTCCACTCAGTCCTACTTCTTATTCAGACAAGTGCTGAACAAACAAGATCGTTTACATTTACGGGAGATAATTCTGCCCGCTTATGTACGTCACCTGAAAGTGAGAAGCATTTGCATGGCACTTTTGTAGCCAGTATTGCAAGGTACTTACATGCCAGTTATGCTAAACATTTGTATGCCCCTTCATGCTTCAACCACCATTCCAGAGGACATGCTTCCATGCTGATGATGTTCATTCAAAAAATAATGCATTAATTAAATTTGTGACTGAACTCCTTAGGGGAGAATTGTACGTTTCCTGCTCTGTGTTTACCTGCATTCTGCCATATATTTTTTGTTATAGCAGTCTCAGATGATGACCCAGCACATTGTTCATTTTAAGAATACTTTAACTGCAGATGTGACAAAACACAAAGAAGGTACCAATGTAAGATTTCTAAAATTAGCTACATAGAATATAAGGGTTGGAAGGGACCTCAGGAGGTCATCTAGTCCAACCCCCTGCTCCAAGCAGGACCAATCCCCAACTAAATCATCCGAGCCAGGCCTGACCTTAACTACTTCTAAGGAAGGAGAGTCCACCACCTCCCTAGGTAACGCATTCCAGTGTTTCACCACCCTTCTAGTGAAAAAGTTTTTCCTAATATCCAACCTAGACCTCCCCCACTGCAACTTGAGACCATTTCTTCTCGTTCTGTCATCTGCTACCACTGAGAACAGTCTAGAGCCATCCTCTTTGGAATCCCCTTTCAGGTAGTTGAAAGCAGCTATCAAATCCCCCCTCATTCTTCTCTTCCACAGACTAAACAATCCCAGTTCCCTCAGCCTCTCCTCCTAAGTCATGTGTTCCAGACCCCTAATCATTTTTGTTGCCCTCCGCTGGACTCTTTCCAATTTTTCCACATCCTTCTTGTAGTGTGGGGCCCAAAACTGGACACAGTACTCCAGATGAGGCCTCACCAATGTCGAATAGAGGGGAACGATCACGTCCCTCGATCTGCTGGCAATGCCCCTACTTATACATCCCAAAATGCCACTGGCCTTCTTGGCAACAAGGGCAAGCTGTTGACTCCTATCCAGCTTCTCGTCCACTGTAACCCCTAGGTCCTTTTCTGCAGAACTGCTGCCTAGCCATTCGGTCCCTAGTCTGTAGCGGTGCATGGGATTGTTCCGTCCTAAGTGCAGGACTCTTGTCCTTGTTGAACCTCATCAGATTTCTTTTGGCCCAATCCTCTAATTTGTCTAGGGCCCTCTGTATCCTATCCCTACCCTCCAGCGTATCTACCTCTCCTTCCAGTTTAGTGTCATCTGCAAACTTGCTAAGGGTGCAATCCACACCATCCTCCAGATCATTTATGAAGATACATCATACATCACTCAACCCAAGGTTTAAGAATCTGAAGTGCCCTCCATAATCGGAGAGTTACGAGGTGTGGAGCATGCTTTCAGAAGTCTTAAAAGAGCAACACTCCGATGCGGAAATACAGAACCCGAACCACCAAAAAAGATCAATCTTCTGCTGGTGGCATCTGACTCAGATGATGAAAATTAATGTTCTTTGGTCTGCACTGCTTTGGACTGTTATCAAGCAGAACCTGTTATCAGCATGGACGCATGTGCTCTGGAATGGTGGTTGAAGCACGAAGGGACATATGAATCTTTAGTGCATCTGGCACCTCAATATCTTGCAATGCCGGCTACAGCTGTGCCATGTGAACACCTGTTCTCATTTTCAAGAGATATTATAAACAAGAAGCGGGCAGCATTATCTCCTGCAAACAGGAGTGAAAGTAACTTAACGACTTACCAGTACGCTGGAGTCCTGAGTGGGGGCATAGCCTCAAACGGGAGAGGTGGGGCCTTTAAATCAAGATTTAAAGGCCTCCAGGCTCCGGCTGTGGCTGGGAGTCCCAGGGCCTTTAAATCACCCTGGACCTCCAGCTGCAGAGGTGGCTGGAAGCTCAGGGCCCTTTAAATCACAGCAGGAGCCCTGCCGCCGCTACCCCGGGGCTCCAGCAGCAGGGCTGTGGTGGTGCTTTAAAGGGCCCGGGGCTCCCCGCAGCAGCCAGAGCCCCAGGCCCTTTAAATCACCGCCAGAGCCCTGCCACTGCTCGGGGTAGCAGTGGCAGGGCTCCCGTGGTGATTTAAAGGGCCCGGAGCTCCCTGCAGTGGCAGGTGCACTGGACCCTTTAAATCCCTGCCTGAGCCTGGCTGCCGGAACTCCGGCAGCCTGGCTCCAACGGTGATTTAAAGGGCCAGAGGCTCCCCGCAGCAGCTGGAGCCCTGGGCCTTTAAATCACCGCCAGGGAAGCCGGTCCGGTCCGGCATGGCGTACCAGCTCTTGCCGGTATGCCCTACCAGACTGGACCGGCTTACTTTCACCTCTGCCTGCCAATGTAAACAAACTTGTTTGTCTGAGCGATTGGTTGAACAAGGAGGAGGACTGAATGGATCTGTAGGCTCTAAAGTTTTACAATGTTTCATTTTTGAGTGCAGGTTTTTTTTTTTGTACATTTGTAAGTTCAACTTTCATGATAAAAAGATTGCACTACAATACTTGTATTAGGTGAATTAAAAAATACTATTTCTTTTGTTTCTTTTTTACAGTACAAATATTTGTAATAAAAAATAATATAAAGTGAGCACTGTACACTTTCTATTGTGTTGTAATTGAAATAAATATATTTGAAAATGTAGAAAATATTTAAGTGAATGGTATTATATTAACTGTGCGATTAATCGCAATTACATTTTTTAATCGCTTGACAGCCCTAGTTTCCAGTAAATTTCTTATCTGTCCTGCAGTGAAGATCATACTGTACAGAGTTTATGTATGAGAACCTTGAGAACAGAAGCCTGGATAAAAGGGAAGGTGTTGACCGTGCTTCTTTTGCTTGGTTTGTTTAAAATGAGCAGATGGGTCATTTTTAAATTTTCTTCTGACAGAACTGCACAGAGCTACACAAACTGGCTGCCTGTAGATGGTGTTGCTGTACCTACTGTAATCTAGCCTCCATAGCCATCCTCAGCCTATTTTTCATACCAGTCTTGGGCACTTCACTCATTCTGCATACATAAAAGACAAGCAGTGAAGGAACATCACTGGTTCAGCAGATACTATACAGGACTGGGAGTCAGCAGACCTGGATTCTATTCCCAGATCTGACACTGAGCTACAGTGTAATATCAGATGAGTCACTTCTCCTCTCTGTACCTCTGGTTTTCCCCTCTATCCCTTTGTATTGTCTATTAGACTGTAAACTCTTTGGGACAGGGCCAGTTTCCCATTTGGCATTTACAGAGCATCTAGCACAATGGGGACCCACTCTGAATTGGGACTGATGGCGCTACTATAATATAAACAACACAAGCTTAGTTATTAGAAAAGCCTCTGTTGGGGAGTACTCTCATTCTTAAGTGTACAGACAAAATTTCTAAGGCGAGGGAAAAGATAGTTTTACTACTTCTCCCCAGTGACCCATTACCGGGCATGAATCATCAGCAGGATAAACTCATGGTAAGGCCACTGGGCCAAATCAAGCTTTAGTGTAACTTCACTGAAGTCAATGGGAGGAATCGTCCCCTTACATTTAGGTGGCCATCAGTTGTTTGGAGCAATAGGGATCTTCACTCACCTCCCCAGCATGTTACATACACACTCAGACGTGAAGTGCACATAAATCTTAGGGGAGGGGAAGGCAATGAAATCTTCAAGTTCCATCCACAAACCAAGCTCCACGTACTTGAGGTGCCACATACAACTGTATTTTGAACACTAATCTATTGTACATTTTGCTGAGTTCCTCGGACACAATGCCCCCCTAAGGAGCTTAGATGCCCTGCTGGGCCCTTTTAGGCACTGGGGCTTGGGCCCTTCTTGATTAGGGGAAAAAATAAGCAGTGGCAACTTCCAAGGATCTGAAGAGGTCTGTGTAAGGTTGAAAGTGTTTCTTTCACCAACAGAAGTTGTTCCAATAAGATATTACCACACCAACCTTGTGTCTCTAATCACCTGAGACCAACACGGCTACACCACATCACTGCAAAGCACCACACTCATTTTGCTCAAGTGAGCTGTCACTCATAGTAGATTGTGCACATCTTCATACTATATATTATTCCTCTCTTTTCCTCCATGATTTGATCAGCAGTGAAACAGTTAGTAGTGGCATTTAAATTACACCCATTGGGCATTTAAATTAACACCTAATTGAAATTAATTGTGCAATTTACCCCTTTCAGAGCTTTTGCTTCAGAATCTCTGCCGTCTAAGGTTACACCAGCAGTTTCCAAACTGTAGGTCATAACTCCATTTCAGCAGAATGGGTCTCAGCAATCCCTAGTGTGTGGAGGATGCCATTTTGTTCTGGACAGCGTGACCTTGCATGTAGAGTGTATGGGATGACATGATGCATGGACGACGCCATTTTAGTTTACAAAATGGTGAGCTTCGCACAACGCAACCTTGTATGCACCATACGTACGAGGTTACACTGTGCAGAGGACATCTTTTTTTTGAGAAAAATAGCATAATTCATGCAGTGAATTGTACATACGGTGCATGCAAGATCACTGTTACCTCAATTTCCCTAGAACCAACCCAGGGTTACACTTATATTGTTTTATTATGATGCCACTGTTGGGGGGAGGGCTGGGGGGGGGGGGTCACACTCACATACTCATGCTTCCAAGACAGGCACAGCACTGGAGATGTCAGGATCCTTCAAGGTAAGTGTCCCACAGCGCAGCAATGGATGGTGTGATTAAGGTAAGTCTTCCCGAGACACGATGGAATGCAACTCAGTGAACCCCTGGCCAGGCGGTCCGGGCGAAGGGCCTTCGCGGGAGGTACAAGCTTGCGAGTGCACTCCTGAGCACATGGCCCCTTCCCCTTTTAAGGACCTGCTCCTCATGGCCTGCAACTAGAGATGACTTGGCCGCATCTGGTTGGTCACACTCCACCTCGGCCAGTGTCCATGCACTGGGTGTGTGACTGCTGCCTAATTAGAGTCCCAGACATCTTGTCTACCTGGGAGCTCTTCTGATCTTCCAGCTGTTCAACCAGCCCATTCATCCCACAAGCATTCCAGGAGGGAGGAGGAGGGGGAGGGGGAGGGGGAAAGCCACTTCACAGGTATTCAAAGAGGGAGAGGAGACAAAAGGCGGGGGGGGGGGGGGGGGAAGAGAAGTGCAACTGAAAAGGTTATAAAACTTAAAAGGCTAGGCTAACAATAACTGAAGTTACAAAGTCTGCAAAAAGGTTGCAGAACTTAATGATACAAGTTACAGATCTTACAATTGCATTTGAGCAGAAGCTTTATGTAACAATCATGATGTGTGGATGACGCCATTTTGTAGAGCAAAATGGCGTCTTCCATGCTGTCTGAAGTCCCAGCTGAAAATACTTCTTTAAAATGGGGCTGTGCTGGCAAAAAGTTTTGAAACCTGTGAGTTACTCTCAAGTCACATGTTGTAGGTTTTCTTCACAATCATAGCAGATAAAGGCTCAAGGTCAAATCACTGGTACATTCTGTATGGCCTAACAAGCCAGTTAAACTGGTTTTATATCTGATTTCCATCACTGGAAAGTGGGAAACAGTGTACATATGAATCTGGCCCTTTTTAAAGTTTAATTTCTGGAGCATGAGATGAACAAACAAATTAGCATCCAGGAGCCACTGCTCCCAGTCCCCTCCTCCCCCTGTTGTAGCAATTTAACCCATCCCACTCAAACTCAAAAAGAGAAGCCTGGAATACTGATCCCCAGCATTCCACAGTTGTCTAGCAATTAATTACATAACTTACTTGCAAACCATGCAATGTACCCCTTCTAGCAGCTGGTGCAGAGAGAGAATAACTGACTGCTACTGTTATTGGCTAACAGGATTACTCTTAGAACAAGGGGTAGCAGTATATGCAGAGAATCTGAAGAGCCCAGAGGTTCAAACTCTGCTACAGCCCTATGCAAAAGATAAGTTTGCAGTTGTATATGCTGGAATTTGGATTGTGGTTGGTTTTTTTTGTTTGGTTGGGTTTTTTTTGGTTACTTTTATTTTAGATCTCAATAATTCCCAAAAACTCCACAAACCCACTGAATTTGAACAACATTAACTTGCGAAGTCAAACATTCAAATGCAAGAAAATGCCAGAATTAAGATCGCCAATGCAACCTTAATTCTATCTCCTTGTGTGTACACATTATGATACAATCTTTAATTACAGACTTATAGTATTATTTCTACAGGAGCCCTGCTTCATTTAGTGCACAACATGGACAGGAAGTGATGTAGGATGATTTACTGGGTGAGGGTATTGGATGTGCGATTCCTGTTCAAGGATGTGTAGTGAATTAGGTAGGGGATGAAAAGAGAAAAGAAATTTCAATTTTAAACAAATGCTCTTGCACATAAATTTCTGGACTGGGACCCAGAAGAATTAGCTCTATTCCCATGTCTACCACAGACTTTATGAGGCAAGCTGCTTAAACCCAAATTTTCAAAAGTGGCCACTAATTACATACATTTTTCTGTGTGTCCAACCCTAGATACCTACAGCCTGGTTTTTAGGAGCAATCAGCACTCACAGTCAGTGGGACCTGGGTGCTCAGCATCTCCAAAAAAAATCAGGGTCTGCAAGTTGGGAGCCCTCTCACATTAGCATATATTTGAAAATTTGCGTTTAATTTTTCCGTTTCAGGTGCTTTATAGTGGTGTTATGAAGATTAATTCATTAGTGATTGTGAGGCACACATACTAGGATGAGTGGCATAGAAAAGCTGGTCAAGAAATATAAAAAAATCTTATTCAGTGCAGGGTTTGGGTGATGTGCAGTAAATATGACATGGGACCACATACTGAATAAAGGTAAAAGAAAATATTGAAGAGCTGCCTCACTCACTGAGAACTTCCCATTCTTTGCATTGAATGAGGCAGTGGTCCTCTGGAAAAGATCGTAGAGTCACAGAAGAATCACAGAAGATGAGGGTTGGAAGACACCTCAGAAAATCATCTAGTCCAATCCCTTTGTGATGTTATCTAATTAGAATATGACCATGCAAGCCACTGTTATAGAATTGCAACAAATCTTATACAAAGTGTGATGTATGGCCAGAAAGTGTTAAGCATCCTGCAGGAAAATTGACCCAGAGTCAACCATTAGACAGGTTCATAGATATTAAGGTCAGAAGGGATCATTATGATCATCTAGTCTGACATCCTGCACAATGCAGGCCACAGAAATTCACCCACCCACTCCCGCGATAAACCTCTCACCTATGTCTGAGCTATTGAAGTCCTCAAATCATGGTTTAAAGACTTCAAGATGTTCGAACAGTATGTAAATGGTAATTAAGGCCATTCTATGGTAGATAGGCTAGAACTTTGAAATGCAAACCTATATTGTTAGAAACTAGAGGTAATACTAATTGTATGTGTGTACTCATATCTTGTTTAATGCTAGCCATGTAAACAGACAGTTCCTGTCTGTCACTGTAGGTATTGATTCAGAGATCAAAAGGACATATTAACATTTAGATGAACTGTAAACATAGTAACATCATTGTGTTCATCTCTCTTTGAAATGTACAGCAAATCACCTGAGAATCATGAAAAATGGGCAGGTGCCTTATGTTAATCTGTGTAGATAATTACCGGGGATGCTTAGAAAATGGGTCCACTTCAAAATCCCCATGAGTGCCTATTGTTCACCTAAGGAACTGTCACAACACCTGAAACTGTATAAGAGACCTTTGGGTCGCCATCCTTTTTATCTTAGATCTGCTTGATGCTTCATGTACGAGAAGCTTAAGCCACAAGGCAGAGGTCCCAGTCCTGACTGGACCACCCTGAATATAAACATTTGGACTATAACCTGTGAAATAATTCTGAAAGAACTCTTTGCAACTACAAAGCTCACCATCTCTGCTATGAATCTGAATCTCAAGAATTGTACTCATGTCTGTATGTATACTGATCTTTTAACAAATACTCTCTCTTTTCTTTTTTAATAAATTTTAGTTTAGTTAATAAGAATTGGCTGTAAGCATGTATTTGGGTAAGATCTGGAAGATTCATTAACCTGGGAGGTAATGTGTCCGATGCTTTGGGATTGCTAGAACTTTCTTATATGATGAATAAGATTTTCAGTAATCCTCATCATATTTGACTTGGGTGTTTAAGTGGAGGCCTGAGGCTGGGTTGGATTAAGGGAACTGTGTTGGCTTCTGGGTAACCAGTGAGGTATTATAGAAACTGTTTTGTTCTGGCTTGGTAAATCTAAGTATTGGAATATCCACCATCTTTGGGGATTGCCTGCCCCATTCTTTGCAGTTCACCCTAATTAAGTGACCTCAGTTGGCTCCCCTGACTCCGGTCACACCCCTACTCAAAGCAGAACCAACTAAACTATCCCAGCCAGAGTTTTGTCAAGCCAGGCCTTAAAAACCTCTAAGGAAGGAGATTCCATCACCTCCCTAGGTAACCCATTCCAGTGCTTCACCACCCTCCTAGTGAAATAGTGTTTCCTAATATCCAACCTACACCTCCCCCACTGCAACTTGAAACCATTGCTCCTTGTTCTGTCATCTGTCACCACTGAAAACAGCCTTGCTCCATCCTCTATATAATATATGATAATGTGATTAAAGATAATATCATCATGCATATGTGTCAGGGGGCCGAATTAAAAGTTCCACAAACTTAAACTTGGCATTTAATAACTTTTGCATGCTTGCATACATAATGTTCTTCTTGTAATGTATTTTTGGTATGGAGTTTTATATGTATGTTATGAGGCTTCTAGTTGCCACCAGTCAATATGAGGACACTGTTGTACTGGACACTGTTCAGACACAGTGTCTGTCTTTGGTCCACATAGGCATGGGTATATGGGGACACTCAGGAAAGTTAAATCAACTAAAGATGTAAAGTCAATGTGCGTAAGTTAAACTACAATAAACCCATGTGGCTGCTCTCATTCAGGAGAAAAGTAGCCTTAGTTTGCTGTAACTTAACTTCACTTCAGCGAAGTCTTCACTCCACACTATAAGTTTCGAGAGTGTCCCCATGTAGGCATGGCCTAAGTCTTGCATATTCTTTTTGCATAACATCACCTCCCTATGCCACTCTGTAATGAGTTCAGCTGGCACCACTGTAGTAAACAGACTAGTAGCATATGGGCCCAGGCAGCTTTGGGACACCAGGAGCAGCTGTGCTCTGTGCCTTTGTTACCCCCAGAAGAGAGATAATAGCTAAAACCAACACTGCCTGTGCAAAATAGAGCCAATACTCAGTGCCATTGCAGTATGTTCCTACACAAGGAATAGGGACTGAAATGTTATTCTTTCATGCAACCAAAATTCCTTTCTCCCCCCGCAGCCCTCGCAGGCCATACTCACTATGGCTGGGGCTGGAGAGTGGTGCTGTACAGAGACACTCCAAAGTTGAAATGTCAATAAGCATGTCTTAATAAAAGTTTTTATGGGAATTAGGGAAGGGAGTTGTGAAACTATCTTTCCCTTTCCATTGTGACTATAAATCCAATGATACATTTGTCTCTTTTTATCGGCAGCTGTTGCTGAAATGGCTTGAGAGGTGCCTGCTCAAGACCTGCAGAATGCCTGACCCCGACGGGAAGGAGAAGGAAGAGCACTAGGGAGGACACATTCAGTGATATCCTGCAAGCCAGTGCTGCATCAGACTGTGATCAAAGGGCCTGGAAGGTCAACATGGCAGATGGCATGAAGAAGGAGACAGCAGGCAGGAGAAAGGCCAAGGAAATGGAAAGGGAGATGCACCAGGACATAATGGATCTTCTCAGGCTGCAAACACAAATGCTACAGACATTGGTTGACCTACAGATGCAAAATTCCCAGATTCACCACTCTTTGCAGTTCTTTGAGAACTCCATGCTAGCAGCTCCCTACCCCCTCCCCAACATTCCACATGGCATAATGGGCCACTTAATGACCCACATCCACATAATGGGCCACGCCGGGGAGACAGCAAGGAAAACCACAGCTTCACATACACTGACCTGTGAGAACCATGACTGGTGTATGTGTAAGCACACAGGACTATATTTATGCACCGAAATGGACAGACGTGTTTTCTGCCTTTCCAATTTCAAAGTCCTATTCCATTAAGTTATGCTTAAAGTTTGGATTGCATTGTAGAAATATACAAAAAAACATGCACTAATTTTGGCACTCAAATTCTTATTTTTGGAAAATAAAATTACCTTTATTAGTTCACAACGCATATTGCAGAATACTGTGTACTTTGAGTATGGCTATGTATGTGTAAATGTACAACAAATGCCACACTATTTCTAACAGGACCCAAAGCACCAGGCCTAGAGAACAGTCCAGCACAGAATAGTACCATCGCTGACGGCTAAAGTGCTCTATCAAAGCCTCTGTCAACCACAAAACTCCATGTTGAGCTCTTCTAGTGGCCATTGTGTCAAACTCAGAGAGCCACTCCACCTCTGCACTCTATCATGGCAATAACTTTTCCCCCTTTTGCCTCACATATATTATGCAGGACCCAACAGTCAACAATAACCATGGGGATATTGTTCTTACTGAAATCCAATCTAATGAATAACCACTGCCAATGCCCCTTAAATCTACCAAAAGAACTTCTGGGAGACACTAGGGGGATGGTGGCTGCATAGTTTACAGTTCTCTTCCCAACCTTCTAAAATCCATCAGCAGCTGAATCACTTTTTCGCCATCTAATTTTCATCAGATATTATTCTACAACTATTTTCTTTTAGTTTAATACCATTACAGATACTTCTCAATCTCCAGACTTTCTACAAAATCCTAAAAAGCAGAAGCTATTGGACAGCTGTCTTGCAGCCAAGATGAAACTAGACTAGATGAAATTATGGACTGGCCCAAATAAATCTCAAGTGAACAGATTACCTTGAGAAAAATAACTGAAGATATAACAAATCAAAAGTATTACCAGTACACATCAAGCTAATTTGCAAGGCTTGGCATCAAGACTAGATGAAGCTGAGAACAGAATCTCTTTACAGTGCGTACTATGAATATAAACAGGAAAAGACTATTCAACCCTGGGGGAAAAAAAAAAAAAGGTTATTGATCTTGAGGGACGAACAAGGAGAAACAGTCTGAGAATTGTGGGTCTCCCAGAGGGATTGGAAAAAGGAAGGTCTGTGGAATTTTTATGCACCATTCTGCTAACGCTTTTGTTTCTGCACCCAGATCAGAACTTAGACATTGAAAGAGCCCATCACTTGCTTGCACCAAATCTCCTCACCATAATTATAATATTTTAAAAATATAATACTAAGGAACTTATTCTTTAAAAAGCCCATGAACTTAAAAATCTAACATGGAAAGGACATAGGCTGATGATTGTCCTGGTTATACCAATGATGTGGTGAAAAAGAGGGCTAAATTCAACAGATAAAGAGCGTTAGCGTTTCATTTTCTTCCCTACTACTTTCAAAAGTTAAAAAGGAAGGCAAGATGCGTAGTTTTATGACAGAAAAGATGATGAAAGGTATCTGATCTCACTACAGCAAAAAACTCCACAGAAGATACTGATATGATGAATTGGAATAACCTTACCAGATCACAGGTTTCAGAGTAACAGCCGTGTTAGTCTGTATTCGTAAAAAGAAAAGGAGTACTTGTGGCACCTTAGAGACTAACCAGTTTATTTGAGCATGAGCTTTCGTGAGCTGTAGCTCACGAAAGCTCATGCTCAAATAAACTGGTTAGTCTCTAAGGTGCCACAAGTACTCCTTTTCTTCTTACCAGATCAGTCACTACAGTGCTGAAATTCAGTTCTCACTCTATAATAATAATGTTCCGTGCATATAAGTAACCTGGAAGAGAGCACAGAGTTTTGTGAGAGACAGACAGCACTGTGCTGTGTCACTTGTCAGAGGCGACATCACTGCATCCCATCCTGTGTCAAAAATAGCATTATGCTCCCCATGTCCTGACCTCACTATACCACATGCTGGAGGCAGCATCAACTACTTGTGCACACCATGCAGGATTAAATCCTTCACTCTAACAGAAGTGGCACCTTGTTGGCAAGTTGGACCTTCTTTTAAAAAGGTAAATAGACATTCTCTTTTAAAAATTGTAAACAAACCAGGGGCTGAAAGTTAGTTCAGATCTTGGCAGGTAAATTTTCATCTATTTTGTTATAGAACTATTTCTTTTGCCATTTAAAAGTCTTAGAGATTTAGGATCTTTAGTCTAAAGGCTTTCCTTTTCTCTTCTAGCTAAGTACATAACTTTAGTTCAGAAGGATCTGTATTTCTTCCTTAAAAACAGTAGGAATTGTTTATGATGGAGACTAGAGTGAAGATCTGCTTCCAACCCTGATGAAGTGAGCTGTAGCTCACGAAAGCTTATGCTCAAATAAACTGGTTAGTCTCTAAGGTGCCACAAGTACTCCTTTTCTTTTTGCGAATACAGACTAACACGGCTGTTACTCTGAAACAAGTCTTAAACTGCAATTCCATGTGTTCTAAAAAAATGAGCCTCTTCCTCAATTGTTGGCGCACACAAATTTCCACCCTTTAGGGTCAGGTGATGACAATTTCTGTGTGTGGCTCCCTGGTTCTCATCTCGTCCTTTTTTATTCATTCCTGGTTTGCCCTATAGTTCTCCTCCAAGGTTGATTTTAGTTGCATATCTCCAGGCTGCCATTCAAGGAAAGGCCACTTCAATTTTTCATTACTTGCCATTTCTCCCTTCGATATGGAATCTTGTTTTATAGGGATGGGGAATGAAGGGACATAAGACAAGGAACTACATACAAGTAATTGCGTTTGTTGTATTCATCCTACTCCCATTCCCTAATATATTATTTATATTTGTATCATCATAGCATTAGGAGCCCTAGTCGCGGTCCAGGACCCTATTTTGCTAGGCATCGTCTACACACGTATCTCATTCTTGTGATTTCAGGGTTTTTTTTGAACGACTGAGGAGAAAGAGAGCCTTACAACACAGCTCATGTGAGTGGAAATCTATTTTGCTTTTGTTTCTTTGTGGATAGAGCTATAAATGTGTTGTCACAAATCTTGTTTTGTATGATGAAGAGACAGAACAATGACAAATAAATGAATTAGTATGTATCTTTTTATTACTTAAGACTAAGGACAGGTTCTTCATAGCACACTAAATCCCTCTTCTCTTACCTCACAATGAGAGCATGTTTCCCATACCATCCACACCTGTATTCCCAAACAATGAGAACAGATTCCCAATCCATAATGAAGGCAGATTCTCATACCCCAACAACAAAGTCTTCATGATTCTCTCAATCCCTGGTCTTTAACACCAATAACAGATTTTCCAGAATGCTTTTAAATGCTGAATACCCTTGTAAGAGCGTGTTCTCCAAAAAACTCTTATACCACAAAAACAGAAATCATATCTTCACCAGCTTTCAGATAGTGAGTCTCCTACATATTTCTAAATTGATTATTTCATCTCCAACTAAAAATTCAAGGGAAGCAAAATAACGTAGACAAGAAAACCAAGACAACAAAACTGAGTACTTACATTATCAGATTTGTTTACATGTAGGACCTACCACACCCCATATTTGTGTTTTCTTTTGTAATTCTTTTTAAATGCTTATGTATATTTTGTAATGGTGAAAGTGTTAGACAACCATAGAGAATAATCACAGAACCAGTACAGCGCTGGTCCAAGTTGATCCACACTGTCTGCCAATAGGCCTCATCCTTATTATGGAAGGACCTCCAACTCTCTTACTGAGAAACAAGTTCAGTCACCATGATAACAGAATCTTTGGCCTCTCTACTGCAACTGCCAGCAAGAATGACATCAACCAACGAATTTCACATCAACCAACCAACCAGCCAGATTGTGAGACAGGGTGTAAAGGCCCTACCTGGTCACTAGCAAGCAATAAGTTAACTCCAGCTCAGCTTCACTTTCTCCATGTACAGGTACTAGGGGAAAGGTAAGGAAGCAGAGCTGACTGCAGGCCAGTGAAGACGCTACAAGAAACTCTATAAACCTATCAACTAGCAGCCTGCATCATTTCATGGTGAAATAGTGAAGCTAAACACTGTGAGAACCATTTTATTCCATAACCGTTCAGCACAGCCACACTAACAAGTCTGGGTTTTGTAGAAAACAACATGTCCACTCACAGCACCCCCTTCAACCATTGCTGTACAAGATTGCTGAGGCACCTACTCTGTAGTGCCTGGCACAAAAGTTTCTCCATAACAGGTGCTGTTCTCAAGTTAGCACATTATTGTTTTATGCAGTTTTAATGAATATTTTAAACTTTTTTTAAGTAGTGGAACTAACAGTTTTTCTTTTGTATCCTCTCCCAGGTACCTATCATTCAGGCTAAGGCCTGAGTGAACAGTTCTCTTTGGGAGAGACCATCCAATCCAGCCAATGTCCTCTGCTGCCACACAGATAGTAATGCAACTTGCAGGCCATTTAAAAGGAGGATGGGAAAGACTAATGGTGTCTACAGCATGACCTTCTGGCAAGCCAGAGGTATAGGATTTCTTATGGGGGGTCAGGTAAGTTTTACTTAATGAATGTTTATGCAATCTGTAAGGCAGTTATGCTCACCAGTTTTCATATGGAAGTTTTAAATTGCTTAGTAAAATGGTATTGAAAGGAAACTGGAGTAACAGACTATGCTTGCTTCAGCATGCAATAGCTTAGCACAAAGCACTTGTGCAATCAGTATTGCAAAGATATTTAATAAATGCAACACCAATCACATAAATTTAGAGTAAAATGAAGGCCTGGGTAAAATAAAGTTTGATTACTACATGTAGGGAAATGGAAAGTTATTTTTACATATTACTGCATACAGAGAGGTATTAAGACAGAAAGGATGGTCCAGTGGTCAGGGCATTAGCCTGGGGATATGAGAGACAGGTTCAGATCTCTGCTCCACCAAAGGGTTCCTGTGTTACCTTGGGCAAGTCACTTAGCCTCTTTGTGCCTCAATTTCATCTCTGTAAAATGGGGATAACAGTATAGAATCATAGAAGATAAGGGTTGGAAGAGACCTCAGGAGGTCATCTAGTCCAACCCCCTGCTCAAAGCAGGGCCAACACCAACTAAATCATCCCAGTCAGGGCTTTGTCAAGCTGAGCCTTAAAAACCTCTAATGATGGAGATTCCACCACCTCCCTAGGTAACCCATTCCAGTGTTTCACCACCCTCCTAGTGAAATAGTTTTTCCTAATATATCCAACCTAGACCTCCCTCACTACAACTTGAGACCATTGCTTCTTGTTCTGTCATCTGCCACCATTGAGAACAGTCTAGCTCCATCCTCTTTGGTAGTTCCCTACCTACAGGGTTGCTAAAATCTTTAATGTATTTATCCTCATAAGGCACTCAGATACTATGGTAATGGGAGCCATAGAAGCACCTAAAATAGACAGACAGGGACATATGTACATAGCTGCGTTTAGGTATGACTTAGGTATGGCTTAAATGACTATAGAAATAATTCAAATCTTTCACAATTGTGTCGTGAGTAGCTCTAGCATGTACA
Organism: Chelonia mydas; assembly: GCF_015237465.2. Lineage (NCBI taxonomy): Eukaryota > Metazoa > Chordata > Testudines > Cheloniidae > Chelonia > Chelonia mydas. The sequence continues at coordinate 262,671 of NC_051257.2, forward strand.
AACAAAAAATAATACAGAAATGTGAAGGAATGAAATGTCAATTTCTTTTAGAAGCGAGATTTATTCACTTGAAAGAAAAACACCTTATAACTAGTTGCAGTGTATTCTTAATCCAGCAGAACTGACAACTGCAATTTCCTACTCAGGGCGTACCTTGACAGTAAAAGGAAAAACAACAATTTGTTACTTGACCTTCAAAAATCCAGATAAAAATATGCTGTAGGCTTTAACCTTTCTGAACTGCCTATTTTATTTTAGATCCTTTCTGTGAAATTTACACAGATATTAGAAAATTGAATACTTTGAGTACAGTCTAAATACAACACAGATGTTCTGTTCACGTGGAAGCCTGAAGAGAGAGTGAGTGAGAGAGAGAGAGAATATATTTTGTAGCTTTTTTAAAAACAATGCACAGTGATGCTCTCAGGAACATTTAACTCTACTTGTGTGTTGAGCTATAGGTAAAAACCCACCCAGCACTGACTGTCCATTAGCAATGCACATACACACAGGATTCAAAACATAATTCAATAAAGTGGTCATGAGGTAACTAGATTGGAAACCCAGTTCTACAAGATGCTGACATTTTTCATCTTATTTTTCTTGATACATTGTTCTATCCCTATTTTCCACTCTTTAGTATTTACTAATCTTTGGATTAAATTTCTGACATGAACCCAGTGTCAAGATGGGCAATGAATATCTAAGAGGCTGGACAGTATTCTTTTTAAACTGGTTTTCTTCCCTTCAGTTATTTTATAAATCCTTTCCCAAATTCTGATGCACCAACTAAGTGCTCCTGGGCCATACCAATTACAAATTATTCTAAGTGTGGTGTACTCATACAACACTGTTTTGAACACTTCTGCCGTTTCCTTAATTCTCAATCACTGACTCTTCTTTTCACTGAGGTGAAGTATATCACTGCTGAGTTCGAAAATTTCTATTTAAAGGATGGTCACAATCATTCTAATTAGGAGTCTTTGCAGTAGCCTCGTTAGCCTTCTCACATTAACTTTTCTTCTGAACTCAGAACAATGGAGACTAGATTGCTCATTTTGAAAATAACTAACTCCAAAGCAAGAAGTGAAAAGAGAACAGTAAGAAACACAGGCTTACAGTCTTGCACTCTCCATTCTGACTGACCACACGGATGATTTCTCCTGTGGGAATGTACTCAATTTGCAGTTCCATCTTTCCAGAACTAAGTTAGTAGATTTCTCTGTCCTTTAGAGGAGGGTGCCGACATCAAGGAACAGCAACAGTATTCTATGAAACAACAGACTGAGTGGATTCTTTGGTCCAGAAGTCCTACTGTGAGCGGAAGAGCTGAATCCTTGTATTTAAACTAAACGTAGGTGTGAGCTCAAACTACAATTAAGTTCAAGCACTTGTTTCCACTACATTCTGGATTGTTACAGTGAGTCAAGACAGTTCCAGGAATCGTTAATTTATGTCCTTGCTTGTTGCTGTTAACTCTAGATGTTCCATTTCAGACCCGGAGGACATAGAAAAGGCAGGTTGCTATGGCTGGAATTTGACAGTTATTGGCACAAAAGTACTGTGCAGTAGACTTTGTAAGCGCTGCCCTGAGATTTTATGCAGGAAAGATTCTCTGTGTTGGACTGTGAGATGTTGGATTTAAAGAGATGGTGCAACGGAAAATACCAACTATTCCCACTGTAACTCCAGCAAGTCCTTCAAATTACTATAGAACTAAATTGTAATTAAGCGCTTCATAGTTAACTAGTTCTGACAAAATCAAACATAGCAGTCACCATTAAAGAGAGAGAAAAAAAGTTACCCCACAGCATTTCTTACTCTAAGTACAAGGTAAAACTGTTGGAACCACCATATATACCTTTGAGACATCTATCAGTGTTGCACCTGGCTGTACTTTACTCCCTATTTTGGGGACAATGTTTAGAAACACTGCAAATGACCCCTCACCCTTAAAGCCTCTAAACAGATATCCTGAACAGACCAAAGAAAAAAATACCAACCAATAGGCTAAACGCTGGATATTTCAAAACCTGCTGTGGTAGATGTATCCACTCCCTCAATAGCCATATTTAAGCTCAGACACTTGTTTCCAGAGGAAGGTAATTCCAGATGAGGAGGCTTGCTACTGAGAATACTTGAATCCTAAAACATTTATAAATATATAGCACCTTAAATGTCACCCACAAGTGAAAGGATTAACAAGAAAAGAATGGCACAGATGATCATTCCTTCGCAGGTCTGAGAACAAATAGTTTGTTGCTTGCATTGGTATTTCTTGCCCTTGGAATTATTATTCTGTCCTTAGGTATTAAGTGACAGGAAAGATTGTTCTAGGCCAAGAGGCATTTCCCTGGTCATGCATTTTTCATTCTACCTTCAAGGTTGTTTCAAAGGATAGAAATTATTGGTTCCTTTTCCAGAGCTATTTCCTAGGATAAAAATCAGTGCTTCATCATTTCTCCAGCTGGGAACTGTCCTATTCCCAAAACTATAAAGCAGTATCTAATCTATCCTTCCTATCTAGGTACTTAAGTATTCATATCTTTGCAAGTGAAATATAATTTGTTTCTCAGATCTTCTTCAAAGGAATAATTTCAATTATATGCATAAAACTTCTGGATCTCAGTAGCAAACAAGAAAGGGTAAACAGAAAAACAGAAGAGGAAAGTGAAAAAGCTAGAAGAGGACTGAACAAATAGGCAAGAAGAGAGACTCATAAAAAAGGTAAAATGTCAAACAGAGGAGAAAGGGGAGGCCATGCATTAGATCTTAAAGGAGAAGCCAAGGTTGTAGCAAAGCAATTGTTTACCACACTGAAGTCTCCACCACTACTTGTGTGGGATTGACAGTCAGATGCATGCACTGTTGTAGCCATGTCAGTCCCAGGGTATTAAAGAGTCAAGGTGGATGAGGTAATATCTTTCATTGAACCAACTTCTGTTGGTGAGAGAGACAAGCTGTTGAGCTTACATTGATTACATTCTCTATCACAAATAGATGCAGACAGTCAATTTCAGGTCAGAGGCATGGCTGACAAAGTTATCTTAAATTTTTCTTCTTGTGGATTCGGTCTCTTTTTTTGAGAAATTTCCTTGCGACTTCATATTTTTATTCTTCCGGCATCTCCCTCTGTTTCCTTCCCCTCTTTGCTTCTATCCCCAGTTTTTATCTCCATGTCTGAGATTTCCTCTATGACTTCAATGTTTTCCTCAAGTAGCATACAAGCTAGAGAGAGGAGCCAAGTTTCCCTAAACCAGTTTTCCTGCCTTTTCCTCTGTTTTCTGGTTTGACTATATATATTATCTTGACATTTAGTTGTAATAGCCCTTGTGGTAGAAAGAAGGCAGGACTCCGTTACAATCAATGTAAATGGTTTTTTTGTTTTGTTTTTAAACTGAGGCTTCTGGACAGACAAAACCTACAGATTTCAGAGTAGCAGCCGTGTTAGTCTGTATCTGCAAAAAGAAAAGGAGTACTTGTGGCACCTTACAGACTAACAAATTTATTTGAGCATAAGCTTTCGTGAGCTACAGTTCACTTCATCGGATGCATGCAGTGGAAAATACAGTGGGGAGATTTTATATACACAGAGACATGAAACAATGGGCATTACCATACACACTAACGAGTGTGATCAGGTAAGGTGAGCTATTACCAGCAGGAGAGGAAAAAAAACCATTTTGTAGTGATAATCAAGGTGGGCCATTTCCAGCAGTTGACAAGAACGTGTGAGGAACAGTGGGGGGAAAATAAACATGGGAAAATAGTTTTACTTTGTGTAATGACCCATTCACTCCCAGTCTTTATTCGAGCCTAATGTAATGGTGTCCAGTTTGCAAATTAATTCCAATTCAGCAGTCTCTTGTTGGAGTCTGTTTTTGAAGTTTTTTTGTTGAAGAATTGCCACTTTTAGGTCTGTAATCGAGTGACCAGAGAGATTGAAGTGTTCTCCGACTGGTTTTTGAATGTTATAATTCTTGATGTCTGATTTTTGTCCATTTATTCTTTAATGTAGAGACTGTCCAGTTTGGCCAATGTACATGGCAGTGGTGCATTGCTGGCACATGATGGCATATATCACATTGGTAGATGTGCAGGTGAACGAGCCTCTGATAGTGTGGCTGATGTGATTAGGCCCTATGGTGGTGTCCCCTGAATAGATATGTGGACACAGTTGGCAATGGGCTTTGTTGCAAGGATAGATTCCTGGGTTAGTGTTTTTGTTGTGTGGTTGTTGGTGAGTATTTGCTTCAGGTTGGGGGGCTGCCTGTAAGCAAGGACTGGCCTATCTCCCAAGATCTGTGAGAGTGATGGGTCGTCCTTCAGGATAGGTTGTAGATCCTTGATGATGTGCTGGAGAAGTTTTAGTTGGGAGCTGAAGGTGACGGCTAGTGGCGTTCTGTTACTTTCTTTGTTGGGCCTGTCCTGTAGTAGGTGACTTCTGGGTACTCTTCTGGCTCTGTCAATCTGTTTCTTCACTTCAGCAAGTGGGTATTGTAGTTGTAAGAATGCTTGATAGAGATCTTGTAGGTGTTTGTCTCTGTCTGAGGGGTTGGAGCAAATGCGGTTGTATCGCAGAGCTTGGCTGTAGACAATGGATCGTGTGGTGTGGTCTGGTCTGGATGAAAGCTGGAGGCATGTAGGTAAGTATAGTGGTCAGTAGGTTTCTGGTATAGGGTGGTGTTTATATGTGACCATCGCTTATTAGCACTGTAGTGTCCAGGAAGTGGATCTCTTGTGTGGACTGGTCCAGGCTGAGGCTGATGGTGGGATGGAAATTGTTGAAATCATGGTGGAATTCCTCAAGGGCTTCTTTTCCATGGGTCCAGATGATGAAGATGTCATCAATGTAGTGCAAGTAGAGTAGGGGCATTAGGGGACGAGAGCTGAGGAAGCGTTATTCTAAGTCCGCCATAAAAATATGGGCATACTGTGGGGCCATGCAGGTACCATGCAGGCCGCTGATCTGAAGGTGTACATTGTCCCCAAATGTGAAATAGTTATGGGTGAGGACAAAGTCACAAACTTCAGCCACCAGGTTTTCCCATGACATTATCAGGGATACTGTTCCTAATGGCTTGTAGTCCATCTTTGTGTGGAATGTTGGTGTAAAAGGCTTCTACATCCATAGTGGCTAGGATGGTGTTTTCAGGAAGATCACCGATGGATTGTAGTTTCCTCAGGAAGTCAGTGGTGTCTCGAAGATAGCTAGGAGTGCTGGTAGCGTAGGGCCTGAGGAGGGAGTCTACATAGCCAGACAATCCTGCTGTCAGGGTGCCAATGTCAGATGAAGGGGCGTCCAGGATTTCCAGGTTTATGGATCTTGGGTAGCAGACATAATACCCCTGGGCAGGGTGCTAGGGGTGTATCTGTGCAGATTTGTTCTTGTGCTTTTTCAGGGAGTTTCTTGAGCAGATGGTGTAGTTTCTTTTGGTAACCCTCAGTGGGATCAGAGGGTAATGGCTTGTAAAATGTGGTGTTGGAGAGCTGCCTAGCAGCCTCTTGTTCACATTCCGACCTATTCATGATGATGACAGCACCTCCTTTGTCAGCCTTTTTTATTATGATGTCAGAGTTGTTTTTGAGGCTGTGGATGGCAGTATTGTGCATGGCTGAGGTTAAGGGGCAAGTGATGCTGCTTTTCCACAATTTCAGCCCGTGCACATCGGCGGAAGCACTCTATGTAGAAGTCCAGTCTGTTGTTTCGACCTTCAGGGGGAGACCACCCAGAATCCTTCTTTTTGTAGTGTTGGTAGGAAAGTCTCTGTGGGTTAGTATGTTGTTCAGAGGTGTGTTGGAAATATTCCTTGAGTCGGAGATGTCGAAAATAGGATTCTAGGTCACCACAGAACTGTATCATGTTCGTGGGGGTGGAGGGGCAGAAGGAGAGGCCCCAAGATAGCCCAGCAGAAGAATCTGTCCTAAGAGTATAGAAGAGAGTGATCACTTAAGGTGAGCTATTACCAGCGGGAGAGGGGGGGAGCTTTTTGTAGTGATAATCAAGGTGGGCCATTTCCAGCAGTTGACAAGAACATTTGAGGAACAGGGGTGCGGGGGGGGGGGGGGGGGGATAAACATGGGGAAAACCACTAACCGAGGAACCCAAGATAGTACAGAGTCCCTGAAATGGCAAGGTCCAAGAATGTGGAGGGAGAGGTAAAATGAACTGTATCTAAATAACTAGCTTCCACAGAACACAATGGACATCATTCTTCTCCAAGAGAGATATCTGGAGAGCATGAGAAGTTGAGGAATCAGAAACAAGAACATGAAGTAGTACTCTATGTTAACGCTTAGAGTGTGAGCTACAAGTGTGTTAAAAGCAATGTAATCACTCAGTGATGAGTTCTTCTGTGACCGTCATATACTGTTATTCTGAAAACAATTGCCTCATTTCATTCACATTAAGGTAGAAAATCTGTCATCAGGGTACAAGAGGATGATTTGAAATATTCCTGGTAGTCATACAGTTCTCTGCCTCAAAAAAAGCCACCACAGAGTAATTTCTCCCTCAAGGAAAACATAATAATTCAAGCTTTCTTGAGCTGGCCCTTCCACTGCAGCAAATTAATTAAGGGCAGGTTCATCCGAGTGTCACTGCTGCAGGAGCAGAGAAGGAAATAGTGGTGGTGCAGACAATAGCCCTTATCAGAGTGTATTTTTAGGATATAGAAAACACACAATACATCTCAGAAATATTTCCTGTTTAGACACAGCTGTACTATCTATGTCCAGAGATACATTGTTTATCCTGAAGTCAGCTGAGAATTAGAATTTCCTATGTGGATGCTAAATAAGGATAAGCTTGCTAAAGTTCCTTGGTAAAATCCTTCCTATTTTAATAGAAAACAAAAAGAGTACACTGACAACACTGAGCCATGAAGAGTTGCCCTCCTTATGGACAGAAGTAGTAAGTGGCAATTTACATTTAACATGCAATAAATTCTAATGCAAACAATTTTACCACCACCTTTTAAAAATGCTCCTGTATTTATTAAATATAAGAATTGTTGTAATGTCCATCTAGCCTGGTATGTGTCTCCCACAGTGGTCAAGAGTAATACTGTACTTTATTGTGCAATGCCGTACGATAACGGGAAGTTTTCTTACCTCAGACAGTGATCAATTTATGCCCTACTGTATGATCACTCAGTCTTAAAATTCTAAGAATTATCTGGTGTGCAGATACTTTGTTGTCCTTCATTCTGTTGGGTGGTGTGTGGGGGAGGAGAAAAGGAAGAGGAAGAGCAGCTCATAAAAACTGTAAGAAAGGCATAAAAGCTTCCTTATACCTGTAGCTCTACTCTGAAACCCATACACATTTTTGGGTCAGCTGAGGTTGCTCATGAAACCTTATTGCTGCCCCTTTTCGACCTGAACAGGTAGTCAACGTTTGGGGCCCTGGATGTGTTCCAATTGGGAACAGAAGTTGGGGACAGTAAATAAAAAAACCTGCATCACAGAAAAACCTAAGAATGTACAAAGTCCTGTGTCTGAACATGGAGGGAATCAAAGAGCAGGAAACAGCTTCTTGTGGTCACAACATCAAGAGCACTCTTTTAGCCAGCACCACAACACAAAAACTGCTTCCCAGGTTTCTTCCAGGGTCAACCACGTTGCTGTGAGCTGCTTGTTCAGGCTCTCTCTCTCAGGCTCTGTCTACACTACAGACCTTACAGCAGCAGTCTCCTGTGTAGCCGCTCAATGCCAACAGGAGAGAGCACTCTTTGGCATAATTAAGCCACCCCCAACGAGCAGTGGTAACTACATTGGCAGGAGAGTGTCTTCTGCTGACACAGCACTGTCCACACCGGCACTTTTATCAGTGAAACTTATGTCAGTCAGGGAGTGTTTTTTTTCCAGACCCCCGACTGACAAAAGTTTTACTGACAATAGTGTTAGCGTAGACACAGCCTCAGTTTGTTCTTATCTGACCCCCGTTTCTGATCTCACTTCCACCTCCCTCCCTACACCTCTACCCAAAATAACACTCAGTCAAAAGCTCGTTGGCAAGTTCATAAACCTCTTTTCTTTTAGGTGGGGCTTATGGTTATGTTACTTGAAGAGTAAATTCACATCTAATAATTGTCATGGGTTTTACTCAACTCATTACAAGGTTTCACCCAGCTCAACCATTATTTTTGGCATTTCCTAATCTGAATGCTTAACAATGCAAACAATATTCACAACAAGTGGGTTTTGTTTGTTTTTTTTAAGAAAAAAAATCCATAATTTTGTTTTCTGGCTAGACACCTTTGGGACCATATATCCTCTGCAAGGTACAATGAAAACTGAAACAAGGGATTCATGTGGAGCCCTTGCCTTATTCAGTACGTGTCTTATGCAAATGAAACATTATGTCAAGTGCATAGTTTATCACATAAGCCAGTATGCACTGAATGAAGCAGAGCTTCTATGTGCTCTTTACTACAAAGAGAATGAGACTGATCTTTAACTGCATGTCATATTGCTCAGTAAGCCATGTATCCACATACATCCTTCCTTTGCTTAGAAGAAAGTAAACCGTGTTTAAAAATTGGACCCTGGGTGCAAAGATTGCATGAAATTAAATTTTCAACTCTTCTCATAAGTCAAACAAATCAAAACCAGTTTTCATCTGATCAGCATTTCTGACTAAAGGCTATTTCACTGCCATCTTTCTAATCCCAGTTGATTCAGTATTAGAGCTGCTAAAAATTAAAAAAAAAATTATAATGGAAAGCGAATTTTTGTTTTGCTACTACTCACTCAGGTGAACTGTTTTTGCTTGGGAAAGTTAGAGAAGATTAAATTCTGGGTAGTGACCAGACGTGGAAAAGTTCTACCTGAAAAGTGAAAACTAAGTTTTAGGCACATGACATTAAGTCACCCATGCCCTTCAAGGACTCTTGGCAAACTTCTCCAACAAAGCAAAAACAAAACAGTGGACAGAGGGTTCATAGTCACAGGAAGATGAGTGAAAACAGATGCTTATAAATGAAAGGCTTAGGCAAACTTAACTGTAGCTGTCACTAGCATTCTAACTATATTTACCATGCAATCTGGAGAAAAAAATATGAAAACAACTAGGGCCCTTTGGCTGTGCGGCACATACAAAACATTACTAGAGTAGCTTGCCACTAGCATGTTTGGAACATTGTTGCATAAAAATGCGTCTGTCTGTATGTCATCTGAGATGAAAGCAGCTTCTTTTGGTAATTTAGTTTTTCAAGGAAGGACATTCCCTCACTGCAACCTTTTTTTTTTTTTTTAAACCACACAGTTCCATCAAAAATATTTCTCCTTGTTGAAGTCTAAGAGCATGTCTACACTTACGAGCCCTACAGGTGTAGCACGTGTGGTGAAAATGCTCTATGCTGATGGGAGAGAGCTCTCCCGTTGGCATAAAAATCCACTCACAAGAGGCAGACACTACATCGCCAGGAGAAGCTCTCCTACCAGCATAGGACTGTGCACACTAGCGCTTATGCCAGTGTAATTTACGTTGCTCAAGGAGGTTGTTTATTCACACTCCTGCATGACACAAACTATGCTGGCATAAAATGTAATGTAGAGATAGTCTAAATGTTACCACGGATGGGGACTAAGGGAAGAGACACCACCCACTCTCTCTCTAATACCAATAATTTAGCATTTATATAGGGACTCATCTTCAAGGTGCTTTTACAAACATTTATTCAAACTTCTTCCTCTCCTTGAGCCAAAGGAGAACCTCCTGCTCTTCACTGACCTTACCTCCCCCAGCAGTGAGCCTGTAAGCCAACAGTCCCCTAACTTTTCATGGTTATGCCCCTCCCTTACCCCATCTCTCCCCCCCCCCCCCCCCAAAGTCAGGGCTGCAGCTCCAGGGGTGTGTGTGTGTGGACATGGCCAAGGGGGCTGTGGCTGCAGCGGGGGGCAGGTCTGCAGCTGAGTCTGGGGGTGGGCCGGGAGCAGATCCACAGCTTGGAGCCAGGGCCAAAGTAGAGATGGGAGCGGAGCAGGAAAGGGTGATGCTCCCTTCCTGCCCCCTTGTGGGGCTGGCCTGAGCCCCACCATGCCCCCCCCGAACGTTCCTCCTAGCCCCCACAGAGTGTGTGCCCAAGTTTGGAGACCACTGCTAAGCAAAAAGCAACTTCCTGCCCTCATGTGCATCCTGCTCCACTCCCAGATGTTCACTCTCCATTAAGCTAGCCACTCCCTTCTAGAAGTTTCCCAGCCAGAGAAAAAGGACATATTTCTGATATACAAAGAACAGAGGGCTCAAAGCCAGAGGAAGGTGAGGACTGACTTTGTCTCTGGTGCTCTGGTCTATCTCCACCTTTCCCAAGCCACAAATCCGCCCCCGGACTGCCACTCTAACCCATACTACTCATGAAAGTGTAGGTCATTTTTTTAAAATCAGGCCCTAAATGTTAGTCCTGGAGTGGTATTTGTAGCAATTTGGCTCTAAAAACAGCTGTATCCTGCATTAGAGGCCAGACTAAAGTACTTTCCTCATTTAAAAACCCCCTGAAACTTCAAAATCAGAGAGACTTCCCTTCTACATTCAAACAATTTTTCTGACTATTTAAGGAGCAGAATAAATGAGCTCAGTGATGCTACCTTGTGGCTTACTTCTCTTGTTGATCATTAATAAATGCTAGAAATTGAAAATGAAAATTGTATTGGTTTGCAGAGTCAACTGACCTCAACAAATCTGGTTTATGGCAGAGATGGAAACGCTGTTATCAGAGATTGGAGGATATCCACAATTCTAATATGCACTTATACTATATTAAGTACAAGTGATCTGTTTTACAGTCTCTTGCCAGGTTCTATTAAAAGAATAATTTTATTACAAAGGCACATAGTAATTCATGTTACATCACATCTTTATAAAATCCTAGAGATTATGGAGATTTTCTTGTTATATAAAAACAAAATCCGATCAAACTTCATAGACTAACCAAATAATATATATGTTGCATATTGGTCTATCTACACTCAACTTCCTTTAAATTTAACAGGATTCTAACCAAATGTACAATACTTTTAGTATTTTAATAATTCTGAAAATCTCAGAAAGAGAATGCAACAAATAATCCTGGCACAACATTAAGTAGACTTTAAACTACTGTACACATTGATCAATTCTGCATTAGGAATCAGAGGTAGGTTTCATGGTGGGCAGCTAAATGTACAGCAGTGGTAAAATAAGATGTTATACAATACATAAAATATGGGAGGTGAAAATGCAGAAAATGTCATTATATGAAATGACATTAGATCCTCACCTTGCACTACGTTTAGTTGGCCAACTTATCTCAAACAAGACATAGCAGAAATAGAAAAGAGCCAATGGGAATGGAATGAGGAGACATCAGGGTTGGAGATTTTTATATGAAACAAGATTAAAATGATTAGGACTAAAGTTTGGAAAAGTAAGGAAATATGTTGTCTGCCAGTTGGGCTCCTATTTATCATGTACAAGAAGACAAGGGCATTATGAAAACAGAAAGGCAAAAAAGCACCTAGTGTATTTTAAAAAAAAACAACACACAACCAAACTTGTAACTAATGAGCCATGTGCCATTTGGATACACAAAATACCAAAACAGACTATATATTCCTGCAATTTCTGTGAGTTAGCATCACCTTATTTTCATCATCTGATACACTGCTTACCTCATAATTCTGTCTTTCCCCACAGACCTGTGAATTATCCAGGTTTTTTATTATGTGTGAGTTTCCAGAAGGATCTGAAAATCTTAAATGTGCTTTCATCTTCTCCCATACTAGCTAAAAGATATTTTACTCCATGTAGTGGGGCAGCTTCCCCACTCCTGAAGAACAGGGGTTAAAAGCAGCCCTGGAGAGGGCTGCACCTGTGAAAGGCTAGCCTGATTGGGGAAGCAGCCACAGGTGTGCCCAGCCCAATCAGGCCACAGCTGGCCCTATAAAAGGCTGTGAGCCTAGAGCTGAGAGGAGTCTCTCTCCAGCCCTAGAGTGGGAAGGGCTAGCTGCCTGAGAGCAAGATACCTGAAGCAGAACAGAGCTAGGGAAAAGGGAGCTGGGGAGCTCCAGCCCAGAAAACCCCCAGGCTGCAGGCCCTGGTGAAGGCCTGCAGAGGTACTGGGGCTACAGAGGTGCAGCCTGGGGATAGGCAAAGGCAGCAGGTCCTAACCCCTTGCCAATGATGAGTGGCCATTACAGACTACAGTCTGCCCCAGTGAGCAGGGGCTAGATGATGACTGGCAGTAGCCACTGAGGCAAGGTGGGTCTAGAGGGTTAGGGGTTCCTCAAGGAGGGGAGACCCAGAGTGTGGGGGTACTGCAGGGGCAGAACTTTGAGGTAAAGAGGCACCAGGGACAAGGAGGAACATGGGGCCAGCAGCAGGCAAGACACCGGCCTACAGAGGGCGCTCTGTATGCTGAAAAAGAGCTAATTTCCAGACGACCAGCAGGAGGCACCGTGCTTGTGAGGCTTCCCTTCGCTACACTCCAGGTTTGCAAGAGGTTGTCTACAGAGCGTGAAAGACTTAATTTCTAGCATTACTGATAACGGTGATTAAAAGTAAATAAAGTAAGCCTCCTCCATGGACCATTTCTTCTCATACTTACTGATCAGAAGTTAGATCTAAAGTCATCAATCAGCAAAGTTCCAAAATCATCTGTTAAGAAATCTGTTCAAAACTGAATGTATTACTTAGGCCTTGTCAACACTTAAAAGTTGTAAATACTGTAATGCTTAGTGAAGACACTACCTAGGCCTACCTGAGAACTACTCCCATCAGCAGCAGTAGCTATGCTGACAGAAGCCCTTCTGTCAACATAGCGCTATCTACACCTGAGGTTAGGTTTGTATAGCTATGTTGGTCAGGGGTGTGGATTTTCCATACCCCTGAGTGATGTAGTTACAGCAACATAAGTTGGTAGTGTAGATGAAGCCTAAGACTTCTATTTCACTAATTTATAAAGTTTTAGAAGGGCATTAAAACAGCTGCGCAGTATATGTAAGCCCTTTATGATATTTGAAGAAAAGTTTCCAGAAAACTACTCTATTTCCTTCAGGGATAAGGAAAATTCAAATGACACTACCATACCAGGTCAAATGTATTCCTGATATAACTAGGGATAAGTCCAATGAAGTAAATGGACCTGTACTTGGGTTAACTAGGGCTGAATTTGGACATACTTGCCACCCACATGGAGTATATGCTTTTTCTGTTGAACTATCAGAGACCTTCTTGCTGACCTGACTTACCCAGAACTTCAAAGTGCTACAAAACCAATGAGACTAATCTGTGTAAAAAAAACCTTTCCCCTAACTCAAAAGATTCTGATAGAAGAACGCTTCAGCCTTATGTGGAAGACCAGATTAAAGTAGTTTCCTTCTGCCTACAACTTGCGTCTGGAATTCAATACTAAAGTGACCCACCCCAGACAAGCGCCTCTTGCTTTTGCTCTATATATCCAGCATTCTAAACATTTTAAAGTTTCAGATTATTTTTGTACTCAGATACCCTTATAGCTGAAGGGCTTTCTGGCCCTTTAGGATCCAGTTCAGTGGGAGAGACATTAAATACAGAACTCCTTCAAAAGGGAGAATTTTATTTCAAGATGAATCCACTATCTCCAAAGGAGAATTATATCACCCCTTGGGCCCTTGTTTGGAATGATTCAATCCCTTACAGTGTATTTATTACTACCCTACTGCAGCATAATCTCCTAATACAAATATCCAACTGCACACCAAAAATGGTTATCAAAGGCTTGTGTGAAAATTATAATACAGGGGAGAATTCCCCCTAGCTCCTCAAAAAAAATCAGTCTTCAATTGTTTAAAATACAAGAAGTGATTAATGCACTTAATGGACTCTTCATCACCAAGACTTACTTCAAACTGATACATGCAGTGCATTAAAAAAGTAAATTTAAAAGCCATTTCTAAATATTATACAAGTAAATTAGTATTTAAGGAAAAAATTAAATTCCATCAAGAAGCTGCATGATATTGGTCACAAAATATTCTTTAAAAATCCTTTATGGATCAAGGTAACAGACAAAATTTAGAATTAATTTGCTATTGTATGTACAATGCCTGACAAAGGAATCTATAAATATGATACAAAGCTCCTCACCAAGACCCCAGGGTATTCGAGTCTTATGTAGTTAGTGGATAAAGATCTTACTGTTGGAAAAGCCCACAACAGATGTGATTTTGATCAGAGTCCTGTGACGTGAAGCCCTAAATTTATAAAGGGCCCTTCCAACTCCAATAATTGACCAATGGTCAGCCCTCACGTGGTGTTAAGAAGCAGGGATGTTGGGAGCCATGTAAACTTCCCTACGTCAGTGTTCAGCTTCTGAAATATCCGCAGAGATGCCTACAAATGGAATGTGTGTCCTGAGCAGCAGAAATTGGATTTTGGTCCCCACCCCATTACCAGCTGTGCTCAGGAATTTGAAGAACTCAGTTCCCTAGTCTTTTGTATTTTTCCCCATGAACCTCCTCATGGGAAGCATGAAAACAGATTTATACAATCAATTTCAAATTCAGAAAAAAAGAGCTTAAACTACAGTTAGTTTTGTAACGCAGTAGGGGCATTTAGTGTATTTCTATTGAAAACAAACTTTGAAAAAGTTCTTTAGTGTAAAGCAAATTTTACACAACAATGGTACAAATGACAATACAACGTAATCTCATTTTATAGCAGCCTATCAACAGGATTACATTTTTCATGTTTTATACGTAAGAACTGTATTAATTCTTGTGCTGGTACACAGTATCTTTTGCCCCCACACTTGCTGTTGGCAAGTGAACAGTTCCCAGTGCCAAAGCATTAAGTTCAGACACCTGACAACATAAATTTAACTATATGGGAACTAGAAACTTCAAAAACTAGGTGGTCTTTAATCCAAAAAGCTCTGACAAGCTAACCAGAGCATTCTACATGCTGCTATTTCCAAAGCTTAAAGCTAAGGCCTTCTGAACCCAGAACATCTTATACACCAGTCATAACTACAGCACCTTAAAACAGATTCAATTATCAGGGAATTCACTTTCTAACTCCAAAGGCCATGTCTACACTAGCGAACTTACAGCAGCACAGCTGTACTGATGCAACTGCGCCGCTGTAAAAATCGCTCACGTAGCCACTCTATGCCAACGGGGGAGAACTCTCTCGTCAACATAATAAAGCCACTTCCACGAGCGACGGAACCTACGTTGGTGGGAGAAGCTCTCTTGCCAACATAGCACTGTCCACACCAGCACGTCTGTCATCAAAACTTACATCATTCAGGGGTGTGTTTTATATAAATTTAAATAAATTATACTAACACAAGTGGTAGCATAGACAAGCCCTAGGATAGCTAATCAAGGCTTCAAGACTATGAGTAGGAAGGAATCCATCCTGTTTCCCCCACCCATTCTCCAAAAATATATACACCAATGTCTTTTGTTTCTAGATCTCCTTTTCCTGATCTGAGTTTTGTATTTTCACTATTGCCATTTTTTCAATACACTGAGAGATAATTAACAGATTACTTATCACAAGTTTGTATGTTGCTGAAGTTGTGTACCCATGTAGAAAGCAGAGAATGGTAGCAAGGAGTCACAACAAGTATCCTTTACTGGCTCTGCAATCTAAGGGTCTATGGAGGTTTATGAATGGCCTCCAAAAGTCTCATATAACCTTTACACCCCTTCCTCCCCAGCAAATTAATTGCAATAAGATAACAAACCACTTTTTTTTTAAGCTTCTTTTAATATAATTTAACAGCTGGAAAGGAGGAGTTAGCATCATGTGACCAGTCAGCTCTTTGCCAATAAGTGCTCCATGGACCACAATTTGAGAACTATTTTAATGTTGGTAAGCAACAGCATTTAAAAAATTTATTTCTGAAACCACATGATATTGGATCGACTCCAAGTTGCCAGCTAATACAAAAAGGTCTGTCTTGTTCCTGGGGGTAATAGGCAAATTCCTCTATGATTTTCATTACCAATGAAAGAGGCATCAGAAATCAAGTAAAAGTTTGGTTTGCTGGATGTATGCTTGTCTTTAACATTTCGAGCAGGAAAGTTATTCAGAAAGATTATTATTGAAATGTGGGGCAGAAAGTAAAAGGGGTCAAAAGTCAAAGGAAAATCCATGTGACCCAAATACCTTGTTTTCTTATTACTTCTGTTGCCCTACAGTTGGTTGCTTCCAAAGATATCATTTGCTAACATTTATTCATCAAAATTCAAAAATACTTTAACATAAGCTCAATAATTGTATATCTAATAAATAAAACTTTGTTTTTAAAATAATTTCACTTAAGTTCTGAAACACTTAAAAGAAGTCAACTGCATGGTTACTAAAATATCTCCTACGAAAAGCAGGAAAGCAGCAGTCCTGGAAGCTGCTGCAGAATGCTATTACTTTAGATTAAATCACTGGAATAGAGATTTCCGCTATGATCTCATGTTGGCCAGCACTGATCAGGAGCTGTCATTAGAGCCCTGGTTCCATGCAGGACCACTAGAGAGTTACCTCCTATGGCGACAATAGAAATAGTCATTTCCACAAGAAATTACTTTCTACAGAGCTTTTAAAATCTATGATCTGAACAGCCCTACCTGTGGGACCCTTTGCACTGCCTGACTCCATCTCCTACAGAGGAAGGTCTATAATTGCTAAGAAACAGGGAAGGTAAGCATCTCTGACATCTGAATCAATATCACTAAGTTCTGACTTCAGAACTCATCATATGGCTCAGGACTGTGAGGTTTCTCTACGCCATTGATGTTTTCCTGTGCCATTTCCTTGTCTACTGATCTCCTGCTTGGCTGAATCTAAAAGAAAAGGAACATGTTTTAAAAAGTTTATATTTGACACACATTTAGGAACAGTGTTACTTTAACAGTCAACATACAATTAAATGAATTAGATGTCCCACACAGACTTGCTCAGAACTGAGACAAGTAATACAAATAGATTCCATTTGGTGATGAATGTTTCATTGAGGTAACTATTTAAAAGTGTATGGAAAATTTTAAACTTGCACACCAAGGCTCTGACTATATAACATGAAAAAAAGCAAAGGCATGCCAAACAATATTCTTGCTTGAGTTTGCCAGACCTGTACAGTATGTTGTGCCCACATACAACTGAGAGCCACACGGCAAAAGCAGATTGTATTGGTTGGTTGCAACCCACAGGAAATCTTTAGCTCACATGCAGCTGAAATGAAGCAGTCTGCAATGTTTTCTCCCTGATATAGGCAGGAAGCCACAAATGTTGCAGATTCCCCAATTCAGGCAGTCCTCTTCACTAGAGCCCTGCATGGATACAAAATCTGTATCTGCATCTGATCCACAAACGTAGTCCATGGATATAAAGTGGATATCTTCAGATTTGCAGGGCTCTACTTTTCACTCCATTCCACAATGGTATTTTGAGTTTGAAAACCTCCCAAAAGCCCCTGCTCCCAAGAATAGTGCCGACACTGATGTTTCAAGCATCCCAGAGTACATAGCCCCAGCTGCAAGATAGATTACGTATGGATATGTCAAAATGATTCTGGCAAAGAACGCTGGTTTAGGGACAAGCAAGAAACAGACATTTCATGTAGTCTATGCATTTGCAACATTTTCCTCAGATAGATAACCTGCTGTTTATGTTTCAGTGTACCAGTATGTCTATAGGCTGTGAGGATGGGCCACCTCCTCAGAGATGAATGAAAAAAGGTCAGAGGTACGATGAATGCCTGGAGATGCAACTAAAAAGACCAGTCATCTGGAAAGCATTGCTGTACAAATGTCCTATAGGAGTACCTAAGGGGAGCTCAGTGATGACCAGGAAGTCAGAAACCAGGTAGCTCTTAGAAAATTAGGCTAAATTCCCATCTTTCTGAGGGCCAGGCATGTAGGTGACAGTAAGACTGAGGTTTCATAAACTGGAGCCTGTGTGTGAACTAGTTGTGCCTTATTTTGCGATGACATTCAGATATAATAAATACTCAGATTCCTTCTGGGCATTAGTACCTTTCTTTGCTTGAGGTTTACCACTACATTTCCCTCTTACATCTTACAGAATGCACAATTAACCCATGGAACTCATTGTCATGAGGATGTTGTGATGGCCAAAAGTATAACTGGGCTCAAAAAAAACTAGGTAAGTTCTTGGCGGACAGGTACATCAATGGTATTAGCCAAGATGGTAGAGGATGTAACCCCACGCTCAGGGCAAGCTCTGTCAGAGACAGGACATGGGCTGGATGGATCCAATACGGCTGTTCATATGTTTTCACAAACATCCAGCTGCATATACAAGGAAACACACGCCAAGACTCCTTCAGCATTAACCAAAACTCCAGAACATTTTACCTGGAAGGGCTGGCTGATACCAGCTATAGACTGCATATTATGGCTATAATAACAAAGGAGAAACTCTCCTCCTGCATGGGGGATCTCATCAGCACTGATGTAAACCTGTCAACATGAAAAAAGGAAGACAACCATCAGCAATTTCACTGACAAAGCAATTAATAAAAAGCAGCCTTTACCATATACTAGAACTAGATCATAAAAAGACAATACTGAGTCTTTACAACAGATCCACTGTATACATGTAAATCAGGAAGAAGAGGCCGTTCTTAACACTTCATTCAGGGGCTAGAGCTTCATCTCTTCCAGGAAAGTGCAAAAATGCTTCGTCTTCTTATTCTGCAGACGCTTCTCTCAGCTCATGATATGCCAGAGAGAAAAAGTCATGGGCTACCACTCATTACCTCTCCATCTGTATTTTGGCTCAACTTTTTGTAGCTTGACATTAATCTCCCTCTCAGGAAGACCAAGTGGGTGAGGTAATCTCTTCTATTGGACCAACTTCTGTTGGTGAGAGAGACCAGCTTTCAAGCCACACAGAGCTCTTCTTCAGTACTTCAGGCATCACAGCTAAATGCAAAGTGGAACAGATTGTTTAGCCTAAGTAGTTAGCACATAGTCTAAGGGACCATTCAAGGTAGAGTGGCCTATTAACAACTTTTGTCCTACAACTGCAGAGGAGGCGGGAGTGGGTTACAGATTGTTGTAATAAACCATAAATCCAGGGTCTCTGTTCAGTCCATCAGAGTAGCAGCTGTGTTAGTCTGTATTCACAAAAAGAAAAGGAGTATTAGTGGCACCTTAGAGACTAACCAATTTATTTGAGCATAAGCTTTCGTGAGCTACAGCTCATTTCATCAAATGCATCTGATGAAGTGAGCTGTAGCTCACGAAAGCTTATGCTCAAATAAATTGGTTAGTCTCTAAGGTACCACAAGTACTCCTTCCCTTAGAATATATGCTAACTACTTGTGCTAAACAATCTGTTCTGCCTTGGAGTACCTTTCCCAGACCTGAAGAAGAGTCTGGATGGGTTCAAAGCTTGTCTCTCTCACCAACAGAAGTTGGTCTAAGCAAAGACATTAGCTCACCTACCTTGTCTCTCTAATATCCTGCGACTGACATAGCTACAACTACACTGCACATCCGTAAAAAGCTATATAACTACCCTCACATTTCACAGATCTTGAAACTATCAGTGACCAGGGACACCAGAAAGTAACTGATTAAGACCTGCCTTGGCACTGTCACCTAAGCAGCTTTTCAGAGGTTCTGAGAATCTACTGGAGTGTTGGACTGGAAAATCTGATCAGTCCATCCACTAATCCTGCATCCCCAAGATTTTGAGAATAAAAGGTCTACTTTATTTGCAATTAATTTGAACCTCTATTTAATCTGACAAAACCTCTGGAACTAAATAATTTGCATGAAAAATAATATAGCTTTCACCCTTATTTTGATCACTTTTAGAACAGTATTACTAAATAATTTAATCACTGTCTCATAGAAAGCTAATAAGAGGCTAAAATTCTCAATGAGAAAAAAGGACCAAAGAAGACTACAACAAAAAGCAACATTAATGGGACATTTGATACACTATGACAAAACTATATGATATCCATGCTGTAATGAGCAACCCTAGCAATCATGGAGGTAAAGAGAGTCAGCCACTTATTTCAGAGATAGAAGCAGATTTATTAAAATAAAACAACAGTACTGACAACAGTTCTCTATGCAATGAAGAGTCATTTCTGTACAGGGGGGAAGAAATCAAGTAAAACACTGTCTTGGCAGCGCACACAGACCTGGGAGAGAAGTAGGAACAGAGAAAATGTGTTGCATCACTTTGCAAAAACCCTAATAAACTTAAGTCGGAGTGGTGAAGATAGGCTACAAAGACCAACTCCATTACCAGCTAGCATTCCTTCAGTTGAAGAAAGATTACTCTTATACAGAGCCTTGAAAATGAGCATGGGGAAAAAAACAACAGAGGCAGGAGCCCTTGAACCCAATAATATTAGAAGCCCACGCTAAAAAAAAAAGGTAATTCCCTCACTTGAGTAACATCTTCACTGGACGAAATTTCATCATCTTTTACCCAGGTATAGGTCACATAGTCATTCACATGCCTGAATGCCACCTGCAGGGAAAGACAGAAGCCATCAGCTCTCTAAAAAAGTAAAGCAAGACACACTGGGGCAACATGGAAAACCTGAGAGTAAGATATCTGCTCTTTTTAGTATATATTACTGTAATTTTAACTAAAAACATTCATTTTAAAAATTAAACTATTTTCAAAAAAATGCACAGAGCATTAGTAAGCAATTTATCGTGAGAGAGAGAGAGAGAGAGATATTTCTGTACCGTAAACCCTCTGCCCTCTTCCTTCCATTTGTTTTCCCTTGCTACATTATATCAGCAGGCAGGGGCACTTTGGGAAAGAGATTATTCTTCACTATGTCTCATACCTAGCACATTTTGCATAAATAATATTTTACCACACTTTACAAAATATTATTTCTAGGGATGATAAAAATAATTTTTCTGTCCACCTAGGCATGTTACCAAATAACTATAATTCAAGAGTTGGGTGGTTCCAGGCATATTGAAACTACCAGCGACTAGTGGCACTAGAGAATAACTTGCATTTTAGATCTCTAAATAAGGGAAGCATGCAATGCCAAATGAACTACTTCCCCACCACCAACCCCACATCTGCATTACTGCAAAGATATTTTTACTGCGCAGCGAGGCATGATATTCTGGTAATGTCACCTGGTAGAGCCCAATCCAGTCCCAGGTACTGCTTGGAAATTCAGATAACGTGGAATAGCTGATTAGAACATCCCGTGCAGCATTCCATTCACCCTCAGGATTCAGAGTGACCAATGGAGTGGACAAGAGAGGCTTTACCTAGACAAGAAAGAAGACTGTTTTGAATATATCCATCAATTAAGGCCTGTTCTACACTGAAAAATGATATTTACCTAGTTATGTTCCTTTTTCCTTATGTGAAAAATTAGTTTGGTCGACCTACCCCGAGCGTAGACTCAGCTGGGCTGGCAACAAAATTCTTCTATTGACTTAGTTACCACCTCTTGGAGCGGTGGACTAATTACAGAAATGGAAAAAAAGCCCAACCGTGTACAGAGTATCTGTGTTGGCACAGCTGTGCCACTGTAGCATGTACAGTGCAGACCTGGAGGTCTCAGCCTTTTTCTTTCTGAGGCCCCCCCAACATGCTATAAAAACTCCAGGCCCAGCAGGAAACAGAGGGGAAGGTGGGTGGGCTCTGGCATATTTTGACTTCTACTGGGGGGCGGGGGAGGGGAGGGCCTGGGGGCACTTGAGCCAGCTCTGCACCCTGGGGCCCAGAGGAGGAAGCCCCACCTCCACCCCGACTCACCTCAGTGGGCCACATCTGGGTTGGGGAGGTGCAACCAAAAATTATAACTCAAGGGGTGGGGAGGGGCTCAGCATAAAGACTTTGAAAACTGCTCAGGGTGCAGGCAGGGGATAGCTAGGAGCTGTGTGAAGTGAGGGATGTAGCTCAAGGTGCAGGGAGAGGAGTAGCTAGGGGCTGTGTGAAGGCAGGGGGGTAGCTCAGGGTGCAGGGAGAGGGGGTTGTGTGCCAGGAGGGCCGTCACTGCTCCTCAAAGGCTCTCCAGGCCCTGCAGCCAGGTCCCTCCACTCAGGGGGCTCTTACCGACTGCGCAAGCAGCAAAAGGGGGCTGGAAGCTGAAGAGCAATCACAGCCCTGGGCACCAGCAGCAGAAGATGGGGGAGCACCATGGCTGCCTGCTCCATGGCACCAGCCAGAACAGCAGCTGCCCCACACTGCCTGGCTTCAGCTTCCCACCTGCGACTTCGCCACGGGGCGGGGCCTGGGGGGTGCTGAGCTGCCTCCGGGACTGTCCCAGTCTGGTTAAGACACTACAGTTTTGGAGGGCAGGGGGGGTAATGCCCCCTCATGCCCTCCCCAACTCCTCCCATGGGACTCTGGGACCCCCTGAAACTGGCTCACAGCCCCCTAGTTGAGAACTGCTGGTGTAGATTAGCCCCCAATATTTTACCTTTGGTATGCAGCAACATCTGTTGTGGGCCCTTAGTTGCACAGGGATAAGAGGAACATCTGACAGGGTAACCAAATGGATTGGGGGGCGGGGAATAGTAGACATCATATAGCTGGACTTCAGTAAGGCTTCCGATAGTCTCACATGACATTCTCATAAGCAAACTACACAAATATGGACTAAATAAAGTTACTATAAGGTGGGTAAACAACTAAATGAAAACTGTTCTCAAAGGAGTAATCGTCAATTGTTTGCTGTCAAACGGGAAGGACATATCAAGTGGGGTCCCACAGAGAGATTTATCCTGGGTCCAACCCCGTTCAGTATTTCAATTTACAATGTGGATGATGGAGTGAGTGTGCGCGTGTGCTTATAAAATCAGGAGATGAGACCAAGCTGGGAGGGGTTGCAAACACTTTGGAGGACAGGATTAGAATTAAAAATGTTGACAAATTGGAGAATTGGTCTGAAATCGACAAAATTAAATTCAATAAAGATGAGTGGAAGTACTACACATAGGAAGGGAAAATTAAATGTACTTATACAGAAAAAGGGGAAATAACTGGCTACACAGAAGTATGGCAGAAAAGGATCTGGGGGTTATAGCAGACCACAAATTGAATATGAGCCAATAGTGTGATGCTGATATGAAAAAGGAAAATGTCATTCTGGGATGTATTAACAGGAGTGTCATATGTAAGAAGAAATAACTGTTCAGCACTATTCAGCAGTGGGGAGGCCTCAGCTAGAATACTGTGCCCTTTAAGAAAAAAGTGAACAAACTGGAGTGAGTCCAAAGGAGAGCTACAAAAATAAGAGGTTTAGAAAACATGACATGACCTGTGAAGAAAGGGAGAAAGAATTGGGCATCTTAGGCTACAAAAGAGACAGCTGGAGGGGAGAAGGAGGAGGAGGGATGATAACAGTCTTCAAATATGTAAAAGGTGGTTATGAAAAGGACAGTAATCAATTGTTCTCCATACCAGGGCAAAACAGGAAGTAATTTGCTTAGTTTGCAGCAAGGGAGATTTAGGTTGGATATCAGGAAAAGCTTTCTAACTAAAAGGATAGTTAAGCACTCGGGTTACCTATTATAGAGGTTGTAGAACCCCCATCACTGTTGAGACCAGGATAGATAAACACCTGTCAGGGTTGGTCTAGGTATACTTAATCCTGCCTGAATGTGGAGTGATGGACTAGATGACCACTTGAGGTCCTTCTCAGATCTACATTTCTATGATTATAATCAGGAGCAAAGGCTTAACAACAGGTCTAGAATCCCTGAAATACCTACCTCACTCTGTGTGACTTGCCTCTCAGGAAGAGGAAGCCATTAAGGAAGAGAAATTCTCAACCTGAGTCATGAGCCTAAAAGTCTGAGGATGAAGAAGTCTTTGCTCATTTGTAAAAAAAGCCAGTGCAAACAAATTTTGTAATCCAGAAGAAAATATCTGAGACTGCAAACAGCAGGGCTTCATCTTGTTGTGTTTGTCACATTTCTGCTTATGACTTACATAAAAAGATTCAGAGAAATAAATTCCGTAAATTAGGATTAATTTTAGTTTTGCCTTTAAGATTACCATTTCTTAATGGGGAGATATTTGCTCCAAAATTATAAAAATGGGACAATACCTGAAGCCCGAAGGTTCCTGTAACAGGTTTGTGATCACTGATGCCATAGCTCATGTGACTGATATAGTTATTCAGAGTCACAGAGATTGTCTGCTCTCCTTCACACAAATCTCCATCCTCTGATGGATGCTGGGAGAGATTCTTCACCCTCCAAAGAATTCGATCTGTCCATGCTGGCTTCCGTTTCTTCCCACTACAAGAGTATGAGCAGAGTGGATGAAAGGAGAAGAAAAAACAGTGGCCAAAAGCTACAATGTTATGTAACTATATAACATCTATTCAAAGTTGATCCAAAACTGTAAAAAATTATTACAACATTCAAAGCAATCACATCACAACTTCATTTTACAACTCTGCTCTAGCATGCATTACAGCCAGACCCATGGTTTATTAAATTCAATTGAACTTCACTGTAAGAGATCAGCTTTCATGGGTCCCTCTAACTGGAAAGAAATAAAATGAAAAAGGGTGTGGGAATGGATTAGTCAGTCAGTTTCATACAGAAAATGATGCTTTCTCCTAGAATTCACTCCAAGAACATGCAAGAATCTATAGTTAATGCAGAAACTGTCCTGACCTCAAGCCAATGGCCATCCTTGGGTAGGGTATAGCACCCATTAGACATTTCCTGCCTTTTGCTGATCTGTGTCACACATTGAGTATTTTTTATATATTCTTGGTTCCAATATTTTTTAAAGAACAGGAATAATTTTGTATTAATAGCCATCTGGACAGCTTCACTGATGCTAATTATGTAGCTAGTAGTTTTTCCATACTATTATCACCTGTTACGTAGAAGAGAGACAGCAATGGATTCTGCCAAGCTACTCCAGTGTGTTATAATGATAGCATAATTTCTATACTTAGTACACAAGCTTTTCCCTAATAAAATGCTTTATAACATCTAATAGAGGAAAGTTTGCCTACAGGCAGTAGATTCTTGCATCTAAGTAGCCTGCAACCATGTGTCATGTCAAAACTGCAACCACTATGGTTTGGAGTTTCCTTTTATACTATATATCAACAAAAAGAGAAGACATGAGCCTTTCCGGATTCTCTCTGTGATGGGAAGATGACTTTAAAGCAACAGTCCTCTTTATGGATATATCACTTCACAGTGAAATGGAGAAAAGATCATATCCTATGGAAGAGGAATTAGAATGCATTGCATTTAATTGAATTACAAGGGTTAAAGAAGCATGATGCGTAAGGAAAACTGTCAGTCTGACAATTTTCAACAAACTACTATAAACCAGAGGTACTGCTCAGATTAAATTTAGCACCCTTTCCCCTCCCTACATGCAGGTCTGACTCACCTTAAATGAGAAATGGAAGGATTTTAAGTGATTAAGTAAATGTACACATGAGGGAACCAATCCCATGTATTCCAGTAGAAATACAAACTGACAGAAATCTTTAAAAGCTGCAATATGTCTGCTCTGCTGTGCAAGGCAATACAAAAATGAAGAGCCTGAATACAAAGTTAATACACTGTTTCCTTTATCTGATGATATGGAATAACCAGATAGAGAAGGGAAGCTCAGAACATATATACCACTATCCAGAATAATATAAAATATACCAATCCATTGAAAGATAGTGGTTGGCTGGTTTAAAGCGTCCTGTGTGAACATACTCAGAATGCAAAAATGTCTGCCTGTCCCCCACCTTAGGTGAATCAAAAAACCTGCATTAATATTAACAGAAATTGAATGCACACATTAGAGGTGTTTAAATGAAGTAACTTGAGTTACAAAGAGAGAGTTCATGATATTCATATTTAACAAACTAATGCCACATTACTGTGTCAAGATTTCTCAAGTTGCACAATTACTTATATTTGTTGGTTACCGAATTTTAAAGCAGGTTACACTACTGCTATCTGTTCATGCTCAGGTAAAAAGCCCACTGCTTTCAGTCCAGACTAATAAATTAAGATTAGTCTCAGTGATTCTCTTGACGTGCTACAGCAGAGAAGAAGATGCTACAACTTTCAATTAGATTCAGGAAATTCCTGCAGAAAATCAGAAGTCTGATTTTCAAATATTTCACAAGAATCAAATCAAAATCTCTGAGCCTTGTTTTGATTCTGCAATATCTACAATCTAAGAAAGCCAGAGAGTCGTCTTCTTACTTAAACCAAAACAGTGTCTTCTGCCCCCTGAAAATAAAAATAAAGATAAGTATAAGACTCCTGATGGTCAGGAGCTAATTTCTCCATTGCAATGTGCCCTGCAGATCTTGTAAATAATAAAGCAATTTGGAAACAAATTAAATTCACAGATTAAATATTTTACAATCTTTATTTAAAAAGTTGTTT
This sequence comes from Chelonia mydas, assembly GCF_015237465.2. NCBI lineage: Eukaryota > Metazoa > Chordata > Testudines > Cheloniidae > Chelonia > Chelonia mydas. The sequence continues at coordinate 289,035 of NC_051257.2, forward strand.
CAAACATACCTTTATGGATGATTTAAAGCAGTGGTTTTCAACCAGGGGTATGCATACCCCTGTGGGTATGCAGCGGTCTTCCGGGAGGTACATCAATTCATCTAGATATTTGCCTAGTTTTACAACAGGCTACATAAAAAGCACTAGCAAAGGCAGTACAAACTAAAATTTCATACAGACAACTTGTTTATACTGCTCTATATATTATACACTGAAATGTAAGAATAATATTATATTTCAATTGATTTATTTTATAATTATATGATAAAAATGAGAAAGTAAGCAATTTTCCAGTTAACAATGTGCTGTGACACTTTTGTATTTTTATGTCTGATTTTGTAAGCAAGTAGTTTTTAAGTTAGATGAAACTTGGGGGGGGGTATGCAAGACAAATCAGACTCCTGAAAGGGGTATAATAGTCTGGAAAGGTTGAGCGCCATTGATTTAAAGCAACTAAAAGCTTCCCTGTGGTGTCCCAGAAGTCCAGGAAAATAACGGACTGCAAATGTGAAGTATCATATATTCATTTATTTAAAACATCAGGCCATTTGTTTCCCCCCAGAACTTTGCAAGGCAACATTAGTCTCTGATGACAGTTTATAGGCCTAGTTTGGGCTTTAATGAAGTTAAGTGATCAGACTTTTTGGCATGCTGAACAATCTTACAAAGATAGAAACTGGCTAAGAAAAGGAAAATAGGATTTTCAACTCAGGAAAGTTCCAATGTTCTGTACTATGGCCAGTGTTTCATATATTAATCTGGAAAAGTGGGTAAACGGTGTCAAAATGTGCTGATGACAATTATTTTGGTTAGTCAAAACTAGAGACGGGTAATGAACTACAAAAAGACCCAACAAAGCTAGATGAACAGGCAACAAAAAGGCAGATAAAATGTAATGTTAACAAATGCAAGGTAATGTACATTGCAAGGAATAATATAAACTACTCATAAACCTTAATGGGTTCTAGACCACTGGGAGGACAACTTGGTCATAGTGTGGCAAAAGTCTAACAGCAGAAAAAGAGTTTTCATGTATAAAAAATGAGTGAGAAAAATACCACAAATATTACAAAGCCATTACATAAATCAGTGTAATGCCTTCAAAGGTATAACCAGATCCAGTGGCTAGAGGCTGATGCTACAAAAATTCAAATAGGAAAGTATGTTAAATTTATTTTAAGTATAGCTGTGTGTAATCAACCATTAGAATAGCTCACCAAGGAATGTGATCAACTTGAAGTCTTTCAATCAAGAGTTGATGTCTTTCTAGAAGCTATACTGTAGTTCAACCATAAATTACGGGGCTCGATTCAGGAATTACGGGTTGGATGGAGTTCTACGACATGTGTCACACAGGTCAGATTAAATGATCACAGTGACCCTCTTCTGACCTTAAAAATTGTATCTATGAATGCCATATTGAGCTCTGATAACTATCTCACAAAGTATAGTAGAAATAGAAGAGGGGCAGAGAAAGGCAACAGATGATTACAGGTATGGAGAGAATTCTGATGGTGAGGGTAAAAAAAATTGGGATTGTTTAGTTTAGAGAGGAGACGAAGACAACAGGACATGACAGAAATACACAGACTGAATGGTGTAGGCAAGATAAACCAGGAGCTCCTATTTATCTTATCTTCTCATTATACAAAATCAAAGGGACAGTCAATTAAATTGAAAGGCAAAAAATTTAAAACTGATAAAAGGAAAACATACATAATTAAACTGTGGAACTCAGCCACAGGATGCCACTGAAGCCAATATCTTAGAGGGCTTCATGAAAGGATTAGAGATTTATAAAATCATGACTGGTGTAAAGAAAGTAGATAAGGAAGTGTTGTTTACTACTTCTCATAACACAAAAACTAGGGGTCACCAAATGAAATTAATAGGCAGCAGGTTTAAAACATAAAAGGAAGTATTTCTTCACACAATGTACATCGACCTGTGGAACTCCTTGCCAGAGGATGTTGTGAAGGCGAAGACCTTAACAGGGTTCAAAAAAGAACTAGATAAATTCATGGAGGATAGGTCCATCAATGGCTATTAGCCAGGATGGGCAGGAATGGTGTCCCTCGTCTCTGTTTGCCAGAAGCTGGGAATGAACAACAGGGGATGGATCACTTGATGATTCCCTGTTCTGCTCATTCCCTCTGGGGCACCTGGCACTGGCCATTGTCGGAAGACAGAATACTGGGCTAGATGGACCTTTGGTCTGACCCAGTAGGGCCATTTGTATGTTCTTATATGGGTAACAGAAACATCCACAGTTGTATTAGATAAGGCACTTCTGTTTTTTTTAAACGGGATATGAATTCATATTTTAGCAAGAGTCAGCCACTAAATTATGGGGTTTAGGAAGATAACCTGCCCACAGAGAAAGCATTTCATAGCTTTGTGCTCTGAGGTTTCTTGAATTTTCCTCTGAAGTATCTGGTATAGGCCATTCCAAGAGACAGGATGATGATAGTAATTCGTTATGTTCTTATGAAGTAATGAAAATCAGTTTTCACATTCAGATAAAACAAAATGTGTTTAGCTTTTTTTCTTAAGAAATAAGAAAATGAGTTCAAAATATGAGTGTATCAACCCACAGGGTATTCTTTTATTAAAAAACAAAGTTGGGCCCCTGAAGACAATGCTTTTGAATAAAAAGATTTGGTGCCTGCATTGTCCATTTAGCCCTTCCAAATACAAGCTCAGACCCACATTGCCACTCCCATTCCCCTCATGTGACATGGAAACAGATCTCTTCAGCCAGAAGAGTTCATTTATTCAGCATTGCCCATTGAATGACCCAGATAAACTAATAGGTGTAACAGCCTCATAGTCAACATGGGGGACAGATATCAAAGGCCATGGAAGGCTGAGCCTCCATAAACAGCCTTGCGTGGCCCCACCCACAGTCCACCCCCAGGCCCCTTCCTGGTGCTGTGCTGCGGGGGGCTCTTACCACCCCATGGCTGGGGCTAATGGGGGCTGGCCTGTGCTTTGAGGCTGATGAACAGGGTACACTGCCCACCGGGTGCTCTGGGGCTAAAGGGGGCACACCACCTGCCCACCTCCTTGGTGCTCCAGTGCTGGGGCCGCAACACCTGCCTGGCACTCTGGGACTAGGGGCACTCAGGCAGTCCAGGGCCGGCTGGGGGTGAGGTGGCTGCGTGGAGGTTGCTGCTCTGGGCTCCGGCAGGAGGGGTGTGGCCTCCCCGAGCCCAGGGTTCACCCACTGCCCAGGACAGTGAACTAGCAATCTGGGACAAATCTAGGCCTGTTTAGTTGATCAGACTGATATTTACTAAGGCACAAAGCTTATCTCAGACCGTTCCCTGACTGAACACAATATATTGTGCTTTTTACCTCGTGTCATACACGTCAGAGTGAAGGTCGAACTTGTAAGTGGGTTTAAACTGCAAGGGACCCTCTATAAATTCCTGGAGAAAAGCTTCCTTCTTCTTTGCCATATTTAACTGCAGAAATAAAACAAATGTTATAAACAATGTGTTATAAAGGGCAACCTGTAAAGATTACGTTTAAAATCAGAGATTAATGAATCATTCATGAAGGAGATGAGAAAGCATCTTCTATAAAGGATTCAAAATTTTTTACACACTGCGACACATCTTCCAAACAAAATGCATAGGGGCTCCTTTGCTACTGCTAGAGCCTTTAAACTAACCTTTCTAGAAATACTGCAACAGTTATTCTGGAAATGCAGATGTGCTAGGGCCAGCCCACTAATAGTTTAAATGACCTCTTGGGGGTGCGGAGAGAGAGACAGAGACAATAGGACAATTTACAAGCCAGTAAAGTTCACTGAAATCTTCAGTCAGCACTGCACCCAAGTCAGAATGAAACAGAGCAACAAATATATATATAAGTTAAGTAGGTAATATTTAAGACTGAAAAGACAGACTTCACAGCTATACCAGTCCCAGTAGGGAGTTAGGAACAACAGTGGGAACTCAAAGCGACTCTTAAGTTCGGCCTCCCTGAACAAGGGACCCTGTAGTCCCTGTAGGAACTTTGACAGAAGATGAGAGAGCAGAAACGCCAATGTAAGCTATTCTTTAGTATGTGTCAGGACTAGAACCAGAAGAACATTAAAAATGGACAATACCTGGTCCTTTTCCCATAGTAGATTGTATCGGCTATTGCTTATTGACTCTCGGATAAAATGTATACCATAATCTGCTATCCGGAAGTTGAGATCTCCAAACCAGAAAAGAATGCTATAAAAAAAAAAGGCACTAAGTGTTCATGGTTTCCTATAAAGCTACAGATACCTCTGTGTGCGAGTGTGTGTGGGGCGGAAATCATGAAGATAGGGCGAGATTACTATACCTTATTCCATTGCTTAGATACTTTTCTATACTTCTAATCTAAACACCACAAACAAAATCTTCATTTAGTGACAGTTAAGGTTACAGAACGTCATATCCACCAGTCCAAAACTTTAAAGGAATGGTAATCAAAATTAAAGGGAAAGTTTCCTATATTCCTTGACACGTTCAACATTGCCTACTACACAACAAACTCCAGCACTCCACAAGGCCTATACTTTCAATTTCAACAGGTACCAATACTCATGGGCAGCAGGTATCAGAGGCAGGGGAAGGCTCAGCCTACCCAAACTGCCTCTGTGGCCCCGTCGACACTCCACTCCCAGGCCCCCTCCTGCTTCCCGTCGGGCCCACAGCTCTTCTTTCCCATGTGGCCAAGCCCCAGGCCAGTGGCACCAGAACTCTGTGTGTGTGTGTGTGTGTGGCTGGGGAGCCTGGGCAGCTGTGGGGAGCCGTGGCAGACCCTCCACCTGCCTGGGCACCCCCAGCCCGAGTCCCCATCCCCCAGGTTCCCCAGCCGCCCGAGACAGGGGGAGGGTCCACAACTCCACACAGCTGCCCGCGCGCAGCTCACCCCGACCCAGCTCCAGCTGGGGGTGGAAGTGGGGAGCTTGGAGCTGCAGCCCGGCCACAGTGAGAGCCACAAGTGGGCAGCTGTGAGGAGCCACAGACCCTCCACCTGCCCCAGGGAGGGGGCAGGAAGCCCAGGGGCAGGAACAAGGGCACGGGGTTGCTCTCAGCCCACCACACCTCAGGCTGGCAGAGGGTCAGCTGCAGCTCCCCACAGCTGCCTGCCCAGCTCTTATCATGGCTGGGCTGTAGCTCTGAGGTCCCCCCTCCCCCTGGCCAGAACCAGGTCAGGGAGAGCTCCAGACAACTGTCTGCCTTTGCCTCCACCTCGGGCGGGCCCCCCCCCACCCCCCCAACACACACACTTTTGGGATGGCTCTGGTGCCCTTGCCCCAGGCTGAGGCTAGTGGAGGCCGGCTGCAGCCAGGGACTCCGGGCGGCTGGAGCCAGTGCTCACACTACCCACCCACCCAGCGCTCGGGGCTGTGCTGCCAGTTCACCCAGCGCTCCAGGGTAGGAGCGGGGCACACTCAGCTGCCTGCCTGCCTGCTCGCCGGGTGCTCCAAAGTTGGGGGTGGGGGGGAGGCGCCACTCTAGGCTCCAGGAGGGGAAGGGCAGCAGGCCCCGGGCAGAAGGGATGGGCCAGCCAAGGGCCTACCCAAGCCCGCCGGTCACTCACAACCTATGCCAATACTCCAGTGTCATCAACATTTTGTGCTAGACTGCAAGTTTAATGGCACCCTCAACAATACTGAGGCAGAGTAACTTCCAAATGGCCAGTGTATGTGATAAGTGGTATCAATCTGTTGATACCAGGACATCTTCAGACACTGTTAAGGTTTTGCACTATAGCGCAATTTTGATGAACCTGGGGTACATATTGCTTTTTTTAATTTGTTGGAGATGGGAAATGAAATCCTCTAGGAGTAGGTTATCGACAATGTTGAACACAATACAAAAGAAGCCTTTTCCTTTCACTTCTCAGTTCCATATTTAAGGTTTTGCCCTGCTAGGGAACGTCCTAATACTTTACTGAATGACAGCTAATTTATTAGGTTTTTTTAATATAGGGTTGGGGCACTTCAGTGGGTCAGTACCCAGAGAAGGATAGATATCAAATGACTGAAATGTGAAATACTTATATTTTGGTGCACTGCACTACAGATAATGGGAATTTTTTTAAATTACAAAATATTTTCCTATATGCATTGTTGTTGTAGCCATCTTGGTCCCAGGATATTAGAAAGACAAGGTGGCTGAGGTTGTATCTTTTATTGGACCAACTTCCGTTGGTGAGAGACAAGCTTTTGAACTTACACAGAGCTCTTCTTCAGGTCTGGGAAATGTACTCAGGGCTTGTCTACACTGTGACATTTGTCAACAAAAGTTTTGTCTTTCACGGGTACTTAAAAAAAGCCCTCCCCTGCCCATGAAAGACAAAAGTTTTGCTGATGCAAGTGGCAGTGTGAACACTGCTAGTGGGGCTGGAAGTATTTTGTCAGCACTTATTGACAGAGAGCGTTCACACAAGCTGACTTTTAGCAACAAGGCTGTGTCGACACTTAAACACAAGCCCTCAGTGTGTCACACAAACACAATTTGAAAGACTTTTTAGCATAAACAGTTAACATATTTCAAGGAACTATTCAAGTTGAAGTGGCCAGTTAACACCACTCCATGGGGGGAGGGGGGGGGTGCGAGGATGATGATGAACTCTTACTTTTACTCTTTAAAGCATTTTAAGTAATTCCTGTAAAATTAAAAAGTAAAAACCAGACTAGTGGCCTGAAACAGATAGTGGAATATTTAGGTTAGAAATCTGAGAGACAGTATAACACTCAGGGCAATTAAGTAATAAAATAACTTGCCAAGAACTGATGGATGGAGGCTCCATCAGTAGATGTTCTAACAAATCCATTTAGGTAGATAAAATTGCAAAAATGCAGCAACATACTCTCTACTCACAAAGAGAAAGGAGAATCTCCAGCATATATGGGTTTTATCTTCTAAAGGCTCCAACTATATTACTCTAACTAGCTAACTCAATACTACTTGAGATTAGCAGAGAGTACAAGCCTGCAGTACAAGCCTCAGACCTCCAGGAGATCTTTTCCAGCTCTTTCCACATGAATTCAAGGAACACATCACGGAAGAGACATTTAAAGTAAAAGTGTGACATGTGGAAGAAGTCCTCAGACAAATCTCTATTTAAAAGAATGTTGTGGAATGAACCTATGACAGACACTATTATCTCAGAAATGGTGCACTAGTACTTGGTGTAACACTCACTCATGGTCTAGAATATTTGGCACACTCTCATCTTCAAACTGCTGCATTTCCAGAATTTTCTCAAAGTCATCCAGTCGTTGCTCAGCATTCTCAATGTGAGCAGGCAAATGACAGTTCATGAAGCAGATCGTATGACCATAGAGGGACATGCGAATGGTGACTCCTCCTTTGTTCCCCTGAAGTGGAGAAATAACAGCGCCCTTTGAAGTTATGGTCAACAGCTGCAAATTTATCCATTGCTACAACATATGTAATTTCAAACAGTGCTATTAAGGAATAAATATTTTGGTTTTGTTTTAAATTTACAAAAGCAATATTCAATATCTATCATTCAGAAATCTCTCAGCCAATAAACTGGTGAAATTCTGTGGCCTGTGTTATGCAGGAGGCCATACTACATGATCATACCTATCCCTTCTGGCCCGGGGGTGGGGGAAGAATCTATATTGCCAAATAAACCAAAAGCTCCCCAAGAAATCCACATCATGTAGTCATGCAGTAAACCATGCCACCAGCTCTCAGATATCCTTTACCCAATATCCATAAAGGCCTGTGCGCGTGTAGTGAGTGTGAATGTCCCGTATGAAGGGGATATGGGCATGCTTCACAAAGACCAGCAGAAGGAGTCCCTGCATTCGAATGGATGAGAGCTGCAAAAGATGAGAAAAAGGTCACAGTCAGGTTACATGGAGTACTTGGGATACCACAAATACTGGAGTCTGCTCCCTGGGCCTTTATTTGGAGAATGCCACACCCAAGGTTGCATATTCCCTACAGCAAGTTTGACCTAAAGTTTATAGCAAAGCACATACTGAAGAGCTTCTGAAAGGGTCACTGACTGGAAATTCTAAAGTAATCTCAAATTTAAAAAGGGAGTTATTTTGTTGAATTTAATATTAAAACTGATCAGTACAGTATTCCTTGTTACTTAAATTGAAAGTAAATACAATGCTGTCTCTAAAATTTTAATTTTCAAACGTATTGTAGAATTTTGTGCTGAAAATGCCTAATTGTATTGTAGAACACATCAGAGGGAAACTGGAGGTTTGGACAACTGAGAGTTGGAGCTTTTGGCACCTAAGAAGGTACGAACATTTAACAATGTTTCTGCTGAAATAATCAGCAGAGAAATAGTTCATGTGGACCTTTAAAGGTTGGGTGCTCAGCACTTTCTAAAAGGCAGGGCCCATAAGTGCGTCTCAAAATGGACACCAAGAATTGACACACCCAGCATCACTAGTCACTTTTGAAATCTCCATTCCAAAGAGTTCACAATTTAGAGATTCAAACAGACAACTCTGAAGGACAAAATATTTTTCTTGAGTTGGTATTTTTCGTTAGTCCACGTCAAGTGTTTCATGTTACTAAACTCTGTGAATATCTAATCCCTGCATCCTGACCCCGCAATGTCTCCCCTGTTCACGCCATTTCCAAGTGTGAAACTGGAGCTATGTCTATTAGAAGTGCGGTCATAATATAGACAATACTTGCAAAGCACTCCTAAAGCTGTGTCTACACTGCCACTTTCAGCGATAAAACCTTAGTCATTCAAGGGTGTGAAAAAACATGCCCGAGTGACAAAAGTTTTAGCGCTGAAAAGCACCAGTATAGACAGTGCTTTATCGCCAGGAGCTACACTCCCGGCAATAAAACTACCACCTCTCATTCAGGGTGGGGTTTGGTTTTTTTTTAAATCACCAGGGGAGCTCTCCCCGGCCATAAAGTGTGTCTACACTGTCCACGCAGCAGTGCTGTCACAGTCGTGCTGTAACATGGGCAGTGTAGACATACCCTAAGCATGGGCACAGCTTTTACCGGCAAAGCTGCGTTTAAAACCATTTCCCCAAGCAAAACAAGCTACACCAGCAAAAACAGTTTTGCTGAAATAACTGCCCCTGCACTAGGTTTTTGTACCAGCCCAGCTGTACTGGTCAGGGATCAGACCCCTTCAGACCTGACTAATACAGCTATACTTGCAGAAGCCCCTAGTATAGGCATAGCCTGACCTCAGAACACTAATTGTATGAAAAATGACAGTTTTCAAAGGCCAAATATTAATTTTTTTCTGCCTCACTAGCCTACAGCTACTATCTGTAACAATACTCATGCTTAGATGGAACAAATCATGTCATTTCACTCAGAATCTGAGACCATACGCAGCTGGAGTTTTTAGTCAAGAATAAGTTTTGCCAACTGCCCCCGCATCCCAGCATCGCAGGATGGTTACAAATGCTATTTAAAAAGCTCAACCTCTAGCCGACGGGTCTGTAATGCTAGGCATCTGCAGAACTGACTATGAGCAATGCAAATACCCTTACTCCTGCAAGGAAGATTTAGTTTACTGAATGTTACTAGAGCTATGATGCTCACGAGGCAAATAAGGCACTATTTCTATTTTAAGATGTGTTGAGATTCCATTTATTTCCAGAAATATTTGTCTAAAGAGAATCCTTATGGAGTTGAAAACCATAATTTCCCAGTAAGTACATAATGAAGTTCTTAGGAACATTAGACACAAGACTCAGCCTAAATATCTGAATTTCAGTGCTAATTCCATTCTGTTTGGAACTATCAGATAACAAAATACACCAACTGCAGTCTTTTAAATCTTCTTAATTAAATATATGGTGCATAAGTGGCCTAAAAATTTCTCTCTTCATAAAGCCTGACCACATTTTAAGGTCGCCTTCACTGAATTCATTGATTACATATAGCCATGTGACCCAAGCTTTCATTATGAAATTCTAGACACTTCTTCAGAATGTCAAGAAGAACAGGTCTTCTGAATAGTGAATTCACTGCATTTCTTTTTCATATTTAAGCAGTTTATTTCCACTCATTTTACAGCTAATAAAAATCTTACCAAGCACCATCAAAAGCAATGTCATTCCTTGAGATGGCTATAATGAAAGCAGATGCCTCAGTAGACTATATTATTAGCAATTATATTACAGATCCCAGTGGATGCACAGAGGAAGGAAATATTCCAGAGACAAAAGAGAAATAGTCCTACTGTGGCCTCAAACACTATACTCTAATTAAATCCATTCATGTACAGCAAAACCTGAGGTAAACTTCTTCATTACTCTGTTCCTTTAGGAATTTACTCTCTCTGGAACATGAACAATATTACTGGGGATGCTCATTTGCATGGGGTTCTATGACTCTGACACTATGGTAATGGGAACCATATAAGTACCTAGAAATAGAAAATTTATTGTCAAAAAATGTCATTACTCCCAGCTATTCAAAACTAGCACTGAAACGCCACAGATCCAAATCTTATTGCTAAAACTAAGAGTGCCAACATTAGGGAAGAATACTTCAGAAAGTGCCTGTGCCAACAAGCCAGCAGGTTACACGTCTAACGGAAAGACTTGCGTATAGAGATAACTATCAGCATCTGTACAAAAATACTCAGTATCAGTTGCCCAGGTATGCCCGTTACCCACAGTAATCAGACTTTGGAGAGAAAAAATAATGAATGAAGGGTGCTAACCATTTATAGAATTGAGAAGTTACCTTGATATAACCCAAAGGAGAGAATACGGTCATGAAGAAAATGCTCCACGGATCATCAAATGCCAAGTCAGAAAGGAAATTTAGGATCTTGGAGTTTACCTCCTGTAAACTGAATACAACAGGGTTACTCATATATGCTGGGCTCAATCTAATCCATACTTTTGACAGAGTCCTCATAAATTTTAGGAGCACAAACAGGTAAGATTAACATCATGACATCCTAATAGACTTTCCTAAAAGCAGTTATAACGTTTCTTATTCTTAACCATGCATGATACAATAGGGAGTGTAACCTATGTGTGGTGCTAACTTTCAAAACAGGAAAGTTACAGGGTCTTAACCGGAGCCCTGACCTATGCTCAATGTCAAAATTCATGACAAATGCAGGGTGACAGAAGGTGGAGTGACAAATGATACCGTTACAAGGTGTTGCTGCAACTTTAGCTGAAGGAAAGAGAAGGGGCTGGGTTGACTACAGGGTGATCTGACAGATCAGAACCCCACTGGCACTGCCATGGGGTGACTGAGGCAAAGACAGAAACCCCTTAGAATCATAGAATATTAGGGTTGGAAGAGACCTCAGGAGGTCACCTAGTCCAATTCCCTGCTCAAAGCAAGACCAACACCAACTAAATCATCCCAGCCAAGGCTTTGTCAAGCCAGGCCTTTAAAACCTCTAAGGAAGGAGATTCCACCACCTCCCTAGGTAACCCATTCCACTGCTTCACCACCCTCCTAGTGAAATAGTGTTTCCTAATATCCAACCTAGAACTCCACCATTGCAACTTGACACCATTGCTTCTTGTTCTGTCATCTGTCACCACTGAACAGCCTAGCTCCATCCTCTTTGGAACCCCCCTTCAGGTAACTGAAGGCTGCTATCAAATCTCCCCCCTTTACTGAAACAATAGGCAAGGAAGATTCTGCTCTAACACTTGGGTCCCCTTGGTACAACAACTGCCAGCGAGGTAAGAATTTTTAAAACTTGTAGATATTTGAGAATGTGAGCTTGTATCAAGGCACCTAAGGCCTGTAGTTCTGCTACATAAAAAGATGCAAGATGGGAGCTGGGGAAACAAGCAGACAGTTCATCACAATATGTTCCTAATTTCTATTCGAAGTCACTAGACCCCAGCCTTTGGACTTCTGCATTTAGTGATACTATGGTCCAACGCTTCACCTTTCACAACCGTCACAGTAATTATGGCTGTTCAGAAGAACTGGGTACTTACTGAAAAACAAAATTTTGGCAGTAAATGTGCAGAAAACTGACCACGGCATCATTTATCGCATACCTACCCAATAACATACATATCCATACTCGGTCCCTGTGAACTGAGCTGAAGTAAGCCAGTGACATCAGGAGGAGGAGAAGCTGTGCCCACATTCCAGGTTACCAAGTGCAGTCTACATATAAAAAATAAGACAAAATTGAAGTCTAAACTGGTGAGCACAGGAGGATCCAATTTTCCACTACAAAACTCCCATATGTGGAAAAAACCCAAGATTTACAAATAATGACAAATTGAAAACTATCATAAAAGCTATTTACTAGCTACACAAAAATTTAACAACTCGCCAATCAGAGAATGAAACCTGAACTCTTGGCACTTGTCTTTCAGCTTTTTCCCCCAAATCAGGAAAGCCTCATCTAGCGTGCGAGACACTTCCTCATGAATCTCATCATCTGAGCTGATGTCCTCCACACAAGCCATGAGTTGTGCCACTCGTTGTCGGAGCTGTAAGCGACCACTGGACCCTGTACTGCTGAAACTTGCAGAGCGACTGCGGAAGGGGTGCAGACTTTCTAAATCAAACAGGGAGAGGGATGACGAATCCTGAAGCGCATCTTCACTATTCAAGGACGCCATCTGGGCAAAAGAGCAGCAAAACTATACTCCGAAGTGCTAGCCACATTACCCTTCAAATCCTGAGTACAGGAAAACCCTCAGTGGCACACTCACAGCGTTTTTCAGCTCAAGTTTTAACTCTTGTGAAATTCAGCATTATTCCTAGCAAAAACGTATAGGTGCATCTGCAGTAAAGCAGAAAGAAATACAGCATTAAGATCAGTCACACCCTACTGCTCCTGACAAAAGCTGATGAGTCCTGCCCCACCTCACATACTAAAGCATTTCTTCCTAACAGATTTAACTCTGTTAAGAGCTTGAGGTTTAAGAGAATTTATTGCTGATGTGATTTGAATCACATGTTTCTATCAGCTGTTAGAAGAAATGTAATCTCCAACTTCCAGGCATGTGCACTACTCAATTTTATCTGAGTACAGCATAAAAAGCCACAAGGATCCTAGAGCTTCTGATGAGGGGTTCCAAAAGCACAGACCTGCCACCTAACTTTTCAAACAGTATCTAATACTGTACAGTTTTCTGAGAAAGGATTATTCAATATTATTATATTGCAGGTGGTCTTTAAAATACTAAGCTGCTAATTTCCACCTACCTTAGGTTCACAGACAGCATCCATTACCAAAGTATCTGAATAACTTACAATCTTTAATGTAATTATCCTCACAACATCTCTGCGATGTAAGGCAATACAGTAGAACCTCAGAGTTACGAAAACCTCAGGAACGAAGGTTGTTCATAACTCTGAAATGTTCATAACTTTGAACAAAATGTTATGGTCGTTCTTTCAAAAATTTACAACTGAACATTGACTCAATACAACTTTGAAAGTTTACTATACACAAGAAAAATGCTGCTTTCCCTTTATTTTTAAAAGGAATTTAGTACTGTATTGTATTTGCCTCTCTTTTTTCTCTGCTGCTGCCTGATTGCATACTTCTGGTTCCAAATGAGGTGCGTGGTTGACTGGTCAGTGCGTAACTCCGGTGTTCAGGATTCTGTGATTCTACTGTATTATTATTCCCATTTTGCAACTGGAGCACAGAAAGACTGAGATCACACAGGAAATCTTTGGAAAAAGCAGGGAATTGAACCTGCATCTCCTCACTCTTAGGGTAGTGCCCTAACCACTGGAATATCTTTCCTCACAAGTTTCCCTTTGAAATGTTATACTGAAGTTAGCCAGAAGGTACAGTAGAATAATCTGATACCGCAGTAAGTGATGGGCCTTTCATATATACTACAGTCCACCCTCTACTATGGAAGAGATGGATTACCTGAGAAAACTCTCCAAATTAGCATTCAGAAGGAAAGCCAGATGGCAGTGAAGATACAAAGCCAAAAAACTATTGAATACGAAAGTTCAAGGGGAAAATATCAGCAAATATTGAGGAAAATTGAATCCCATGATGTCGCTAAACAAGAGAGGAAAAGGGCTGACAGCCTCAGGATCCACACCAAAAAAAATGAGAACATGAGAGGTAAAACCAAATCAAACATTTTGAGGTTTAAGCATTCTCATGAGCTACAACTGTAGGACAAATTTCAGAGTAGTGAATGTATAGCTATAGAAACAGAATGCAAACAGCATAGCACCACAAGGCATTAGGCAAACCCAATGGACTGTGTATAATTCTCTATAAACGCTTAGCACTTTACAACTCCCTACCAATATTAACTGATCCTCAACAATCACAGTGAGTAGGTATGATAAGATCTTCACCTGACTGACATCACAAGTAAATTGTCTTGCAAAATAAGGAAGCTACTCAAGGTACTCTATTTTTCTATCATCTTATCATCATAGTGATCCAAGCACCTAGCGTGTCAGAACACTGTTCAAGCCAGGAGAACCCTATTCTAGACATTTGGATCACTGGGCAGGGTATTCCCCACAAATGAGCCCTTCCCAAGCATGCTTTCTGCATAATGCTGATTTACAATAAGTTCCAGAAGATTAGAAGAAAGCTAATGTTGTGCCAATATTTAAAAGGGGTAAATAGGAGGATCTTGGAAATATAGGGCTGTCAACTTGACATCAATCCCAGGCCAAAAAAAAAAAAAAAATGGAATGGATGATATGAGACTTCTTTAATTCTTTATTAACCAAGGGTAATATAATTAACGTCAATCAACATGGTTTATGGAAAATAGGTCTAGGCAAACAACTTGATATCATTTTTTGATTAGATTACAAGTTTGGTTGACAAAGGTAATAAAGTTGCTGTAATATATTTAGACTTCTCTAATGCATTTACTTGGGACTGCACAATATCTTGATTAATAAACTAGAATGATACAAAATCAACATGGCACACATTACATTGATTAAAAACTAGATAACTGACAGATCTTAGAACGTAATTATGAAAGGGGAATCATCAAGCAGCTGATGTATTTCTAGTGTAGTCTTGCAGGGACTGGTCCTTGGCCCTAGTTAACATCTTTATCAATGACTTGGAAAAAGGCAAAATAATTTCTGATAATGTCTGCATATGATATGAAATGGTTATAATGAAGAGAATAGGCCACTGATACAGAGTGATCTGCATCACTTGGCAAGCTACATGAAGGCAAACAATGTACATTTTAATATTGCCAAATGTAAGGTTATATATCTAGAATGTAGGCCATACTTGCAGGATGGGGGATCTCTACCCTAAGAAGCAGTGACTATGAAAAAGACTTGAGGGGTCAGAGTGGACAATCGGCTGAACACAAGCTTTCAGGGCAACACTGTAGCAAAAGGTTAATACAATTGCTGGATGTATAAACAGGGGACTACTGAGTTGGAGTAGGGAGGTTATATTACCTCTGTGTTTGACACTGGTTCTGATGTCCACAAGGACGACGAAAAACTGAAGATGGTCCAGAGAAGAACCACAAGCACGATTAAAGGTTTGGAAAACATGCCTTATAGCAACAAATTCAAGGAGTTATATCATCTTAGTTTGTCAAAGAGAAGGAGGAGGAGTGACTTGATCACAGTCTATCAGTACCTACAGTGGGAACAGAAATTTGATAATAGAGGGCTCTTCAATCTAGCACACAAAGGTATAACAAGACTCAATACCTGAAAGATGAAGACAAATTCAGACTAGAAATAAGGTGCAAACTTTTAACAGTGAGGGTAACTAATCATTGGAACAACTTATCAAGGGCTATGTTGGATTCTCCATCACTGGAAAGTTTTAAATCAAGATTGGATTCTTTTTCTAAAAGATCTGCTCTAATTCAAACACAGATGTTAGATTTGAAAGAGGAATTAATACAGGGAAGTTCTCTGGCCTGGGTTGTGCAGGAGGTCAGACTAGACCAATGTTTTTTTAGCCTGGGATCCACAGACTAGATTTTCAAAGGGAGCCACATCTCCATTTGAAATTTTTTAGGGATCTGCAAATGAAAAAAAGCTTGAAAACCACAGACGATCACAATGGTCCTTTCTAGCCTTAAGAAAAATATAAAATAAAAAAAAAAATCTACGAATCTATATGAACTTCCAACACTGAACAGTGCTTCTTTGAAGAAACTGAGCTAGAAATATTTATTGCAATAGTGCCTTCCTCACAGCTGTAGACAAACAGTGCAGCTTAGCAAAACTTTTCCACAATCTATGTTGCCTTATCTTCATTTGATTTATTTCCAGTAACTACAATTTCCTTTATTTCCCCTTAATATGTCTACAGAGATCAAATTGTGAGGGTTTTTTAAAAAACAATTATTTTACTTATATATTAATAAGGGATTTCCTCTAAGATCACATAAGCAGTCATTGGTGCCCTAGCTTTTCTCCTGAAAAGACTGGCAAATGGAAATCATACACTTCCTTAAAATGCCTCAGTTGCTTGGTTCAGAGGGAAGAGAACATATCTGAGAAACTTTACAGAGGGCTTAATATCTTAGTCAAGTCCCAATTTAAGTTTTACACCCATTTTCTGTATTTCTTTGTCTATTACTGCCAATTACCCATAGTGGTTTGTAAACAGAAGCTTTCTCCATTCACTGGCAAGTCCACAGTCCAGTGCTTGTGACATCACAATTTATCCCCCCAGAAGCCATTATGTTAAAAATACTGGCCTGTAGCAAAAATAAAGTCAGAGACTCATTTAAACTCTTTCCCTTTGTATTTGCCAGTGAAGGGAAGAATTTTGGTTTCTGGTATGTTGTTCTGTATCTAAACAAGTACAGCAGATTTCACTCTCTACATTAAAAATTAAGAAACGGGCCTTTTTTAATTAGAAAAAAACCTGTTAAATAGTCAATGTTCAGTTCTACTGTCTGAAATGACAAGTTCCAAAGTTTAAAAAGTAGAAAATCAGCTTTTCTTCTTTACTCCATGTGACTATGCAAAGTTGGTAATTAGTATAACTCCTTGCTAATGAGCTGGGACAGTCATTACATGCTTCAGTAATTACAAGCCATTATATAAACTTTCAAGGGCTTTTATTTTATTTTTTTTAAAAAAGATCTAATCATGGATTTCAGCAGGTCATGAGATCTAATCTCTTCTCTAGGAAGGGGAATAGCAGGTCCATATATTACTACAGTCATAAGGTTAATTCTCACTGCTGACACAAACCACTAAGCTCCTTTAGTAATATCCACTAATACTGTAGCTGCTGCATAAAACTAAGCAGTTTTCTGCAGTGAAACAGCAACTAATATGAATGTGGGAGGTCTTCAGAACACAAACATACACCACCCCCTGAAGCCTGGAAGAGCTGGCTCAACAAAGTGCATGAAGACAGATGAAGATAATGGGTGAAAGAAAGAAGATGACCCCTGTCACAGATGCACAGTTTTTAAACAGTCTCTTGGAGGAGCCTCTTTAGGGTGCCAGACCCCCAAGTGGTCCCACTCTTCCTTCACGGTAGGCCACACAGGCTCACCACATCCTAGATTGAGTGACTAGGTTCCAGCATTCCTGCTTTACACTTTGAGCAAATCTAACCAAGATAGACTCCTGATAGAGACTTGTATACTCTTCTGAGACTAATGCAACCCAGCCAGTATTTGCAGTCACAACCCAAACAGAACACAGCATTCAGAATCCTTAGGTTAGTACAAAGAAATAAAAGTTAAAGTCACAATTCACCAGTCAAGCTGTAGTGAACTCCATTTTCAGGCTCTAGTTCTCTCTGACTTCCTTCCTCAGGGTATGCCTAAACTTAAACCACAGCAGTTGGGCCACTGTAGACTTCAATGTAGACACTACTGATGCCAACTGGAGAGGTTTCCAGTGGCGCAGGTAATCCATCTCCCAAGAGGTGATAGCTACGTCAACTACAGAATTCTCCCATTGATCGAGATTAGGAATGGGATTAGGTCAATCTGATTGCACTGCTCATGGGGATTTGTCACTCCCCTGAGCAACATAGTTATCCCGACCTAATTTTGTACTGGTAACCCGTGGCTTACACTACTCGGAGAGCAAACAATTCTTCTCCCCACCCCGCACTGAGAAGCAATGCAAAGTAGGGGGAAACTCAGGCACACAGATACTTCACAAAAATAATACAAAAAAATTCCCACTTTGTCACAATCCCCAAATTCTGGAGCCCAATCCAAAACTCACTTACCTGAGATTCTTCATGATCTCTAAATCAATTGGCTAGGCCGGGCCCCTGGGTTCAATCCTCACCCACCCCAAAGACCTGCTGAGAAAGTAGGAGCTCTTGTCAGGAAATGGGTATGTCAACAGGATGAGTGCCAGGAACCAACAGCCCAGTGGGATCCCAGTATGCCCTCTCACAAACAAAAAAGGGAGTTGGGTCCCCTTCCTTACACATACATATACAAGAAAAGAGGTATCCCTGGGCCCCAACCCTCCCCAACAGTATACCAGAGGGGAGGCCCTGAGGCACTGCATCCCCCCAGAATACCCAAATATATGTATCTATTTACATGGGGGTGTCCCTGAGTAATACCTCCTCCCCCCCCCCCCCCCACAGAGGGTATCACTTCCCCCAAGGTATATACGCACCCAGGAGGACAGTTGTCCCCAGGCCACCTGCATGCATGGGAGATGGGGGGGGGGGTCATCCACAGGCCACACTCCCCAAGTACTTGGGGGGGGGGAAATGAGGGTCATTCGCAGGCCCCCACACCACATCCCTACATGCTCAGACAGGGGTGTTCCCTAGCCTCTCCACACACCCCCAGCTCACACACCTAAGGGTTTACTTCCTACTCCGCCCGCTGCTCTCCCCCCCCGCACCCTACGGGGGGGGAGGGTTCCCAGCCCACTACTCCCCCCTCCGCTCACCTCCTCCTCCCCCCCGGGGGGGGGAGGCCCTAGCCCGCTGCTCCCCTCCGCACACACCCAGGGGGATGGTCCCTAGCCCGCTGCTCCCCCCCCCCGCACACACCCGGGCGGGTCCCGACGCCGTCGGCCCTTCTCGAGCGGCGGGGCCAAGTCTCTTGTGGGGAGGGCGCCCTGTGCCAAGGCCGGGCCTGTCCGGGCGCCTGATCCCCAGCAGCGGGGCGCAGCGACAGCCGCCCAGGTCGGACGCTCTCAGGCCAGCTCGGCCTTCGACCCGCCACACCGGTGGGCGGGGCTCGCGCCCTGGATCGCCTCAGGGCGGCGTCGCTCGTGGCAACGCGGCCGGCGATGGGCCCTGCCCACCTCCCCCACCCTGCGCCGATAGGCCCACGTGACGGCGGGGGGGGGGCCGCTGTCTGCCAATGGGAAGGTGAGGGGCGGGCTTCCCTGAAGACGGGCGCGGGTGGGGTCCGTGCGGGGCGGGGGGAGTGAAGATCAGGTGACACAAACGGAGGTGGACGGGGGCGGGCAAACCTTTTGGCCTGAGGGTCACAGCGGGTTTCCAAAATTGGAGGGAGGGCCGGTTAAGGGAGTGTGCCCCCCCCCCCCAAACAGCCAAGCGCGGACCCCGCCCCCATCCGACCGCCCTGCTTCTGGGCCCCTGAGAGCCCCCCGGGGCCCTGCCCCATCCAACGCCTCTGGTCCCTGAAAGAACAGGAGGACGTGTGGCACCTCAGAGACCAACCAACTTATGTGAGCATAAGCTCGCTTCATGTGTAGCTCACGAAAGCTTATGCTCAAATAAATGTGTTAGTCTCTAAGGTGCCACAAGTACTCCTTTTCTTTTTGCGAATACAGACTCACACGGCTGCTACTCTGAAACCTGTTCCCTGAGGGACCCCCCAGGACCCCGCTGCATCCACACACCCCTTGACTGGCCCCTGCCGCTCCATCCAAACCCCCGCCGCTTCCTGAGTGCCCCCCCAACCCCCCCCTTCCCTGCTCTGACTGCCCCGACCCCTGTCCACAGCCCCGACCCACCCACACCCCTGAACGCCCCACCCCCTTCCCACGCTGCCTGGAGCGCTGGTGGTGCTACCGCTGCTGCGGCTCTGCAACTGCGCTGCCCGCCCGCCCAGAGCACTGCGCTGAGCCTGCGGGGGATGGCCTCCTGGGCCAGGGGCTCAGGGGCCAGGCAGGAGCGTCCTGGGGCCGGATGTTGCCCACGGGCCGTAGTTTGCTATCTGGTCACCCTATGCCAGAGGTGGGCAAATAGGAAAAATCAGGAGAGAGTGTGTGTGTGTGTGTGGGGGGGGGTAATAGACACCTATATAAGAAAAATCTCCAAATATCAGGACTGTACCTATAAAATTGGGACATCTGGTCACCCTCTGTGCGCATGACGGGGGAAGTAGCTTGCAGAACTCTCTGCCAGTTGACAGCAAGGATTGCAAGTCTCTCCACCCCCACTATGGCCAGCGGATATTGGTACAAGGGTCCAGGGTAGGAGGCCCAGACAGCAAGTGTAAAAAGTCAGAACAGAGTGTGGGGGGATAATAGGTGCTATATAAGAAAAAGCCCCCAAAATCAGGACGGCCCTATAAAATCAGGACATCTGGTCACCCTAGTCCAGGGGCTCAAACTGCCCCCTTCCTCTGCCACAACTAGCAACAGCCCCTATCCACAGAGGACTGGGGGCTACGTGGGCTGCTGGTCTCAGGGAGTCCAGATAGCCCCCACAGTCCAAGCCACACTGAGGAGAATAGAACAAGCCTACAGTGACAGAGGGCAGAAGTGGTGCAGGAAGACCACTGTGGTATTTTTCTGCATTACAAACTCTGCTTTTAGTCCTCCTGAAAAACACAGCTTCTGTCAGCACAGCACAGTGCAGGAGCCATAGGCAGACTAGAGAGGAAGGGCTTTAGTCCCCACCAAGAGCCTCCACCCCAGCTGGGAATCATGGCTTGGCAGCATATTTCTCCATTTAAAATAGACAGGAAGAGCTTGCACTGCCCTCAGGGCCGGCTCCAGGCACCAGCGAACCAAGCAGGTGCCTGGGGCAGCAAATGTAAAGGGGCAGCAGGACGTCGGGCTCTGGGGCGGCAATCCACTCTCGGAGGGAACTCGGCGGCGGGGACACAACTCTTCTTCGGTCGCTGGCAGCAATTCGGCGGCCACACCATCACTCCGCCTCTGTGTTCGGCGGGCAGAATTCTGCCTCCCCGTTCGACAGCAAGTTGGTTTTTTTTGCCGCTTGGGGCTGCAAAAAACAGTGGAGTGGGCCCTGACTGCCCTCCTTTTTTTGGAAAAAAATTCCTTGAGTAACACATCTTTAAACCCCAGACAGGACACCCCACCACAAACCTGTCTCCCTTTTCCAAAGACCCCAGCTCTAGTCTGAGGATAGAGCTGCCACATGTGCAGGGGTAGGGCTAGGGCTAGAACACCCAGAATATTCACAGAAAGGAAGAGTGGCCCAGGCCAAACCCACAGCAAGAAAACTGGCCTGTGAAAAACAACATGAATAACCCCCAAGTGACATATGGTCACTCTAGAACTGACAGAACCCCTACTTTAATCTAATTTTCATGCTGCCCTTACTCCCTCTCAAATATGCACTACACCAAGATTAATATTAAAGACCAGCAAGATGTTCACATAATGGACTTAAGTAATCATATAATATTTTTACCTATGTCTTCTCTCTCCACTTGTTTGCTGCATTACAGCTAATATTAGATTGTAAATACAGGTAACATGGTCAGATTCTTATCTTACATCAGTTTTACAACAGAGTAATTCCACTGGCTTCAGTGGCGTTACTCCTGATTTACATTAGTGTGAGATCAGAATCAGGCCTTGTTTGTTCTGTAAGGAATCCAGAAAACTGTAGGTCCTCTACACATAATTATATAATCACTAAAAGATTTTACACGATAGCATATCTATGTGGAATACTAGACACACAAGGTATAAAACAGACAACAGACTCCAAAAAGCTCTGTCTAAGATTTTATTAGATTTGTTTCCAATATGCCTGTATTGGAAGATTAGGAGACAAAAGGCACAAACTCACATTAAAGAAACAACAAGATAATCTAATAAATTCTACAAAGTGTATGTTGTAAAAGAAATAGCACTATGAACCAATCAAAACTTGTCAGGGAGTCCCAGCAGGGGCTATAGGAGGATAAACCCAGAAAGGTGCAAGTGTGCTGGGAGTACAGAGTGTCACTATGGCCTCCTCCATCAGGTAAACTCCAGCTAAAACACCCCAGCCCATAGGCCTCTCCACCAAGGCACCTGCTTCCGATCAAAACTGCAATGTTTAAAATCCAACCAGGACACCCGGTTTGGATCTGAAGAGAATGTGACAGCACAAGGATCCCCCTAGAACAAACAAACATCTGATCATTAACCCCTCCAGGAGCCAGCAGGTTTTGGGTTCTTGCCAAAGCCAAATGCAAGAGATATACAGCACACTAACACAATCAGTGAAGATTGTTACATTTCGCCATGCTCTCACTAGTGGGAACCAAGGATCAACACTGCCCTTGAGAGAGGTCTCTACAGGATCTCTCTATCCCAACTTTGAGGAAAATTTTCACTCTGGATAAACATGAATTTTTTTTTAAATCATGTATTTACCTTGCAGTTTCCTGCATTTTTTCCTGGTAATTACTGCTAATCAGGAAAGCTTTGTGTTTAAATACAAGCTTTCACCCTCATACACAATCTGTTTCTGATCCCGTCTTTAGAATCTGTTTCCATGGAGATGAAATGTCAGCTAGAAAACTTCTTGGATAAAAACACAAGTATCTAAGAACAATCGTGTTATATATTCTCAAGTTTTCCCCAAGTTAAGAATCCCTCCTTAAACTCTGCTACTGACAAGATGTTAACAAATCAATGTGTTAATTCTCAATTAAAATATTCTAGATTGAGGGAACTCTAGTAAGGGGCGTACACTCCTGGACTCTGCTTCTCAAACCCCTAGAGAAATAGTGCCACAAAAACAACTTTCCTGGTCCCAAATAGTCTTGAAGACTAAGGTTTAATATCTTAGACTATTATTTAATAATGAGCTGGTTTTACTTCTACCTCATGAGTATGCTAAAATCCACATCCCAAAAACCCTCTGAGGTCACTGAGAAGGATCAGCCAGAGTTATCAGTACAATTCAGAGCTTATTGCACTTAGACATCTGTAAGGCAAAAGAACAGATTTACCAAAAAAAAAAAAAAAAAAAGGGGGGGGGGGGGGGAGGGGAGAGAGAGAATAAACTGCCTCTTGACTGAAAACCAGCCTCTTCCTCCAGAGCAAGCCCTGTGCATCTTTCCCCTGCACCGAAAACAATTCACCCCTGCACTTTCATTCAGCATGGCATGGGATTGATTCAGAAACTATTAGCTGATGGAGGTTTGTAAGAGGCTGAGTACAAACCGGGCATACTGCATGAAGCATTACTCAAAAAAAAGAATCTCCCCCCCCCCCCCCCCCCCCCCCCCCCCCCCCCCCCCCCCCCCCCCCCAAAAAAAAAAAAAAAAAAAACGGTGTGGAGGTGGAAATGGTAACATCACAGCTGCCTTTGGCATTTACATTTCACTTCACTTCACCCCAATACAGATAAAGGGAATGAAGTTTGATTACACAGCTGCTGGCGGAAGCAAGCCAAACACTGGCCTCTACCAATCAGCCAGGAAAGCCCTTGTTTCTCCTAGTCATGTTTCCTCAAGTATTTAATAAAGTAGTGTTTGTTTGATTCGTCCAGCTTATTTGATTGTCTAAAGCTGAGATACCACCATAAGGACACAGACTAAGAATGAGTCCTAGAGCTGTTTTCTGACACTCAGCAACATCCTTTGCAA